>NC_090647.1:426812337-427130670 GCF_040937935.1 Hyperolius riggenbachi | reverse complement strand
CTTTAGTGTACATAGCCAGATCGCCCCTTTAATGTATGTAGGCAGATCCACCTTGAGTGTATATAAGCAGATCCACCTTGAGTGTATATAGGCAGATCCCCCTTTAGTGTATATATGCATATCCCCCCCTTTAGTGTTCATAGCTAGATTCCCCTTCCAGTGTATATAGCCAGATTCCCCTTTCAGTGTATATAGCCCAGTGTATATAGCCAGATTCCCCCTTTAGTGTATATAGCCAGACCCCCCCCCCCCCCCCTCTAGTGTATAGAGGCAGACTCCTCTTTAGTGTATATGGGCAGATCCCCCTTCACTGTATATAGTCAGATTTCCCCTTTAGTGTGCATAGGCAGATAGTCCCCTTTAGTGTATATAAGCCACATCCCCCTCTAGTTTCCCCCTCACCGTCGCTGGTACTTGCTTTGCTCTCTCCCGACCCCCTCCTCCAGTAAGTTCCAATCGGCCTCACCACATTGGCGTGTGGTGACCTGTAGTGAAGAGGCATTGAGTGTTTGCACAGTAACTGTGGGGCCTGTAACAGGAAGTAACATCACGTCATTTCCTGGTGGCTGTAGTTCCGGGACAACAACTTCCCAGCGGCTCACCACACAGCAATGCAATCGGAACTTGATGGAGGAGCAGGCCGGGAGAGAGCAGAGCGGGCTTTGACGATCTCAAGATTGTCTTGCCCCAGATCACAATTTTCGGTGTAAAACCGAAATTCGTTCAGCCTTGCAGCGCAGGGTCCCTAGTTCAAATCCCAGCTAGGGCACTATCTCCACAGAGCTTGTATGTTCTCCTCGTAAATTTCCTCTGGGCACTCCGGTTTCCTCCCACATCCCAAAAACATACAGGTAAGTTAATTGGCTTCCCCCAAATTTGGCCCTAGACATGATACATACACTACATGATACATATCCTTCAACGCCTTCAAGAAGGCCCTCAAAACTCACCTTTTCACTCTGGCCTACCCCCCCTCACAATTGCTGTAAACCCACAGCTGAACTCTGGTCCCCTACCTCTCGTGTCCCTACCTCTCCCTCTAGATTGTAAGCCTTTGGGCAGGATCCTCCTTTTGTGTCCTACCTGATCATGCACCTCCATTACTGTGAACCCATGCTATGCATTTGAGTGAACTCAACTTGCCTAATCTCCATGCTCCCATCCAGCGACTAAGCATTACCTTGTACTCATACTGTGCTGTGTGATCTGGTTTTCTCGTATTCCTGTATTTTCATATTGCTGTATGTCACCCCTAAATATTGTATGTAACCTAAATTAATGTCCAGCGCTGCGTAATATGTTGGCGCTTTATAAATACAATAAATAATAATAAATAACATATGTAGACATGTGACTTAGGGCCCATTCAGATCACAAATGCGGATGGCCATGCGTGCGGAACGCGTGCGGACCGCAACGCGTACGAACGCATGGCCATCCGCGTTTGTGTGCGTTGCGTGGCTGATCCCATCACTGAAAAGTGAATGGGACAGCCACGCGTTTTAGCAAAATCTGCGTGCAGCATGCGTTCCCGGACCGCACAGGTCCGGAACGCATGCAGTGTGAACATCAGACATTGCACTCTATGCAATGTCTGATGTCGTGCATATCGGCCACCTGCACGCATTTCCAAAACACGGCTGGAAACGCGTGCAGTGTGAACGGGCCCTTAGTATATAGTGTACTAGGTGAACCTTGTTCTGTTGGCTGATAACTTTTTATATTTATCTCATAAAACAAAAAAAAAAAAAAAAACAAAAAAGAGAACAGGTACATTTTTAAGTTTGCACAAACAGGAAAAGAAGTTAAACCACTATACAGTTCTTTTAACCACCTTAGCGGTATGGACGAGCTCAGCTCGTCCATTACCGCCAGAGGGTGCCGCTCAGGCCCTGCTGGGCCGATTTACATGAAATAAAGAGCAGCACACGCAGCCGGCACTTTGCCAGCCGCGTGTGCTGCCCGATCGCCGCCGCTCTGCGGCGATCCGCCGCGAGCAGCGGCGAAAGAGGGTCCCCCCAGCCGCCTGAGCCCTGCGCAGCCGGAACAAATAGTTCCGGCCAGCGCTAAGGGCTGGATCGGAGGCGGCAGACGTCAGGACGTCGGCTGACGTCCATGACGTCACTCCGCTCGTCGCTATGGCGACGATCTAAGCAAAACAAGGAAGGCCGCTCATTGCGGCCTTCCTTGTTTATTCCGGGCGCCGGAGGCGATCAGAAGAACGCCTCCGGAGCGCCATCTAGTGGGCTTTCATGCAGCCAACTTTCAGTTGGCTGCATGAAATATTTTTTTTTTTATTTAAAAAAAACCCTCATGTAGCTGCCCTGGCGATCTTAATAGAACGCCAGGGTGGTTAAAGAACATCTGAAGGAGAAGAGATGTATTCACTTTAACCACTTGAGGACCACAGTCTTTCTACCCCTTAAGGACCAGGCACTTTTTCCCCATTCAGACCACTGCAGCTTTCACGGTTTATTGCTCGCTCATACAACCTACCACCTAAAGGAATTTTGGCTCCTTTTCTTGTCACTAATAAAGCTTTCTTTTGGTGCTATTTGATTGTTCCTGCGATTTTTACTTTTTATTATATTCATCAAAAAAGACATGAATTTTGGCAAAAAAATGATTTTTTTAACTTTCTGTGCTGACATTTTTCAAATAAAGTAAAATTTCTGTATACATGCAGCGCGAAAAATGTGGACAAACATGTTTTTGATTAAAAAAAACCCATTCAGTGTATATTTATTGGTTTGGGTAAAAGTTATAGCGTTTACAAACTATGGTGCAAAAAGTGAATTTTCCCATTTTCAAGCATCTATGACTTTTCTGACCCCCTGTCATGTTTCATGAGGGGCTAGAATTCCAGGATAGTATAAATACCCCCCAAATGACCCCATTTTGGAAAGAAGACATCCCAAAGTATTCACTGAGAGGCATAGTGAGTTCATAGAAGATATTATTTTTTGTCACAAGTAAGCGGAAAATGACACTTAATGACAAAAAAAAAAAAAAAAAAAAAAAGGTTTTCATTTCTGCTAACTTGCGACAAAAAAAAAATGAAATCTGCCACGGACTCACCATGCCCCTCTCTGAATACCTTGAAGTGTCTACTTTCCAAAATGGGGTCATTTGTGGGGTGTGTTTACTGCCCTGACATTTTGGGGGGGTGCTAAATTGTAAGCACCCCTGTAAAGCCTAAAGGTGCTCATTGGACTTTGGACCCCTTAGCTCAGTTAGGCTGCAAAAAAGTGCCACACATGTGGTATTGCCATACTCAGTAGAAGTACTATAATGTGTTTTGGGGTGTATTTTTACACATACCCATGCTGGGTGGGAGAAATATCTCTGTAAATGACAATGTTTTCATTTTTTTTACACACAATTGTCCATTTACAGAGTTATTTCTCCCACCCAGCATGGGTATGTGTAAAAATACACCACAAAACACATTATACTACTTCTCCTGAGTACGGCGATACCACATGTGTGGCAATTTTTGTACCTTAACTGTGCTAAAGGGCCCAAAGTCCAATGAGTACCTTTAGGATTTCACAGGTCATTTTGCGACATTTGGTTTCAAGACTACTCCTCATGGTTTAGGGCCCCTAAAATGCCAGGGCATTATAGGAACCCCACAAATGACCCCATTTTAGAAAGAAGACACCCCAAGGTATTCCGTTAGGAGTATGGTGAGTTCATAGATTTTATTTTTTGTCACAAGTTAGCGGAACATGACACTTTGTGAAAAAAAAACAATTAAAATCAATTTCCGCTAACTTGTGACAAATAAATAAAAACTTCTATGAACTCACCATACTCCTAACGGAATACCTTTGGGTGTCTTCTTTCTAAAATGGGGTCATTTGTGGGGTTCCTATACTGCCCTGGCATTTTAGAGGCCCTAAACCATGAGGAGTAGTCTGGAAATCAAATTCCGCAAAATGACCTGTGAAATCCTAAAGGTACTCATTGGACTTTGGGCCCTTTAGCGCAGTTAGGGTGCAAAAAAGTGCCACACATGTGGTATCGCCGTACTCGGGAGAAGTAGTACAATGTGTTTTGGGGTGTATTTTTACACATACCCATGCTGGGTGGGAGAAATAACTCTGTAAATGGACAATTGTGTGTAAAAAAATAAATAGATTGTCATTTACAGAGGTATTTCTCCCACCCAGCATGGGTATGTGTAAAAATACACCCCAAAACACATTGTACTACTTCTCCCGAGTACGGCAATACCACATGTGTGGCACTTTTTTGCACCCTAACTGCGCTAAAGGGCCCAAAGTCCAATGAGTATCTTTAGGATTTCACAGGCCATTTTTGTTTCAAGACTACTCCTCACGGTTTAGGGCCCCTAAAATGCCAGGGCAGTATAGGAACCCCACTAATGACCCCATTTTACAAAGAAGACACCCCAAGGTATTCCGTTAGGAGTATGGTGAGTTCATAGAAGATTTTATTTTTTGCCACAAGTTAGCGGAAATTGATTTGAATTGTTTTTCTTCACAAAGTGTCATATTCCGCTAACTTGTGACAAAAAATAAAATCTTCTATGAACTCACCATACTCCTAACGGAATACCTTTGGGTGTCTCCTTTCTAGAATGGGGTCATTTGTGGGGTTCCTATACTGCCCTGGCATTTTAGGGGCCCTAAACCGTGAGGAGTAGTCTTGAAACCAAATGTCGCAAAATGACCTGTGAAATCCTAAAGGTACTCATTGGACTTGGGCCCCTTAGTGCACTTAGGGTGTAAAAAAGTGCCACACATGTGGTACCGCCGTACTCAGGAGAAGTAGTATAATGTGTTTTGGGGTGTATTTTTACACATACCCATGCTGGGTGGTAGAAATATCTCTGTACATGACAATTGTTTGATTTTTTTTACACACAATTGTCCATTTACAGAGAGATTTCTCCCACCCAGCATGGGTATGTGTAAAAATACACCCCAAAACACATTATACTACTTCTCCTGAGTACGGCGATACCACATGTGTGGCACTTTTTTTGCAGCCTAGGTGTGCTAAGGGGCCCAACGTCCTATTCACAGGTCATTTTGAGGCATTTGTTTTCTAGACTACTCCTCACGGTTTAGGGCCCCTAAAATGCCAGGGCAGTATAGGAACCCCACAAGTGACCCCATTTTAGAAAGAAGACACCCCAAGGTATTCCATTAGGTGTATGGCGAGGTCATCGAAGATTTTATTTTTAGTCACAAGTTAGTGAAAAATGACACTTTGTGAAAAAAACCCAATAAAAATCAATTTCCGCTAACTTTTGACAAAAAATAAAATCTTCTATGAACTCGTCATACACCTAACAGAATACCTTGGGGTGTCTTTTTTCTAAAATGGGGTCACTTGTGGGGTTCCTATACCGCCCTGGCATTTTACGGGCCCAAAACCGTGAGTAGTCTGGAAACCAAATGTCTCAAAATGACTGTTCAGGGGTATAAGCATCTGCAAATTTTGATGACAGGTGGTCTATGAGGGGCCGAATTTTGTGGAACCGGTCATAAGCAGGTTGGCCTTTTAGATGACAGGTTGTATTGGGCCTGATCTGATGGATAGGAGTGCTATGGGGGGTGACAGGAGGTGATTGATGGGTGTCTCAGGGGGTGATTAGAGGGGAAAATAGATGCACTCAATGCACTGGGGAGGTGATCGGAAGGGGGTCTGAGGGGGATCTGAGGGTTTGGCTGAGTGATCAGGAGCCCACACGGGGCAAATTAGGGCCTGATCTGATGGGTAGGTGTGCTAGGGGGTGACAGGTAGTGACAGGAGGTGATTGATGGGTGTCTCAAGGTGTGATTAGTGGGGGGGATAGATGCAAGTAATGCAATGGCGAGGTGATCAGGGCTGGGGTCTGAGGGTGTGAGCGGGTGATTGGGTGCCCTAGGGGCAGATGGGGGTCTAATCTGATGGGTAGCAGTGACAGGGGGTGATTGATGGGTAATTAGTGGGTGTTTAGAGGAGAGAACAGATGCAATGCACTTGGGAGGTGATCTGACTGCGGGTCTGCAGGCGATCGGATGGTGTGGGTGGGTGATCAGATTGCCCGCAAGGGGCAGGTTAGGGGCTGATTGATGGGTGGCAGTGACAGGGGGTGACAGGGGGTGATTGATGGGTGATAGGTGATTGGCAGGTGATTGACAGGTGATCAGTGGGTTATTACAGGGAAGAACAGATGTAATTAATGCACTGGCGAATTGATAAGGGGGGGGTCAGAGGGCAATCTGAGCGTGTTGGCGGGTGATTGGGTGCCCGCAAGGGGCAGATTAGGGTCTGATCTGATAGGTAAAAGTGACAGGTGGTGATAGGGGGTGATTGATGGGTAATTAGTGGGTGTTTAGAGGAGAGAATAGATGTAAACAATGGATTTGGGAGGTGATCTGATGTCGGATCTGCGGGCAATCTATTGGTGTGGGTGGGTGATCAGATTGCCCGCAAGGGGCAGGTTAGGGGCTGATCGATGGGTGGCAGTGACAGGGGGTGACAGGGGGTGATTGATGGGTGATAGGTGATTGGCAGGTGATTGACAGGTGATCAGTGGGTTATTACAGGGAAGAACAGATGTAATTAATGCACTGGCGAATTGATAAGGGGGGGTCAGAGGGCAATCTGAGCGTGTTGGCGGGTGATTGGGTGCCCGCAAGGGGCAGATTAGCGTCTGATCTGATAGGTAAAAGTGACAGGTGGTGATAGGGGGTGATTGATGGGTGATTGATGGGTAATTAGTGGGCGTTTAGAGGAGAGAATAGATGTAAACAATGGATTTGGGAGGTGATCTGATGTCGGATCTGCGGGCGATCTATTGGTGTGGGTGGGTGATCAGATTGCCCGCAAGGGGCAGGTTAGGGGCTGATTGTTGGGTGGCAGTGACAGGGGGTGATTGATGGGTGATTGATGGGTGATTGACAGGTGATTGACAGGTTATCAGGGGGGATAGATGCATACAGTACACGGGGGGGGGGGGGGTCTGAGGGGGGTCCTGGGGAGAATCTGAGGGGTGGGGGGGGGGGGGTGATCAGGAGAGGGCAGGGGGGGGAGATAAAAAAAAAATAGCGTTGACAGATAGTGACAGGGAGTGATTGATGGGTTATTAGGGGGGTGATTGGGTGCAAACAGGGGTCTGGGGGGTGGGCAGGGGGGGGGTCTGAGGGGTGCTGTGGGTGATCAGTGGGCGGGGGGGGGGGCAGATCAGTGTGTTTGGGTGCAGACTAGGGTGGCTGCAGCCTGCCCTGGTGGTCCCTCCGACACTGGGACCACCAGGGCAGGAGGCAGCCTGTATAATACACTTTGTATACATTACAAAGTGTATTATACACTTTGTAGCGGCGATCGCGGGGTTAACATCCCGCCGGCGCTTCCGTATGGCCGGCGGGATGTTACGGCGGGTGGGCGGAGCCAGTTGCCGGGGGAAGCGCGCGTCATCAATGACGCGATCGCTCCCCCGGCTAAGGAAAAGGACGCACCGCCTTAAGGCGTATTGCGGTCCTTAGGGGATCCACTTTGCCGCCGCCCATGGGCTGTGGGCGGTCGGCAAGTGGTTAAAGCAGTAGGATCAGCCATACTATGCCAGGGAAAAAAAACACATATATAAGTAGACAAATACTTGATCTACTTACATAACACATGTATTATACTGTCCACGTTTTGATTTCAGTGAATGTTATATAGTAAATGATGAGAATTCTGTTCCTGGTGGGGGCCATGTCTTTTGCCCACAGTTAAGGCTAACTCGTGATGTCATTTCTGCCCTTTACTTTTTTTCTTGTCTCCTCCAATCGCTGAGTCGCCTCAGCCTTGCTTGTAAACACAAGTGAGTAGGGGATTAGGTTTCAGATAAGCAGCTGGCAGGGAAACAAAGGAAAGAGGAGGAATAGATTATAGATAAAAAGAACCCCCAGCATGCAATTCTTTGGCACGACTACTAAAGGGCCGGTGCTCCTTAAGTATGTGATAACTCCAAATCATAACAGCAGAAAAAGTTTTGAAAGTTTTGAATGCAGCATTAGCATCTTTTTCACTTAATACACTCAGACCAGTTGCTGTTGAAATTTGATTTTTATGGTGACGATACCGGCTTAACAAAATGCGCCTTGCTTGTCTGGTGTGCTGATATCCTGTCTCTAATGCTTTCTGAATCAAATACCAGACTTCATATTTAGTAATAAAAAGAAAACCAGAATAAGCAGAACTTTATGATTTTTTGCCAATCACTTAGACAAATGGGCAGCACGGGGGCATAGTGGGCAGCACGGTGGCGTAGTGGGCAGAACTAGGCCGGCATGATTTTAGGAAAAGATTGAATTAGGTGTCACAGTACAGGTTAGCCATCCAAATCCCCTTTAGTGTATATATGCAGATCCCCCCCCCACTTAGTGTCTATAGCCAGATCACTCTCTAGTGTCCCCCTTGCCACTGCTGGTACCTGATCTGCTCCTGGCCCCCGCCTCCAATAAGTTCCAAATGGCCTTACTGCATTGCCGTGCGGTGAGCTGTAGTGAAGAGGCAACGAGTGTGCGCACAGTAACTGCGGGGCCTGTAACAGAAAGGGACATGATGTTACTTCCTGGCGGCCATGGTTATTGGGCAATAGTCGCCGCCACTTCACAGCGGCTCACCACACAGTAATGTGGTGAGGCTGATCGGAACTTACTGGAGGAGGGGGCCAGGAGAGAGCAGAGCAAGTACCAGCAGCAGCAGAAGCCACCACTTTTATGATCTCAAGATCATCTTGCCACAGAACAGAATTTCTGGTTTAAAACCTATAATCGTTCAGCCATAATTAGCGCTCTTGCCTTGCAGCATTGGGTCCCTGGTTCAAATCCCAGCCAGGGCACTATCTGCACAGAGTTTATACAGTGGTGTGAAAAACTATTTGCCCCCTTCCTGATTTCTTATTCTTTTGCATGTTTGTCACACTTAAATGTTTCTGCTCATCAAAAACCGTTAACTATTAGTCAAAGATAACATAATTGAACACAAAATGCAGTTTTAAATGATGGTTTTTATTATTTAGTGAGAAAAAAACCTCAAAACCTACATGGCCCTGTGTGAAAAAGAAATTGCCCCCTGAACCTAATAACTGGTTGGGCCACCCTTAGCAGCAATAACTGCAATCAAGCGTTTGCGATAACTTGCAATAAGTCTTTTACAGCGCTCTGGAGGAATTTTGGCCCACTCATCTTTGTTGTAATTCAGCTTTATTTGAGGGTTTTCTAGCATGAACCACCTTTTTAAGGTCATGGCACAACATCTCAATAGGATTCAGGTCAGAACTTTGACTAGGCCACTCAAAAGTCTTCATTTTGTTTTTCTTCAGCCATTCTGAGGTGGATTTGCTGGTGTGTTTTGGGTCATTGTCCTGCTGCAGCACTCAAGTTCGCTTCAGCTTGAGTTGACGAACAGATGGCCGGACATTCTCCTTCAGGATTTTTTGGTAGACAGTAGAATTCATGGTTCCATCTATCACAGCAAGCCTTCCAGGTCCTGAAGCAGCAAAATAACCACAGGCCATCACACTACCACCACCATATTTTACTGTTGGTATGATGTTCTTCTGCTGAAATGCTGTGTTACTTCTACGCCAGATGTAACGGGACACGCACCTTTCAAAAAGTTCAACTTTTGTCTCGTCGGTTCACAAGGTATTTTCCAAAAAGTCTTGGCAATCATTGAGATGTTTTTTTAGCAAAATTGAGACGAGCCTTAATGTTCTTTTTGCTTAAAAGTGGTTTGCGCCTTGGATATCTTCCATGCAGACCGTTTTTGCCCAGTCTCTTTCATATGGTGGAGTCGTGAACACTGACCTTAATTGAGGCAAGTGAGGCCTGCAGTTCTTTAGATGTTGTCCTGGGGTCTTTTGTGGCCTCTCGGATGAGTTTTCTCTGCACTCTTGGGGTAATTTTGGTCGGCCGGCCACTCCTGGGAAGGTTCATCACTGTTCCATGAGTTTGCCATTTGTGGATAATGGCTCTCACTGTGGTTTGCTGGAGTCCCAAAGCTTTAGAAATGGCTTTATAACCTTTACCAGCCAGATAGATTTCAATTACAGTACTTTTGTTCTCATTTGTTCCTGAATTTCTTTGGATCTTCGCATGATGTCTAGCTTTTGAGGTGCTTTTGGTCTACTTCTCTGTGTCAGATAGCTCCTATTTAAGTGATTTCTTGATTGAAACAGGTGTGGCAGTAATCAGGCCTGGGGGTGACTACAGAAATTGAACTCAGGTGTAATAAACCACCTTTAAGTTATTTTTTAACAAGGGAGGCAATCACTTTTTCACACAGGGCCATGTAGATTTGGAGGTTTTTTTTCTCACTAAATAATAAAACCATCATTTAAAACTGCATTTTGTGTTCAATTAGGTTATCTTTGACTAATAGTTAACGATTTTTGATGAGCAGAAACATTTAAGTGTGACAAACATGCAAAAGAATAAGAAATCAGGAAGGGGGCAAATAGTTTTTCACACCACTGTATGTTCTCCTCGTGTCTGCCTGGATTTCCTCCAGGCACTCAGATTTCCTCCCATATCCCAAGAACATACAGATAAGTTATTTGCTTCCCCTGAAATTGGAACCCAGACTATGAAACATACACTACATTATACATACATAGACATGTGACTATGATAGGGATTCGATTGTGAGCCCCTCTGAGGGACATTTAAGTGACAAGACAATATACTCTGCACAGCACTGCAAAAGATGTCAGCACTATATAAGTACTAATAATAATAGTAATAATAAACTGGCTGATGATTAAATAAAGGTGTTTTAGGCTGGAGCACACAGGTAAATTGCAGCCATTTTACTGCTTAGCATCAAACTGCAGGGCACATAGAATGTATTCCTATATACAGCTTTTTTTCTTTTTTTTTCTTTAAAAGGTTTGTTCACATTTTCTTTTTCAGGTTTACCTTACGGTACAAAAAAAAACTGCCTGTGATCTGTTTTTTCATGTTTACCTTATGGTACAAAAAAACTGCCTGTGATCTGTTTTTTCATGTTTACCTTATGGTACAAAAAAACTGCCTGTGATCTGTTTTTTCTACATGGAGAGAGCGTTTTGAAGACCAATGCATTTTAATATTATGCATTAAAATGCATACAAAAGCCATTCAAAATTACAAACTGTAGGCGGAAAAATACATACTCTGTGTCACGGATTAGCCGAACTCTGCACGGCAGATACTCCCAAACTCTGTGCAGAAAACCAGGATAGATTTATGGTGCAGTTTATTAACAGGGAACGTAATTCGGGCAACCAATATGAGCAAGTATTAATACCGTTCAATGCAGATTTCTTGGACAGTACATTGAAGTAGACTAGATATCCAGGAACCGGATTCCAAACACATGATAATCAGGATTCCGTAATTTGCACAACTCATACAACTGGATTTGCAAGACTCACAGAATCCATACACCAGGATATGCAGTACTTAGAGGATACAAACAACAGGAAATGCCGCATTTAGAGGATCCATACAACATGAAATGCAGGACTCAGATTCAACAGGATGCATGTTCCAGGCAAGACAGAATAGACAACATTTGGAATGCAGTATTTTTCGGAATATAAGACGCACTTTTTCTTCCCCAAAACTGGGGGTAAAAAGTGGGTGCGTCTTATATTCCAAAGGTACGGTATTTTTGCCCCATAACATACTTACCGTATCCTGCCGCCGCGATCCTCGCCTCCTTCGTCTGTCCGCCGTCATCCAATGTCGCAGCAGCAGTCATCAGAGGGTCCAGCAATCCCATCTAGTATCCCCGACTGATCCCCGCTCTTTAAGTGTCCAAGTCGCCGGCTCCTGTTCACTGCAGCCATGCTTGTATGCAGGCTCGCAGTGATCACCCGGTGATTACGCGATGCTGGGGCCGCCTTCCTCCATAGTTACGGCGTCCTCTTCTTAGATACAGTGACCCCTTCTGTGTGACGAGCGGCGCATGTGCGCCGGGGTCACGCATGACGTCAGGCGCACGTGCGCCGCTCGTCACGCAGAAGGGGGCACTGTAACTAAGAAGAGGACGCCGTAACTATGGAGGAAGGCGGCCCCGGCAGCGCGTAATCACCGCGTGATCACCGCGAGCCTGCATACAAGCATGGCTGCAGTGAAGAGAAGCCGGCGACTTGGACACTTAAAGAGCGGGGATACTGGATGGGATTGCTGGACCCGCTGATGAAACCTAATGGGACCCTCAGATGACGGCTGCTGCGACTCTCGGGTGATGACAGGCAGATGGAGGAGGGGAGGATCGCAGCGACAGGATCAGGTGAGATGCAGCAGGGGTGTAGTGTAGTGTAGTTTGGGTTGGCTGGAGGGGTTACTTAGTGAAGTGTAGTGTAGTTTGGGTTGGCTGGAGGGGTTACTTAGTGAAGTGTAGTGTAGTTTAATTTGGCTGCAGGTGTTAGTGAGGGAAGTGTAGTATACTATAGTGTAGTGTAGTTGTTGTAGTAGGGGTTAGTGAAGTAATGTGTAGTTGATGGGGGCAGCAGGGGTAAGCGAAGTGTAGTGTAGCAGGTGTTAGTATAGATGGGCAGTGTAGCTTAGATAAAGACAGTTTTTGGGGAGTTAGAGGTCCATAAGAAGCCCCTGCACCATAGACGCACCTAGGTTTAGTTTATTTTTTTTCCTGATTTTTGCCCTCTAAATCTAGGTGCGTCTTATATGCCGGAGCGTCTTATATTCCGAAAAATACGGTAACCGAAATGCATGCAACTAGGTGTGAACAAGACAAGGCCAAGTAAGGCAACACAGTATCTAGGAGCTGAGTACTGAGTTGTCTGCAAAGCAAGTCAGGATTGCCAATGCAACACCAGGGACTCTTTGGAAGTCCACTACTCAAATACTGTCAATGAGGATATTATCCTCCAGCTGATCAGGCTCTCACATTCACATACACGGCAATAGAGAGTGCCAACACAGAAAGCAGGAGGGAAAAAGCCCATTGCCAGAAATGTCGACAGAAACAGACCCAGATATCATGCTAGGTTTTATTTTTCTTAGAATTTTTGTAGATGCTCAAAATATAAAAGTCCCAGTACAGCTTCCTCCTTCTGCATTTTATTATGAAAATATTAGCTACAATACAAAAAAAGAAAAAAAAAAAAAAAAACACAATATATCCGATTAGGTCCCACCCTTCTTTTAGCTCCTCCCTTCAGGCCGTTGCTACAGGGCCATTCCCTCTAGGACCACCAGGCTAAGGAGCACCTTCTTTCATATCGCTGTCCTCTTGCTAAACTTCACCCATCCCCAGCCACGC
Source organism: Hyperolius riggenbachi (assembly GCF_040937935.1). Classification (NCBI taxonomy): domain Eukaryota; kingdom Metazoa; phylum Chordata; class Amphibia; order Anura; family Hyperoliidae; genus Hyperolius; species Hyperolius riggenbachi. The sequence continues at coordinate 427,117,389 of NC_090647.1, read as the reverse complement.
TTGTCCCCCTGCAGAAACCCCAAACTGTCCAGTAAAGTCTCCCCTGAACTCGCCCTGACCCTCCAAGCACTTCATGGGTGCACCACCCTGTCCAGCACTCTCTAACTTCTCCAGAAGATGCACTGCCTGCCTGATCATATCCTCTTCAATGCTGTGAATGACTATCTGCATGTATTTTTTTGCTTTCTTCTACTGGTATTGTATTGCTGTTCGGTATCTGTTATGCCAATTTCCATTTTGTTTGTTTTGCTGCCACATGTACCGCAATCAATTTTGGGTACGACAACCATTGTGCTTGGCGAATAAAGGTTTTCTGATTCTGATATCCGTAATGTAACTCAATCAGAAAAATGTAATGCAGTTGTGGTCCCAATACTCACTCTGGCAGTGTATGCAGGGGCGTAGCAATAGGGGTTGCAGAGGTTGCCACCGCATGGGGGGCCTTTGGGCCACAGGGGCCCCAAAGGGCCCTCCCTCAACTACAGTATTAGCTCTCTATTGGTCCTGTGTTCATAATAATCACTTCTATAGATTCTTTGAATAGTGGTAATTATTAACAAACTGTCCCCCACCCCTTTCTTGAACCTCAAACACTGTAGTTGCCGTTGGCAGGTTTTGGTGCGCTGTATCAATTGCTATGTATAGAGTGCTTGGGGGGCCCCATTGCAAAACTTGCATCGGGGCCCACAGCTCCTTAGCTACGCCACTGAGTGTATGTCTCCTGACCGGGTGATGAACCTTCACACTGTCTCTCTGAATCTAAAGTTGTTCAAAGGCTGTGTCTAAAGCAATATAAATAGCACATAATTTATCAGCTTACAGATAAGAATTTGTCACAGAAATATTACAGGCCTGCAACGAAAATGTATTTGCCTCCAAGTCACCCTCATTCGTCTCTCTTCATAGGACAGTAAGCAAGCCAACATGTCTTGAAGGTTATCATTGGTAAAATGTCACCTGAAATGATCATAAACTTTGTTTCGGGGTACAAATAACTAATGTTTACACCTAGCTAAAGATCCAAAGCAAACACTGCCAAATATGATTTATTTCTCTGAGAGGAATTAATTAAATTAACTGGATTTCGCAAATCAGCGAAAGACCTATTTAACTTTCAAATGTGGATGTCATATATATTATAAAAGCAATCAATGTTATCCCCGGGATAGCTGTTGTGTTGAAAAGTCAAGTGAGGAATACAATGCTGGTAATTTGTTAGAAGTGTTTTTGACAGGCAGTAGAGTGCTGCATTTGCCTCAAGTCAGACCCTGTTTTGCATGTTTTTATAAATGAAAAGTATGTGATGTCCTCACATCACCCCTCTCCCAGGCCTCCTGGGTTACACACTGGGTGTAGTTCACTCCTTTTATAAGTGGTTTTGAGCCAGTAATTACATGTTAGATGCAGATTGTGTATCATTTACAATTGATTTTGAATTCAGTTATTTAAATAGCAAGCAACTTTTTATGTTCTTCATCTGTATTTTTTCTATGCTGATTGTAGTACAGAGCCCCACTGTAACGGTCTTGTGTAGTAGCTCAGGTGTCTGATTATATGGTGATCTGCAGAATCACCAGCAATACAGACGCTATACCTGATTATGGGTGATCAGCAGAATCACCAATAATACTAGTATAGCAGACAAGGAGCAGAGTGTGAGTAGTGATTGGTGCAACTGTAACTTATAGTTTAATGAGACCTCACCAGAGGGGCTGGTGAGGTATAAACAGTACACTGACCGTGCACTAAAGTACAATCTCCAACAAGCTGGAGAAACAATACTGAAGAGGCTGAATCTCCCGAGGAGTGGGTGATTCAGGATGTACTGCAGGCAACTGAACACCCGAAGGGCGGGTGAGTCAGACTGTACTGCAGCCTAAGAGACACAATAATACTACAATAACAGATTACCTAATGAGCAGGTAATTAAGGCTGTACTACAGCCTAGCAAAACTGCTTCACCAGCGGAGCTGGCGTAGTTAACACCTCACTAGTGGCGAGGGCCCACTGATGAGTAGAATGGTCAGACAGGCAAGGTTCGACAACAGAGAGCTAAGTATTGGTACAGGATCGTGAGACAAGAGAGTAAATCGGTAATCAGGCAGAGGTTCAGCAACAGGTAGACAGATAGGCTAAAGTACAGGATCAGAAAGCAGAATCAGAGTCAGATAAATAGCTAAGAGTCATACACAGGAGATCAATACAGTAAGCAATATCCTAGTCTAGGTGTGAAGTCCTTGGCATCAACACCCGGGATATAGTCTACAAATAACAATAGCAAGGTAACAATATCCTAGACTAGGTGTGAAATCCTTAGCATCAACACCAGGGATCTAGCCTAAGGTCTGAGCGCTAACACGCAAGCATTCACGACAACAGACAGTGTGTAAATGAAGCCCGCCGGCTTAAGAAGCAGAGGAGACCCCACAGGCATGCCCCTCCAGAATCAGCCAATCCTGGGCGCCGTGGGACTCCTCTGACGTCAGCTGACCAGCAGGTCAGCTGATGGCTTCTTCTCCGCATAAAGGTCGCGTCTGTGCGCGCGCCGGTGCACTACGGCGACCCCTTGCACCCGAGAACGTTCCGTCCTTGGCATCCCAGACGACGCACGGACGGATGGCCACGTGGAGGCAGCTGCGGCGGCGGTGCTGTTCGCCGCAGCTGCCTCGTCCCTTACACCCACAGTCCTCAATTATCACCTGCCTACTGCCAACTGAATGGGAACCATGGCATCACAAATTTACACAGGTCCCATTAGCCCATCTATATGCACCAATGGGAATCATCAGAAGAAAATACAAATAAGCCCAAGAGAAAAATTTCCCCTCTCATTCATGAATTTTTGCCCACTAGTGGTGCTCATAATGGGTCGATTGAGATTACACCAAATTTCGCATAATTTTTATGCAATGCGTAATTGTGTTTACTTTATGTACAGCACACTACGTTTGTGAATAGTAATTATGCCTGTAATTACACAATTAAAGTGGACCCAAATTAAAAATACAAGATTTCATAAATAAAATATATTTTCTAAATAATAATAATAAATAGCAGCCATTTTTCAGCTGCATGATGACAAATATAAAATATTTTACATTTATTAGAGAAACCCCTCCCTTCCTTTCATATTGCCGGGACAGAATCCAGCAGACTGGTGGAGTGGGAGGTGTCTGGCAAAGGAGGAATTGCTAATGGCTGCCACCTGTATAACCCTAGTTATGAAAAGAGAAGGGTGAAAAGCATGCACTGAAATGCTCATGGGCTTGAAGGAGTGTTTATTTATCTTTGTATGTGTCAGAGTGGTGCAACTAAGTATTTTGAATTAAAAAAATGTTTGGTTTGGGTCTGCTTTAAGCATAATTTTGTGTTGAATGCGTAAAATAGTTTGCATCTATCTGCCAGTGTACTGCGCATCCATGGCAATTTAAATATTGAATGCAAAAAGAGCGTTTGTGTGTGTAAAAGAAAAGAAAATTTGCATCCATCAGCCACTGTAATGCACATGTGTAGTTATTATTTACATAGTTAATGTAAAAAAAGCATTTCTTTGCATAAACAAACATTTTTGTCAATCAGCCAGTGTACTGTGCATGCACAGCTTTAATTTGAATATTTAATGCGAAACATGCATTTTTTTGCGTAAACAAAATTTGCTTCTTATAAGCCTGTGTACTGCTCATGAACAACTATTAAATATTCAATGCGAAAAATGTGCTTGTATGAGTAAAAAGGTATGCGTCTGCCAGCATACTGAGCATGCTCAGCTACCAAACCTCTTGTTGGCTAACTTGCAAAAAAAAACCAACAGGAACTTTAGCACTAAGCGAACAAGCAGGCACGTGTCCCAGCACCACTGATGAACACTGTGGGCTTGATTCACAAAGCGGTGCTAACCTACTTAGCACGTCTAAAGTCTTTAGACGCGCTAACCAGGGTGCTAAGTAGGTTAGCACCGGATTTCTCAATCAGATCGCGCGCTAACTTTGCGCGCGCAAAGTTTTACGCGCGCAAAGTTTTACTCACGCTAAGTCCCATAGGCTTTAATGGGCACTTCGCGCGGAGCGCCCTGCGCTCTGTGCAGTACGCGCGTAAAGTTTTATGCGCATAAAGTTTTGCGCGCGTAAAGTTTTATGCGCGAAAAGCTTGTTTAGACTTGCTAAGGGGGTTTTCACAGGCGTGCTAACAGTTAGCACCGCTTTGTGAATCAAGCCCGGTGTGTGCAGTAGGGATGATCAATGAGATACAAATACTTCTGAGTTTATGCAAATGTATGCAAATTTTTATGCAAATATGCAACTTGAAAATAAACCAATCAATTTAAACTTGGGTAGGACTTGAGTAGTCCACTTTCATGCAGCATTTGTGTAAAAAATTTGCATAAACTCAGAAGTATTTGCATATCATTGATCATCCCTAGTGTGGAGTACTTCATTTATGGATTATCCTGATTCAAAACTTCTTGCATTTGCAAACATGCCACACAAAATGCCTATTGAGCTGAAAATAAATCAATTTATTTTCGCCAAGTAAGTTTGCACCTACAAGGAATTTGTCTTGGCAGTTGCTTAACAAACACAAACAAAAACAATACAAGGACAGACAGTGTGAATATTACATGTTAAGGACATTATAAGTATAGTGGCAGTAAGCAATGTGAGAATTGTTCATGTTTAGTTCTGTGCTGATTACTTTCAGTCCTAGCAGCTCTAACGTGGTTCAGCATTAAGTATGGCTACCGCTTGAGGAAAAAAACTGTTCCTGTGTCTAGAGGTTTTGGTAGCAATTGACCGGAATCTTACTCCTGAAGGCATGCGCTGGAAGATGGAGTGAGCTGGGTGAGAGGGGTCAGAGGCAATTTTGGATGCTCTCTTTCTGCACCTGCTAGTGTAAAGATCCTGCAGGGAAGGTAAGCTACAGCCAATTATCCTTTCCGCTGACTGGATGATGTGCTGCATCCTCCCCTTTTCTAATGCTGAGCAGGAGCTGAACCATACAGTCATGGATGATGTTATGGTGGATTCGATGATTGCAGTGTAGAACTGCACCATTAGATTTTGAGGTAGGCCAAACTTTTTAGCTGCCGCAGATGGTACATTCTCTGTTGTGCTTTCTTGACAATAGTGGCGGTGTTGTTGTCCCATTTTAAGTCGTTTGAGATCGTGGACCCAAGAAACTTGAATGACTCTACTTGGGTTATTGTGGATCCATTTATGGTTAAGGGGAGGTGCTGGGGGGGAGATCTCCTAAAGTCTATTATCATCTCCATGGTTTTGAGAGCATTTAGTTCCAAGTTGTTGCTGCTGCACCAGGAGGAAAGCTGTCCCACCACATGCCTGTATGCAGACTCATCCCTGTTTTGAATGAGACCAACAACTGTTGTGTCGTCTGCAAACTTCAGAACCTTAACAGATGAATCTGTGGAGATGCAGTCATTGGTGTAAAGTGAGTACAGCAGTGGGGAAAGCACACAGCCCTGGGGTGCACCAGTACTGACTGTCAGAGAGCTTGATGTGAGTTTACCAAGTCTAACACGCTGTCTTCTGTCGGTTAAGAAGTCGGTTATCCATTTGCAGAGGGATTCAGGTATGTGTAGCTGGGAGAGCTTGCTGTGCAGTAGTGATGGAATTATGGTATTAAATACAGAGCTGAAATCTATAAATAAAATCCTGGTGTAGGTTCCTGGGATATCTAAATGCTGTAGTACATAATGTGGCTAAAGGTAAGCAATCTATTTTAACAATATGCATTTTTTTTTTTTACTGTCTCCGTTTGCTTCTTTATAATTCCTATCTAAAAGAGTACCATAGGTATTGCAGAGGGTTGTATTTGTTTTACCTGTTACCTTGCTTGCACCGGTACTGTTAATAGTAGATATACATTTACACTGTGTGTGTTGCAGAGTTCTGCGCCAGGCAATATATTGCCGTTTTAGTAATATGGAGCAATTACAGTGGTTTGCAAAAGTATTCGGCCCCCTTGAAGTTTTCCACATTTTGTCATATTACTGCCACAAACATGAATACATTTCATTGGAATTCCACGTAAAAGACCAATACAAAATGGTGTACACGTGAGAAGTGGAACGAAAATCATACATGATTCCAAACATGTTTTACAAATAAATACAAATAATAATGTGTAATTATTCAGCCCCCTTTGGTCTGAGTGCAGTCAGTTGCCCATAGACATTGCCTGATGAGTGCTAATGACTAAATAGAGTGCACCTGTGAGTAATCTAATGTCAGTACAAATACAGCTGCTCTGTGATGGCCTCAGAGGTTGTCAAAGAGAATATTGGGAGCAACAACACCATGAAGTCCAAAGAACAAACCAGACAGGTCAGGGATAAAGTTATTGAGAAATTTAAAGCAGGCTTAGGCTGCAAAAAGATTTCCAAACCCTTGAACATCCAACGGAGCACTGTTCAAGCGATCATTCAGAAATGGAAGGATTATGGCACAACTGTAAACAACTGTAAACCTACCAAGACAAGGCCATCCACCTAAACTCACAGGCCGTACAAGGAGAGCGCTGATCATAAATGCAGTCAAGAGGCCCATGGCGACTCTGGACGAGCTGCAGAGATCTACAGCTCAGGTGGGAGAATCTGTCTATATGACAACTATTAGTCATGCACTGCACAAAGTTGGCCTTTATGGAAGAGAAGCAAGAAAATAGCCATTATTAACAGAAAGGCATAAGAAGTCCCGTTTGCAGTTTGCCAGTGCCACAAGCCATGTGGGGGACACAGCAAACATGTGGAAGAAGGTGCTCTGGTCAGATGAGACTTTTTGGCCAAAATGCAAAACGCTATGTGTGGTGGAAAACTAACACTGCACATCACTCTGTACACACCATCCCCACTGTCAAATATGGTGGTGGCAGCATCATGCTCTGGGGGTGCTTCTCTTCAGCAGGCACAGGGAAGCTGGTCAGAGTTGATGGGAAGATGGATGCCACATACAGGGCAATCTTGGAAAAAAACCTCTTGGAGTCTGCAAAAAACTTGAGACTGGGGCGGAGGTTCACCTTTCAACAGGACAACGACCCTAAACATAAAGCCAGGGAAACAATGGAATGGCTTAAATAGGAACTCCAGTGAAAATAATGTAGTAAAAAAAGTGCTTCATTTTTTACCATAATTATGTATACCGTATATACTCGCAAGCAAGCCGAATTTTGGACCCACAAAAAGTGAGTCAAAAGTTGGGGGGTCGGCTTGCTTGCGAGCGATGTGCCTGTCCCCCGCTCCCCCTGCCCTCTCCCACCCGCTCCCCCCGCGGCCGCTGATATTACCTTAGCTCCATGGCCGCTGATATTACCTTAGCTCCGCGGCTTCCTATTCCCTGTCCTGCTCGTAATTAAACAGCAGCTCGCCCCACAGTGGCTGCTGCGTGATGACGGAGGAAGTGCAGAGAGAGGTTCCCATAGTAACCAGGAAGCCGCTCTCTGCGACTTCCTCCGTCATCACACAGCAGCCACCGTGGGGCAGAGCTGCTGTTAAGAGCAGGACAGGGGAATAGGAAGCCGCGGAGCTAAGGTAATAGCAGCGGCCGTGGGGGGAGCGAGGGGGGGTGGGGGAGGCCTTAAACTCGCTATCCTGGGCACTATACTAGCTATCCTAGGCACTATACTAGCTATCCTGGGCACGATACTAGCTATCCTGGGCACTATAATAGCTATCCTGGGCACTATACTAGCTATCCTGGGCATGATACTAGCTATCCTGGGCACTATACTAGCTATCCTGGGCACTATACTAGCTATCCTGGGCATGATACTAGCTATCCTGGGCACGATACTAGCTATCCTGGGCACTATACTAGCTATCCTGGGCATGATACTAGCTATCCTGGGCACTATACTAGCTATCCTGGGCATGATACTAGCTATCCTGGGCACGATACTAGCTATCCTGGGCACTATACTAACTATCCTGGGCACGATACTAGCTATCCTGGGCACGATACTAGCTATCCTGGGCACTATACTAGCTATCCTGGGCACGATACTAGCTATCCTGGGCACGATACTAGCTATCCTGGACACTATACTAGCTATCCTTGGCACTTTACAAGCTATACTGGGCATGATACTAGCTATCCTGGGCACGATACTAGCTATCCTGGGCACTATACTAGCTATCCTGGGCACTATACTAGCTATCCTGGGCACTACCCTGGGCATGATACTAGCTATCCTGGGCACTATACTAGCTATCCTGGGCACGATACTAACTATCCTGGGCACGATACTAGCTAACCTGGGCACTATACTAGCTATCCTAGACATGATACTAGCTATCCTGGGCATGATACTAGCTATCCTGGGCACTATACTAGCTATCCTGGGCACTATACTAGCTATCCTGGGCCCTATAGTAGCTATCCTGGGCATGATACTAGCTATCCTGGGCACTATACTAGCTATCCTGGTCACTATACTAGCTATCCTGGGCACTTTACTAACTTACTGAGGCACTACCTTCCCATACTGGGCACTATACTAGCTATACTGGGACACACTGGGGGGGATCATGCGGCCAGTATTTTCCTACCCCCGGCTTATATGAGGGTCAATCATTTTTTCCTGTGTTTTTTCAGGCAAAAGTTGTGGGGTCGGCTTATATGCGGGTCGGCTTGCTTGCGAGTATATACGGTAAATGATTTAGTCAGTGTTTGCTCATTGTAAAATCTTTCCTCTCCCAGATTCACATTCTGACATGTATTACATGGTGACATTGTTACTGTGGGCAGGTTATGTAGCTGCTCCTAGCTGTTTTGGCTGTTAGAGACAGCTGTAAACAACTATTTCCTGTCTGTGAACATTGTTACATTGTGGCAGTTTGCCCAGAGTACCGCGGTACTCAGAGCTTCTTGTGGGAGGGGTTTCAGCACAAAATCAGTCATACAGCGCTCCCTGATGGTCTGTTTGTGAAAATCATTATATTTCTCGTGTAAAAGGGGGTATCAGCTACTGATTGGGATAAAGTTCAATTCTAGGTTGGAGTTTCTCTTTAAAACAAAACATATCCTTGTGTTAGAATGGCCCAGTCAAAGTTCAGATCTAAATCCAATCAAGAATCTGTGGCAAGATCTGAAAACTGCTGTTCACAAACGCTGTCCATCTAATCTGACACGTTGAAGATCAAAAGAGATAGGAAAAAAGAGGGGAAGAGTCGGCACTACATGGATTACTTTCCGCTTGTTGGGAGGATCCGTAGGATCATGGCAGATGCGACCCCATTGGTGCGGGCAGCGTGCTCTGACTGGATTAGGTGAAAGTCAAACAAGTAATGAAGATGCGAAGTCGGCACTACTGCTCCTAGTGCATTTATTGCCAGTGGGTATACATCAGATGGCGTGCAGTGTACAAAAATTTTTTAACACATACCGTGCATTTGAAGGCTGAAGGTGGAGAGCTGATGGTGGGCGCTAGGTGCAGGAATAGCCTGACGGCCGTTTCGCGCTATCCTAGCGCTTCTACGGAGGCTGCAATAAATGCACTAGGAGCAGTAGTGCCGACTTCGCATCTTCATTACCCATCTAATCTGACTGAGCAGGAGCTTTTTTGCAAAGAAGAATGGGCAAGGATTTCATTCTCTAGATGTGCAAAGCTGGTAGAGACATACCCTAAAAGACTGGCAGCTGTAATTGCAGCAAAAGGTGGTTCTACAAAGTATTGGCTCAGGGGGCTGAATAATTACTCACACCGCACTTTGCAGTTATTTTTTTTAAATGTTTGGAATCATGTATGATTTTCGTTCCACTTCTCACGTGTACACCACTTTGTATTGGTCTTTCACGTGGAATTCCAATAAAATTGATTCATGTTGGTGGCAGTAATATGACAATATGTGAAAAACTTCAAGATAGCTGAAAACTTTTGCAAACCACTGTATATTGTGATAGTACTATTCACTTTGGGAGTGTGTTGAGAGGGGTCTGGCGGTGAATGCACTGCCCTACACTCACAGCGTGCATGAGCAGTGATTATGTACTGTAAGTCTCACTACAAGCGTTGCACCATCGGTATAACATGTGTCAATGTTACCTCTCCCTTGTAAAGTGGTCCCATATTTGAAGGTTGAATGCATTGTTCAAAGAGCCACCTTAGCGCTACAGGTGCTGCACCCACCATCAGGGGCAGACCTTTCATGACGCCGCCTGAGGCCCCTTTCACACTGGTGCATTGCGTTAACCTGTTTTTACCACAGGGTAACACTGCACAAATGAAAGTCGATGGGGCATTTCGTAGCTGCCTGATGCTTTGCGATGCATGGGAAGTGAAATTTTTGAACCACAGCCAAAATTAGAACAACAGCCTGTTGGTGGGTAACTTCCGCGTTAATAATATATTAATAATGCCCGACTCAACCAAACCTCATTACAGCCACCTCGACCTTTGTTCCAGGGAACGGCACTGCAATAAATATTATTGCTCAATGTATTAAATTAAACTGCATTGCCATTCAGGTATGGCAAATATATAAACAGCATTTATTTAACATTAAAGGATATCAAAAGTAACATGTGACATGATGAGATAGACATGGGTATGTACAGTGCCTAGCACACAAATAACTATGCTGTGTTCCTTTTTTTCTTTCTTTCTCTGTCTGAAAGAGTTAAATATCAGGTATGCAAGTGGCTGACTCAGTCCTGATTAAGACAGGAAGTGACTACAGTGTGACCCTCACTGATAAGAAATTCCAACTATAAAACACTTTCCTAGCAGAAAAATGGCTTCTGAGAGCAAGAAAGAGATAAAAAGGGGAATTTCTTATCAGTGACGGTCACACTGTAGTCACTTTCTGTCTGAGTCAGCCACTTGAATACCTGATATTTAATTCTTTCAGGCAGAGAAAGAAAAAAAGGAAGACAGCATAGTTATTTGTGTGCTAGGCACTGTACATACACATGTCTATCTCATCATGTCACAGGTCACTGCGGGTATCCTTTAATACAGATAGACAGCCAAAACAATCTAAAATCAATTAAAATCAGACCAAGTGGAGCCCTCCAACACATTCCACTCACTCCGCATGCAAACACTCACACCCAACACATCCACCCAATCTGGCACTGGTACCATTCACCATATGTCTTCAGAGAGGGGGAGAGTTAGTAAATCTCATGCAGCAGACGTGAAATCATGTGTTAGCCTCTTCAGCTTGCAAGCGTTAGTTTTAGCTAAATTCTCTCACCACTCTTCGGCACAATTGTCTCTATAGATCTTCCAGCTGCAGACTTCCGTCCTTCAACGAGCTGTACATAGAAGTGTGTTATGAGGGTGGCTAGGCATCCGCGGTGCACATCGCAGCTCAACCTCCATGGTAGCATTCCCAGGGGAAACGCAACAGCCACCTCGCTGGACGCTAAACTTTTGCCAGCTTTGCTAATTGGCTCGAGCGTCACAGAATACTGGCCTGCCCACCTACCCATTGTGCCTGCCTCCTTGCGAGCTTCGTCAGGATGTGCACGGCTGATTGGATGGGATGCCCTCACTGGGGTGGTAACTTCCTCCACAGCGCCCTGTGAGTTGCCATGGTGACAGGGTGTCACTCATTTCACTGTGGCTTACGCATGTCAATTTGAATTTCAATAGATTTAGATGGAGGCTTCATCAAAAGTTATAATAAACAGACCAAATACTGAGAGATACATTATTTCATCTGCTCTCTTCCATCAAAGGAGTGTAACCTTCAGTTTATCAAGCTGTTTCCAAGTCACTTTTAATCGCTGCACTATGGTACATTCTCCTTATATGTCTTAGCACTAAACGGTCCAGTGTAATATAGCCTTGAGTTCTGTTGTCCACATTAGTCTACTGTTTTACAGATACAGGAACGTAGAAAAACTTAGATCTTGGTTTATTCCCTCGAGGCTCATGGTCCCCAAGAGGTATATCCATTCATTCTCTTGTTGCTTTAAAGGTTTTTAATCTATCTCCCCCTCTCCTGTTTCTGGCAATCAGCGTACCTATGAGAGGAGCAGCGGCTCAGTCAAGATGACCATGACCCTCAGAAAAGGCACATTTTGGACCGTAAGTAGGCAAAGTCCTACCTTGTACCTATGAGAGGAGCAGCAGCTCAGTCAAGATGACCATGACCCTCAGTAAAGGCACATTTTGGCAGTGGAAAGGCAAAGTCCTACCTTGTACCTATGATAGGAGCAGCGGCTCAGTCAAGATGACCCTGACCCTCAGTAAAGGCACAATTTGGCAGTAGGTAGGCAAAGTCCTACCTTGTACCTATGAAAGGAGCAGCGGCTCAGTCAAGATGACCCTCACCCTCAGTAAAGGCACAATTTGGCAGTAGGTAGGCAAAGTCCTACCTTGTACCTATGAAAGGAGCAACGACTTAGTCAAGATGACCATGACCCTCATTAAAGGCATATTTTGGCAGCAGGTAGACAAAGTCCTACATTGTACCTATGAGAAGAGCAGCGGCTCAGTCAAGATGACCATGACCCTCAGTAAAGGAACATTTTGGCAGCAGGTTGGCAAAGTTCTACCTTGTACCTATGAGAGGAGCAGCAGCTCAGTCAAGATGACCATGACCCTCAGTAAAGGCAAGTTTTGGCAGCAGGTAGGCAAAGTCATACCTTGTACCTATGAGAGGAGCCGCGGCTCATTTAAGATGACCATGACCCTCAGTAAAGGCACATTTTGGCAGAGTCCTACCTTGTATCTATGAGAGGAGCAGCGGCACAGTCAAGATGACCACGATCCTCAGTAAAGGCACATTTTGACAGCAGCTAGGCAAAGTCCTACCTTGTACCTATGAGAGGAGCAGCGGCTCAGTTAAGATTACCATGACCCTCAGTAAAGGCACATTTTGGAAGAAGGTAGGCAAAGTCTTACCTTGTACCTATGAGAGGAGCAGCGGCTCAGTCAAGATGACCATGACCCTCAGTAAAGACACATTTTGGTAGCAGGTAGGCAAAATCCTACAGTGTACCTATGAGAGGAGCAGTGGCTCAGTCAAGACGACCATGACCCTCAGTAAAGGCACATTTTGGCAGTAAATAGGCAAAGTCTTACCTTGTACCTATGAGAGGAGCAGCGGCTCCATCAAGAGGACCATGACCCTCAGTAAAGGCACATTTTGGCAGTAAATAGGCAAAGTCTTACCTTGTACCTATGAGAGGAGCAGTGGCTCAGTCAAGACGACCATGACCCTCAGTAAAGGCACATTTTGTCAGTAAATAGGCAAAGTCTTACCTTGTACCTATGAGAGGAGCAGCCAGTGGCGTAGCTAAGGAGCTGTGGGCCCTGATGCAAGTTTTACAATGGGGCCCCCCCAAGCACTCTATATATAACAATTGAGACAGCGCACCAAAACCTGCCAATGGCAACTACAGTGTCAGAGGTGCAAGAAGGGGATGGGGAGCAGTCTGTTAATGATTACCACTGATCAAAGTATCTATAGAAGTGATTGTTATGAGCACAGGACCAATAGAGAGCTAATACTGTAGTTGAGGGAGGGCTTTTGGGGCCCCTCTTGCCCAAGGGCCCCGATGCGGTCGCAACCTCTGCAACCCCTATTGCTACGCCCCTGGGAGCAGCGGCTCCATCAAGAGGACCATGACCCTCAGTAAGGCACATTTTGGCAGTAAATAGGCAAAGTCTTACCTTGTACCTATGAGAGGAGCAGTGGCTCAGTCAAGACAACCATGACCCTCAGTAAAGGCACATTGTGGAAGAAGGTAGGCAAAGTCCTACCTTGTACCTATGACAGGAGCTCCTGTCTTCCAGGGTCACCCCATGCACAAATCACAGAAGCTGCACTCGCCTTTTTCCCCTTTTCACCAAGGTCAGGCACCTCCAGGATATCCTCCATCACATGGAAATCCTCCTCCTCCTGTGTCTGAGCCTGGCTGCATTAGAGTGAGCTTTGTTGCTCCAGCTCAGCAAGGGACGTCTCCCCAGTATTCATCAGGCCACTAAGTGTAACGTCCAGAAGGAACACAAGAGGGAGCATGTTGCCGATACCGACTTGCTACCCGCTTACGAACCGAATAGTCTGATCAAATGTAGCCAATACATGGCCGACCTAATGGATCCGCCGCCACTGTTCCTGATTGCTGTAGGGGAGTGTTTTTGTTAACCACCCATGGATGTCCTGCTCCAGGAGGTATTCATCGACTGCCCTTTTCTGCTCCACTAATCTCTCCAACATGTGATGGGTGGAGTTCCACCTCTGACTTTCTACCATTAGCCTGTGAGGGGGCAGGTCATGGTGTTGTAGAAAATCGAGACAACAATGAGATGGAAGTTAAAGAGCAGCTGAAATGAGTGGCAACTCTCCATGCATGCTGCACCACATCACTGGCTAGGTGTGCAAAAATTGCTGCACCACCATGTGCAAAGCATGGCACTTGAGGAATGTTGCCATCATTAAGGGCAGTCAGCAAATGTACAGCATTGTCACAGACAACCTAGCCAACCCTCTAGGAGCCAGCCACTTTTTGACCTGTTCCTGGAGGATGGCCAGAACATTGGTTGCTGTGAGCCCCTGCTTCCCGATGCTAACCAGCTGAAGTTGGTTTATAACACACACTGGTGTAGAAAAGGGACCGATTACCAGGGGGCTCAGCAGTAGCGGTAGTCACCAGCAGAGGAGAGAGCAGACTTGTTCCCCTTGACCCTACAGGGCGGCGCAACCACCTCACTTAGTGCACCATGACCAGAACCCTCCTGCTCGCTATGGAGGGTGAACCAATGGGCTGTAAATTATATATATCATCCCTGCTCATGCTGACTGCTCCATCCATCCATAGTGAGATGTTCCCTGCTGCCTATGGAATAATCTAGCAACAGGGCAACATTCTCAACTGTGTGACGGTGCAGGGTAGGGATTTCTGTCCGGGAAAGATAGTGCCGGCTGTGGATATACCATTCAGGAATGGCATACTCTAGCAGCTTGCGAACCCCTTCTTCACAAGGGAATAGGGCAGCAGCTGCTGATCTTACAGTATGAGGGATGCAGTGCCCATGTGGACAGATTGCCTCACTGATCAAGGACTGGAAGCTGTAAGATGCTGGAAGCTGTAAGATGACGAGGAGCATGGCACAATGGTGGATGATGAAGTCTGGCCTCTATTACTATACTGTATTGCAGAGGGACAACAGGTGGGAATGGAGGGGGGGGGGGGGTCAATCTCAGAAACTGAAGCAAAATGGGAAGGTGGAAGGGTTTGTGCGATAGTTCTCTCCCTGGTGCTGCTTTGTCTTATGCCCCCTTGAGGTCCTTTAAGACCAGCAGATTCCTTCTTGTGGTAGTTTGACAGATGTGAGTGCAGACCACCTGTCCCCAACCTTCCCAGATTTTTTTCCTCTGCACATCCTGGCACCACAAAGCTTACACACAGCTATCAAGGGATCACTGGTTGCCACAGTAAAGTATTCCTAAACCTGGGCCCTCACAGAAGGATTTCTGCCAAAGGTTGCAGTCTCATGACTTACAGTTTGGGATATAGGAGTTTCAGCTGGAATGCGGCTCCTGGCTCCTGTGGACTGCACTGGAGTCCTTGCTGCCACTAGGCCCCATAATATGCTCATGCACACACTGCCTCTGACTCATCTGAGCTGGCATCACCATGCTCAGGCTGCACATAGGTCAGATCCATGTCATCATCATCATCATAACTGGCTGCCTTTTTCATAGCCCAGCTCCTCATTACCAACAATGGGGGGATATGTTGTGGAGACTGTGAGGCCTCCACTGGGCCAAATTCCTCCTGCACAGTCCTCATTGCAGACTGTGTCGGACTTGCAGGTGAATACACAATGTCCTCATTCTGACCCGCCACCACTTGAATATCAGGTTCTGCCACCACCCCCTCAACATTATCATTAAATAAACTCTGGGCATGAGGACCAGATCAATGCCTGCCTGCTCCAGAGCTTCATCCACAAGGTCTTAAATTCTGTCATCAAAGGGAATGACAGACTCCTTTAGGGGTTTGGGGGCAGCTTTTGAAGCAGGCATAGGCGTGCTGCTGCTGGTTCTGCTACTTAGTAACTTGACATTTGGGAACGGACTAGCATTTTCTCTCACCCAGTCCACAATGCCTTCGGCCTGGCTCTCCACAATTGGCCGTGGTTTATTTGTAGGAAAAAATGACAGTATGAGGCTGTACCCTCTTTTGGGATCTGACTCACCACTGCCTGCTCCTAAGTGGCCATTACCTGCTGCTGGATTGGCTTTTGCCTGCTGTCTGTCCGTGGACTGCTGTGGACTGAGCCCTGCCTGATGCAGTGTTCCCTGCCTGGATTGTCCACTTCCAGCTGCTGACTTCGCTGGTGGATTCTCCCTGTCTGACAAGGGACTAAACAGGCATCTTTTAGCAGAGCTTTCCTTGCCTCGACCATGGCTAGCTCCACCTCTGCCAGGCATTGTTTATGTTTGGCAAACACAAACGTTATTAAAAGTACAGTGGATGGGGAACAATGCCAAAAAAATTATGCTAAATAAAGTAAAATAAATAAAATAAAAAGAATAAAATCAAGAAATAAAGGAAAACAAAATTAAAAGGATGAGAGGACTATGTATACCACTGTACCTAGCCTAACACAGTCCTCTGACTATAGCTGCTTACACCCTCTCACTACAGATCACAGGCCCTACCTAGCTAACATACAGTTCCTGTCTATAGCTGCCCTCACTCTCTCACTAGAGCACAGGCCCTACCCAGATAGCACACAGTTCCTTATTTGTAACTGCCTATTGTTAGGTACACACTATGAGATTGATTATTTTACGGTGACCATACGTCCCGCTTTACCTGGGACGTGTCCCGCCTTCGGGGGGCGCTGTCCCAGGCTGCATGAGGTCCCGGCCTCGGGACTCTGGCCACTGTACAATGAACTAGTTCATTCCCCGCAGCCCCGCTCCAGCAGCCTGCATTGTCCTCCTCCGGCAGGCACAGGCAGAGCAGGGCTACGGGAAGATGGGGTCCGGAGGCGGAGCCCTGTACTGGAGACTATTTGTGTCTCCAGTACAGGGATCCGCCTCCGGACGGCATATTGCCGTAGCCCTGCTCTGCCTGAGTGCCTGTGAGCCCGGGGAGCTGCACACATAGCCACACACACCAGAGGCCGGCCGGCCGGCCGGCTGGTTAACTTATGTCAGGTAAGTAAATGCTTTTTTTTCCAGGTGAAATGTTTGCCCAAATTGCGTACATTTTGTACTGACATGTTTGCCCCCATTGCGTTCATTTTGTACTGACATGTTTGCCCGCAGTGCGTTTATTTTGTACTGACGTTTGCCCGCAGTGCGTTTATTTTGTATTGACAGGTTTGCCCCTATTGCGTTTATTTTGAGCTGACATGTTGCCCGCAATGCGTTTATTTTGTGCTGACATGTTGCCCACAATGCGTTTATTTTGTGCTGCAATGTTGCCCACAATGCATTTATGTTGTGCTGAAATGTTGCCCACAATGCGTTTATTTTGTGCTGACATGTTTGCCCCCATTGCATTTATTTTGTATTGACATGTTTGCCCCATTGCATTTATTTTGTGCTGAAATGTTGCCCGCAATGCGTTTATTTTGTGCTGAAATGTTGCCCGCAATGCGTTAATTTTGTGCTGACATGTTGCCCATTGCGTTTATTTTGTGCTGACATGTTGCCCATTGCGTTTATTTTGTGGTGTCTGAGGTAACTGTTGCTGCATTTATTATTTAATGGTCATAGTCTGTGTTTGCTGCTTTGGAGTTATGGTATATTAGTAAATAGCATCACACAGTTTCTGCACACCCATGATACGAATCCTCGTTTGACCACATCACGGCGTAAACACTGCTTTCTTATGCCTCGCTGTTGCATCATTACGTTAGCTCCGCCCATAGAATGTTATGGCCACGCCCATTTTCCGGCGCGGCAGGCACCACATTTTTCGCCACCGCGCACCCCCCTATTTTGCGGCGCCCCGGCACTGTCCCAGGTTGAGCCTACAAAAATCTGGTCACAAATTTCCGATCAAAATCAGATGGGACATGTTGTAAATAATGGATCTGACAATATATTTGCTAGAAAATCTCATAGTGTGTGCCTGCCTGGCAGAACACTAAGCATGGGCTGGAGCGTGTACTGGTTAAGGGCTCCACCTTTGGCACAGGAGACCTGGGTTCGAATTTTGACTCTTCCTGCTTAGTAAGCCAGCACCTATTAAGTAAGGAGACCTTGGGCAAGACTCCCTAACACTGCTACTGCCTTTGAGCATGCCCTAGTGGCTGCAGTTCTGGGGATTTGGGCCTGCCACGAGAAAACCGTGATATTAATGTTCTGTCTGTGACTAAAGCACAGAATTCCCTTTCTAAACAAAGTCCTCACACACTTGCTAGTTGATAACACAGATTATCAGTCAATCAAATAAAACAAAAATGTAAGTAATGTAGATGTGGATGTAACTTCAGCTCCGTCGTCGGCCCACTAGCTACAACTACCATAAACTAACCCCTCCTGCACCACCAGCTACACTAACTACCCTACACTGTGTCCCTTCCTACTGCTATCCCTTCTGTACACCCCCATCACACCCAGCATACCGCAACAGCTGTTCATGAGCTAAAGACATGCAGGGACTTGTAGTTCTATGCAGCTCGAATTTGTCAAGCTGTGTAGCAGTAACTTAAATGTGTAAAGGCAGCACACAGATGGTACTCATCTCCCCAGGGACTTGGGTCAGAGTTGCTGATCTGAGAGCTTCCTCACCATGTTGTTCTTATTCCACGTGAAGGCGGACAGGGGACTACAGCAGCAGGTCACTGGTAACCACTGGTGCTTGGAACTATTCCTCGTGCGGGGGGCGGAGACTTCAGCCGCGGCATTGATAACCAATGCCTGGGTCAAGGATCCTGCGGCTCCAGTAACTACCAGTAAATTCTTCCCCTGGGAGCCGTCGTCTGGCTCAAGGACCCTTCTGCTCCAGCGCTGCCACTCTTCTTCGGCGAGGGGGCTGAGATGTCAGCCGTGGCTATGATCAACAATGCCCGACTCAAGGACTTTTCTGCTCCAGTGCTGCCACTCTTCCTCAGGGGGAGGGGGGAGACTTAAGCCGCAGCCACACCAACCATGCCTGTCCGGCTCGAGGACCTTTCTGCTTCAGTGCTGCAATTCTTCCTCGTTAGGGGGGGGGGGGGGGGGGACTACAGCCACGATCACCGCTCAAGGACTTTGCTGTTCCTTTTTTCGCCGCTCTTCTTCCATCTGCGGGGGGGGGGGGGGGCTTGGGGGAACACGAGGGCAGGTAATCTGATGAGTAATGCTGCATTGCCTATAGTATAAATTCTGTACATTCAGACTAAGACGCACTGACTTTCCCCCCCCCACTTTTGGGGGAGAAAATGTGCGTCTTATAGTCCGAAAAATACGGTATATACTGAGGGGTGGGATATAGGGTTGAACAATTTTAGGAAAAGATTTTATTGCCATTTTTCTGTCAGAAATTGTGATTTCAATTCAATGTACGATGATGGATCAGCACACCAATGGTAAGTATGAGTGCCCCCAGTATAGTTTAGCCAGCTATAGGTGCTCCAGTGCAGGTTAACCAGCCATAGTTGCCGCAGTGCAGGTTAGCCAGCTATAGGTGCCGCAGTGCAGGTTAGCCAGCCATAGGTGCCGTAGTACAGGTTAGCCAGCCATAGGTGCCGCAGTACAGGTTAGCCAGCCATAGGTGCCGCAGTACAGGTTAGCCAGCCATAGGTGCCGCAGTACAGGTTAGCCAGCCATAGGTGCACAGGTTAGCCAGCCATAGGTGCCGCAGTATAGAATCTTCCCCACCCCCTGCAGCGCAGCCCCCCCTCTATTTTGGGTCCTCTCTGTCTACACCACGGGGTGCTGCTTGATGTCATCATCAAGCCGCGTGCCCGGTACTGTGGACAGAGGAGCTTGGAGCTGGTGGTGTGACCTGCATGGGCGAGTGGCATGGTAAGTAACAGCACCGGCCACCCACTATTGCTGCAGAGGGGGATAGAGAGAGGGAGAGAGAGCAGTTGCCATCCACTTGCAAGTAAAACTAGCTGGCGATGAGAGAATGGAGGATCGTGCAGGACCAGCGCGGGACAGGGCAGCTGCTGGGGGTTTGGGGAAGCCCCAGGTAAGTGAAACTGTTCGTTTTAAGCTAATCTTCAGCTCCGCTTTAAGTAATCACAATTCCTCAAGCAAAATCTCTATATGACCAATTTTCTGCATGCACAACTACTAACAGTTGATCCCTGGGGTGTGTAAAATGAATAGCTACAGTTTGTGTGTTCATGTATATATTCATGTGGGTAAGTGTATGTGAATATACTGTACACATGCATGTGTGAAGGATTTGTTGCAGCTGCGTCACACCAACAACCTCAAATCAACAGGGTGTGTGTGTGTGTGTGTGTGTGTGTGTGTGTGTGTGTGTGTGTGTGTGTGTGTGTCTGTGTGTGTGCGTGTGTGCGGTGTGCGGTGTGCGTGTGCATGTGCGTGTGTCTGTCTTTGGAAAAGATTAGGCATCACCTTTCTATTTATGTGGTTTATTTTCCTATGGCATTAAAACAGGCTAGATGAACAACAATTCTTCTAAACTTTTGATGGTTGGGGAATAATAGTGTATGCAGAATTTTGCATTCAAGTCTTGTTTTATGAAAAACAGCACAGAGGGCTTTTCGACACTATAGGCAGATCATGTCAAGACAGCATTTGAATATTCAAACTTTTACCCAAGGGAATGACATAACTCTAGGCTGAGACTGAAAACTTAAATGTATGTGTTCTAACAAGATATAATTGTTAGAACACACATTTAGGTTTCATATTCTGCAGAAGGCCATTAAGAATTCAGAGTGAATTGTAGACTAAATACAGTCAACAAACTCGTGACAGCTGAAATGCCAGCGTCTAACTTAAGAGGACATGCTGATCTTCAATAATTCTTAATTCAAGAGAAAGTAAACAATTATAAACAGCTTAAAAAGGAGCCGGGCTTGAAAAAAAAAAATAAAAGAAATGAACTATTTTACACCCACAGCGTTATAAATAAAAAGTACAGCAAAACTACCTAGCTAAACCTCATTAACTGTTGAACATTTCTGGTAAGCAGGTTCCTGTATCAAATTTAGCCACACTATAGTAAACAAAAACCGGATCCACACTAGAAGCGCTTTTGTGAGCGCTTGCGTTTGATTAGTGCTTGCTTCTCTGTCTGCATCTCTGCTTACTCCACTTCCTGTTTAGCAAAACTGGAAGCGGTGAGTGCTTGATGTAACTGCTGCACTGCATTTCTGTAAAGAAGGAGGGAGCACAGAAAGGGGGCCCTAATTGGGCCCCCCTCCCTGCGGTTGTGTCATAGTGTTCCTTGCTGCTCCCTCATCCTGCACTGCACCCTGGGCAGACACCTGCCTCACCCACCCATAGAAACGGGGCTGTTGTATAAAAGGGAATAAATATTTCAGTCCCTCTCACTTCAATCCCTGTTTCAGGGACATTTTAAAGCAAACCTCAACGAACCAAAAAGGATTTTTACTTACCTGGATCTTCTTCCAGCCATCTCAATCTAAGTGACCCCTCAGTATCTTTTTCTTCCTTACTTTTTTCCCCTCACATGTAGCCTTTAATAAATGACAAAATAAATAAATAAATAAATAAAAAATAATAATAATAATAATAATAATACTTTTTATACTGTAGTTACTAGTTATTGAATAATATTCATAGCTATGAACATGGGTGTTGTTAGGGTCCCTGGAGATCAGGGACACCTGTGGGCAGTAGGCGGGGGGTGGCCATACAGTGAGTGGGCATGGCCATGGGCAAGGCCAAATGTACATGAAGTTAGTAGCGATGTAAGCTACAGATAAGGGCCTACCCATCAAAATATTGGATGGAGCCCCCTGTCCTTTATTTAGATAATTTACAATCAGTATAGGCATAGATCAAAGATATATACACACATACAATTTTGATTGGTCAATCACTGACCAATTTTACCACCCCCATGCAGTAAGTGGGCCAACAGAAAATGCATTTGATGAACAGAGCTAAAATTGGCTAATCAAAATTGTATGTGTGTACCAGGCTTTACAGCTAATACTGTACATACTGAAAGTAGCAGGGATCAGCATACAATACAGCTGGTTTAAAATCAGTAAAGGCACAGAGTAACATCTTATACTGTACACACTGGAGGTAGATCAGCACAGTGCAGGCACTAGAGAACAGCTTATACTGTACATACTGTATTATTATTATTATTATTTAGTATTTATATAGCGCCGACATATTACGCAGCGCTGTACAGTGTAAATATATATCTTGTCACTAACTGTCCCTCAAAGGAGCTCACAATCTAATCCCTACCATTGCCATATGTCTATATAATGTAGTGTAAGTACTGTAGTCTAGGGCCAATTTTTAGAGGGAGCCAATTAACTTATCTGTATGTTTTTTGGAATGTGGGAGGAAACCGGAGTGCCCGGAGGAAACCCACGCAGGCACGGAGAGAACATACAAACTCTTTGCAGATAGTGCCCTGGCTGTAGGCAGCAGAGATCAGCACACTGCAGCTAGCGTGCCCAAAAATATGAGGGTTATGCTGTGCGCCTGAAGAAAAATCGGTGTGGCCATGGACCAGAATGTGGGTGTGGTCACGGTAGAGACAAATTTACATGAACCTAGCAATGGTGGGACATTAGATTAGGACAGTGGTGGCGAACCTTTTGGAGGCAGAGTGCCCAAACTGCAACCCCAAAGTCACTTATCTATCGCAAAGTGGCAACAGCAATTTAAACTAAATACTGTACAAACGTTTTAACTCATACATGAACATTATGGAAAATCCAAGTTGAAAATAAACTGTGAAGATAAACAATTTCATCCATCCTAGTCCTAAAAAAATGTATTCATTTTTTTTTAGAACCTCCCAGTTTTATTTTCTGTTTTAAAAAGCTAAAAAATTAGGTTTAATGCTATTGTCTCATATGATGAGGATTCAGCTTTTCCCATAGTCTCGCAGTTAGCAATCATGTGACCCCCAACAAGACAAATTCAGCAATCATGAGGCCCCCAACAAGACAAATTCAGCAATCATAAGGCCCCCAACAAGACAAATTCAGCAATCATAAGGCCTCCAACATGACAAAGTCAGCATGTAAGAGAACGCGGAAAAGACGCCGCATGTACTAGCGGCAAGGCGGCTGATTCCGCGTCCAGCGCGGCGGTTTGGGGAAGTCAGCTGATCTCAAGGCAGCTGACTATTGGTTGATCACATAGGGGTGGCGCTAGAGAGCGCTGCTCTATATATAGTCACTGCTGGGCACTTTCAGGTTGTCTGCCGTTGCGAACACTTACGTGGAAGCACTCAGACCTTAGTCAGATCCAACAGTGTGTTTGAACCAGGAGGACCTGGGAATTCATACTGAGCCAGATTACTTCTGTTTGTTATTGTATTATCATTCTGTTATACATCAGACTAGTTCCAGGGTGTCGGGGCCACGGACCTCACACCCAGACTAGGGACTCTGTATTATCATTCTGTTATATCTCAGACTAGTTCCAGGGTGTCGAGACCACGGACCTCACACCCAAGACTAGGGACTTGTGTTACCATTCTGTTATACCTCAGACTAGTTCCAGGGTGTAGAGACCACGGACCTCGCACCCAAGACTAGGCATTGTTGTTATCTGTTATGACCTGTTGCATTTCTGACTTTCCCTCTGCTTTCTGATTTGGTACCTCGCACTTCTGACTACCTGTTGCCAGACCCTGCTCGTTTAGGATACCGAATCAGTCTTCTGTCTTTGTAGCTTATCTGTCTGTGTGTTGCCGACCTGGCTTGCCCGACCTCGAAAGCTATCTCTCTCATTAAGAGATAGTCTCCTGACCTGGTAGTGAGTACCACCTTCAGGTGTCACTCACTCACAGGTTCAGCCTACCTTATCCTGAAACTCCACCCCTTTGGAGTTCTCAGGCTACTGGAAGGTCTCTGTTCCTCCCAAAAGGCAGTATTGCCCGTACTGCCAAAGACCACCAGCTCCCCGGGTGGTCTTACTCAAAGTTATTACTGTTGCATCAAACACTCACACTATAAGGTGTCCAGAGGTTAGTTATACTTGGATTATCGGTGATTCTGCAGATCATCAATAATCAGGTATAATCTGTATTCTTGGTGATACTGCAGATCACCAATAATCAGATTCTTTCTGTGTGCTGACACCGATTGTTACACAGCAATCATGAGGACCCCAACATGACAAAGTCAGCAATCGTGAGGCCCCCAACAAGACAAATTCAGCATTCATGAGGCCCCCAACAAATCATGAGGCCCCCAACGAGACAAATTCAGCAATCTTGAGGTCCCCAACAAATCATGAGACCCCCAACAACACAAATGCAGCAGTCATGAGGCACATAAATAGACAGCATTTCACTTAAATAGGCAGAATGCCCCCTTAATATGGTAAACACCTCTCACCTGGCTTCTGAATTCTCCTCTACTGGCTGCTGTGCCTGGCAATACTGTTTTTGGCTGGATTGGGGATGATGTGTGGGCTGAAAGGCCTGGCAGTGATGCTGTGGCCTGGCTGGTGGTGATGCTGTGGCCGATGCTGTAGCTGGCGGTGATGCTGTGACCTGGCTGGCAGTAATGCTGGGATGTGCTTGGCTGGTTGAAGTAAATGCTGGCCTAACTGGTGGTGATGCTGTGGCCTTTTTGACAGTGATTCTGGGCTGGTTGGCTGGTGGTGATGCTGGGCTGGCTGGCCTGGATAGTTTAGGTAGCGCCAGGAGTCCCCCAGTTCAGGTAGCGCCAGGAGCCCCCCAGTTCAGGTAGCGCCAGGAGCCCCCCAGTTCAGGTAGCGCCAGGAGCCCCCCAGTTCAGGTAGCGCCAGGAGCCCCCCAGTTCAGGTAGCGCCAGGAGCCCCCCAGTTCAGGTAGCGCCAGGAGCCCCCCAGTTCAGGTAGCTCCAGGAGCCCCCCAGTTCAGGTAGCGCCAGGAGCCCCCTGTCAGGAATATATCGGGGTGCTTATGATGTAAGGATAAAGGAACATATTCTTTCATTTTTCTGCCTGTGTTCCATGTAGGTCTGCTAGAAGGGAGCTGTGGCCGTTGATTGCTTGGGGCAAGGAAGTGGGTATTGTCTTGACCATATGAGGTGTTTTGAGTTTCTGCTAATGGGATTATCTGCCTGGCTTTTGAACTCAGGAGACGGCCCATTGTCTCAATACACAAAGCAAGCCTAGTCAGGAAAAGTCTAACACATGTCAACTTTTGGTGAAGAAAAACTATTTCACTGTGAGGAAATTAAATTATTGGTGGAGGTGAAAAGCCTCACTTCACAATCTTTGATGTATAGACTGTTACCTGGAAATGGAATGTCTGAGATTTAATTAAAACCTAGTTCCTCCCCTCCCCAAGGAAGTTGCAGCCTCCAGGCGTAGCTCAGAGTATAAAAAGCAGAGGCAGATACCTAATAAAGATCTGCTCTTGGAGTTAGCGCATAGCTAGAGTTGATCTCGACTTCTGGTCGAACAAGCGGCATGCTCCTGCCGACAACGTTGAGACCTTCAAGTTGGTAACGTTTTTTTAATCCCCATTTTTATTTTACGCAAATATCCGTGTGTGTTATCTTTGTAACTTTTATCTTGTAGCTATTTTTACTTTGTTTTTTTGTAATCTTTTGTATATATTAAGTTCTGCATTGTTCTATGTTTTTCTGGAATATTAAATTATTATTTAATAAGCTTGACTTCTGCCGTACTAAACTAACACTCATAGCCTAAAGGAGACTGCAGTGTAGCTGTGTATAAGTCTGTGCCTAGCTGTATGTTTGAGCAACACTACCATATGAAATTGTAACTGCATTGTGTGTGTGGGGGCGTTTGTCATACGTTGGCCTAAAGCGCACAGCTGACCCAACGTACGAAACGCCAGTGCGAGTAGCCAACAGTATCGTTCGGAACGACTGTTAGTGGTTTTGCTGCACGACAGTGTAACTCGCATTACAAGTCAGTGTCTGATTGTGCTGTGTTACTGTACAACTGTACTGTGTGTGTGGGTGCGTGGCGTTCTCGTATTCGGCCTAAGCGCAAAGCTGACCCAAATACGAAAACGCGGAGTGCGCGCTGAGGACTCGACAGCAGAGTGGAAGTGTCTAGCGAACCGCTAGTGGTGGCAGTGAGAGGTGTTCTGAGGGGTCCCAGCCTTGTTTTAGCTTGACTAAGGCTGCTTCCCCTCTCAGTCTGGTCAAACCCGCAGTCGGGAACCGTATACGCAGGCGTGCCGCAGGCCGGTTCTTGACACCCCCCAGTTCAGGTAGTGCCAGGAGCCCCCCAGTTCAGGTAGTGCCAGGAGCCCCCCCGAGTGTATGTAGTGACAGGGACCCCCCCCCAGTGTATGTAGTGACAGGGACCTCCCCAGTGTATGTAGTGACAGGGACCCCCCCCCAGTGTATGTAGTGACAGGGACCCCCCCAGTGTATGTAGTGACAAGGACCCCCCCAGCGTATGTAGTGACAGGGACCCCCCCAGCGTATGTAGTGACAGGGACCCCCCCAGCGTATGTAGTGACAGGGACCCCCCAGTGTATGTAGTGACAGGGACCCCCCCAGTGTATGTAGTGACAGGGACCCCCCCAGTGTATGTAGTGACAGGGACCCCCCCAGTGTATGTAGTGACAGGGACCCCCCCAGTGTATGTAGTGACAGGGACCCCCCCAGTGTATGTAGTGACAGGGACCCCCCCAGTGTATGTAGTGACAGGGACCCCCCCAGTGTATGTAGTAACAGGGACCCCCCCAGTGTATGTAGTGACAGGGACCCCCCAGTGTATGTAGTGACAGGGACCCCCCAGTGTATGTAGTGACAGGGACCCCCCCAGTGTATGTAGTGACAGGGACCCCCCCAGTGTATGTATTGACAGGAGCCCCCCCAGTGTATGTATTGACAGGAGCCACTCCAGTGTATGTAGTGACAGGAGCCCCCCCAGTGTATGTATTAGGTAGTGAGTGACAGGCGCCCCCCAGGTTAGGTGATGTTAAAAGCAAACAAACGTACTCATGAGACACTCTTCGTTCAGTTGCCAAAACCTTAGAAATCTTTATTTTACTTGTACAAGGGCGTTTCTCTCAGCCAGCATTTATGTATGGATTTGCAGCTACACAGATCCTGCTACGCCAGAGAAAAGCGAATTCTTCCTGTGCGCAGAGGTTTTTAAACCTAATGAATATAATAAAATATTCCTCCTTTTGGGCAGTTCTTTCTGTTAAAAGTCCAATCAGCATGTCCAGTTCCTTCTTTTGGGTGGGTCTGTTCTTCCTCTGTGTCCTTCATAAATAAATAGAAGTCAACAGGAACAAGAAATCTCCTGCTCATCAGTTTCCTGTTTCGTTTCTCTCAAAGTCACCCCCACCTTCAGGAAACTGGTTTAGACTGGACCTTTCAACCTGCTGCTTCTGTGCTTGGCACAGAATGACACTGGGGGGAGGTTTGAAGGTTGTTCTGGTCTTTTACTGTGAAGGAATATAGAAAGCTGTGCACAGTGAATGGTTCAAAACATATATAACATATATTCAGTGATATTGTGATAACTCCTTGGTTAACAATAATCCTTTTACTTAAAGTGTCACTCTAACACAATAATCTAATCGTGTGCATGTGGTCCTTATAGCCACATGAGGATATACAGGATATACATAAAGATTAACAGATTAATTATAAAATTCTTTCCACATTTCCCTCCTGTTTATAATTGATACTGTGGGTTGTGGCTTGATTATATATGTGTATAAAAAGAAATATTTACATTCACATTTCTGTGCTTATGCTTACTTAAGCTTCAGGTATCTGCAAATGTGTCTCCACTACAGGGATTAGAAGTTCAAGCAAGCACAGCCTTCTATTCCCCTTTGCTGCAAATGGGTATGCACTACAGCAAGTCAGGGCATAGAAGTGAAACGATCAAAAACAAAAATCAGGCTCTGGCCGTGAGCTGGAATGATTGCCTCACATGTTGACCTGGCCATCTCCCTTCAGCACATCATCATCATGTTTGCATTAAGGTTACATACATATCTGATGTAAGAACATGGGACAAAAGAATGAGCATTCTCACTTAGGGACTGTCTGGCATTTGCTTCAGGCACTGGTCTCCTTTTGGGCTTTCACCAGTGTCGTCATACAATCCAGTTTCCCTTTCAGTTTACACACCCACATATCCCAGTATTTAACCTTTGCAGCATCAATGTACACGTATAGGTCTCAATTGGCGTGAGAAAGATTTCGGGCATGTTCTCCTCACCATGCAACAGACAAATTTAGTTCCGTCAGTTAATCAGTCAATAGATTTATTATTCTAAACAAGTCACTTCTAGGGTCTGCGATGTTATTGTCAGTATCTGTCGTTGTCATTCCAGGGCTCTTCTTCTTTCTTTAAAATACTATAGTTTTGACCCAACCTGATTCAAGAAAAGTAATTCCTCCATGTAGCCTTTCACGTATCTGTTCCCCCCCTTTTTATCTCCTCTTTCACCATGGTTCAAGATAAAGAACTACACCTGTGCCTTAGGAAGAATCCTCTAATATCTTCCCACAGCCTTTGAGATCGTGGTCGCACTGAGGCTCAAGCAAATGTTCCCGTCGCCTCAGGATCTCAAATTTCCGCCCCTCTTTACCCCGTGGTGCTAACTATCAAGAACAGATTAGATCTGGCTACTATTTTAGAAGGAAATCTAAACACTTTTCATGACCGGGGTACAAAACAAAAAAAAAGTTTCTTTTATTTCAGAACCACCGAAGTTTTCATGTGAGTGTTTGTAGCAAGTTGTGGCTCTGGATCTTCAAATTAATCTAGACCGGAAGGCCCATGTGCGCCCTCTTACAATGGCTCAGATGTACCCATGTTGCTCTTTCCGCTATTCTGACAGCGGTTGGTGTGCTTATCAAGACTTGGTAGGGGCCCTCCCACCTTGGAGAGGACCAGCATTTCCTCTTTATCACCTTTACCCACACCCAATCTCCAGGATTCAGTTCCTGTCCCTCTTCCACCTCCCCTTTGAGTATTGGACCCGGATACCTGGCCCTCTGTCTTTGTCTGCAAGTGTACTTCAGGAAGTCAGCAAGCTCACAGTCTTCTAGGGGTTGTTCTTGTGTGTCAAAGTCAGGAAGTCTGTACTGTCTGCCAAACAATATCTCATAAGGTGACAGTCTCTTTTTTCCTGGTGTTATTCTGATGCTCAGTAGTACTGCTGGCAGACACCAGACCCAACCTCTCCCTGTTTCCTTGATGGCTTTACTGAGTTTATTCTTAATTGTCCCATTAACTCTTTCCACACTTCCTGCTGACTGGGGATGGTATGCACAATGGTTTCTGACATCTATACACAATGAGGTAGTCAGGTGGGATATAACCTCATTTACAAAGTGGCTGCCATTGTCGCTAATCATCTTCTCTGGGATCCCCCATCTTGGTACTACATCTCTAGTGAGGGCCTTGGCAACTGTTAATGCATCTGCTTTGTTGGTGGGGAACACCTCCACCCACCCAGAGAATATGTCCAGTATGACCAGGGCATATTTCTTCCCTTCAGAAGGTGTCAGCTCAATGTAGTCTAGTGCAATGGTGTGAAAAGGGTATGTACCTGATGGGGTGTGTCCTTTCACTGGCTTTAAGCCTTTGGCCGTGTTGTTCTGGGCACAAATCGTGCACTGGGCACAGAAACTTTTAAGGAAGGATTGTATGCCTGGGGCATGGTATCTTTGTTCAAGGATAGCCACCATCCCTCCTGTTGACACATGTGAAACCCCGTGTGTCACAATTGCAAGCAGTCTGAACAAAATCCTTGGTATACAAGGTTTACCATCAACCATCCACAAGCCTGTGGAAGACTGAGTGGCACCTGCTTTAAGCCACTTATCCATCTCCTGTTGGGGGACTTGTTTTTGGAAACTCAACAGGTCTGTGGAATGCAAAGACTCAGGTTCTTTGGAATGCAAGTCAGCAGGGGGTCTAACTGCGGCTAATTTAGCTGCTTTGTCTGCCAGGTTATTGCCACGAGTGACAGGGGAGTCATCATTTCTATGGGCAGCACATTTCCAAATAGCCAACTTTGAGGGTGCTTGGACAGCTTCTATTAGTTGGAGAAGCAACTCTTTGTGACGGACAGGCTTCCCTGCCGCTGTAACCATACCCCGCTGGTGCCACTGAGCTGCAAATGTATGCACGGTTGAAAAAGCATACTGGCTGTCAGTGTAGACAGTGAGGGATTGATCTTTGTGCAGCAAACAGGCTCTAGTAAGAGCATAAAGTTCCGCAGCTTGAGCTGAAAACGTGGAAGGGAGCTTACCGGCATCCACGGTTGATTCCAGCGTCACTACTGCATAACCCACTAGGTTTTCTCCATTCTCTCCTCTGCTTGCAGAGCCGTCCACAAAGACTACTTTACTCCCCTCTAGGGGCTCACTCTGGAGGTCTGGACGGGGAAGAAAACTACGGTGGGAATTCTCAATACAGTCATGTGGAGACTGGTTGTCAGATGGCAAGGGTAGTAAAGTGGCGGGGTTCAGGGTGGTACAGCGTTGAACAGTGATGTGGGGTTGTCCAAGCAAAGTGGATGTGCAATACAGGTGACGAGCAGGTGTTAGCAAGACCATCTTTTCCTGCAGGAGCAGGGCATGAACAGCATGTGGCACTTTCACTGTTAGTTTGTGATACAAAACAATACCTGCTGTGCTGTCCACAGCTTTGGCTGCTGCTATGACGGCTTGGACACAATGTGGCAGTGCTTTGGTGACTGAGTCTAATGGTGCTGAGTAGTAGGCCAGAGGCCTCATTTTGTCACCCCACTACTGGCAGAGGACTGCTGTCATGCATCCTTCTCTGCAATCTGTCATGAGATGGAATGGTTTGTTGTAGTCGGGATAGGCCAAGACTAAGGGGTCTTTAAGTCTGTCTTTGCATTTTTGGAAGTTTTCCATCAGCTTGTCATCCCACTGTATTTTATCTAGCATACCCATTGGTTGTGAATGTATAGCATCATACAATGGACGTGTACTGATGGAACAGTCAACTATCCAGGCTCTGCAGTAGTTCAGGGTACCCAAAAAGATCATAATGTCTTTCTTTGTGACAGGTGGGGGTATGGCAGTAATTGCAGTAATTCTGTCATGGTCTAGGGACTTGCCCCCTGGAGTCAGAATGTGACCAAGGTATTTAACCTCCTGTTGGCAGAACTGTAGTTTGGCTTTTGAGGCCTTGTGACCTTCTTGTGCTAGGAACTTAAGTAGGTCAAGGGACACCTTCAGACACAGGGGCTTGTCAGGGGCTGCTATCAAAAGGTCATCTACATAGGTCAGGAGAACACACCCAGGTGGGACAGGGAAGGGTTCCAGGGAGCGTGCAATTTCAGTTGAATAAATTGCTGGACTCTCGCAGAAACCTTGCGGCAACCTTGTGTACGTGTACCTTTTGTTCCGGAAGGTAAAAGCAAACCAAAATTGACTATCCTTGTGCAATTTTACAGAAAAAAACGCATTAGCAAGATCTACAATCGTAAAAAACTGCACATCTGGTGGTATTGAGTTAAGCAGGGTGCTGGGGTCTGGGACCACCGGCGCCCTGGGGATGATGGCAGAATTTACAGCTTGTAGGTCCTGGACCATACGGTACGTCCCATCATTCTTGCGTACCGGGAACAAAGGAGTGTTACATGGAGAGTCCTTTTCTTCCCTGATTACCCCCTGCTCAAATAGTCCCTGTATGGTAGGGGCAATGCCCGCCTCTGCCTCCGGTTTCAAAGGATACTGTCTCTGCTAAGGTCTGTAATTTCCTTTTGGCGTAATGACCACGGGGTCTGCTGTTCTGATCAGGCCTACATCAGTTTTTGACTTGGCCCACAGCTGAATTGGGACATCGGTTAAGGTGTCCTGTTCTGTTAGTAAACGTCAGGCAGAATTGGGAGGGGCCTCCTGATACCTGGTCAATTTACCAATAAAGACATGATCAACATCCATCCACCTTACACCCTCTGTCTCCAGTTCTTCCTTCTTTATACCTTCCCACTTAGTCACAAGCTCACCACACCGTTTCCATGCACCCCACTGAGGTTTTCTCAAAGGCACATGGGGCACCACCTCATTCAACCTGTACATTTCATCTCCCATGTAGTTAAAGGGGGAGTTCTTGGTGTATCCTGGTACTGCACACGCACACACAACATTCCCTCTGCTGTCTGCATACACACGTGTCATTTTCACTTTCACCCTCCTTCCCAAGGAATGTTCTTCCTCATATTCAATGTCTGGAACACATGTGTTGAGGAAGTGGGTGGTTACATGGGGCTTGGTAGTACAGTCCCCTTCTCCAGGGAATTTTTTCAGTTGCATTTTAACCCATTGGTGTGCGGACTGATCCAACACTAATCCATACCAGATGTAACCCTCTTTGGCTATGGAGCCCCCCCTTATCACTCTAAGGGAATCCTCCCCAGGAGCTATGGTGATGCCTAGATCACCTATCAGGTCCCTGCCACACAAGTTAATCGGACAGGCTTTTGAGACAATGAACTGACATTCTACCCTTTTTCTTGTACAGGGATCTTCCACTACTATCGGGTCACTAACTGGTTCCCAGGATGGCCCACCTCCAGCATTCCTAGCAAGGACTGATCCTTGCTGTTTCCACTTCACACCACTTTCAGCCATCAGCACAGATCTGCAGGCTCCTGTATCCACCAAAAATCTAACTTTCACACCTGCCACCAGTAGGGTAATCTCAGGCTTGTAGCGATCTGCATAATTAATCTCTACAACCTCGGTACCTTCACCCACGCTTAGTCATTGTGGACCTTGGTGTCTCTCGGGACACTGACGGACCAGATGACCCTTCCTACCACATTCAAAGCATTCTCTGCGTTCTTTGCGACCTTCGTAATCCTTATATCTGCGCTTTTGCGGGCGTGCGATGCGCCTACTGTTATTCACATAACAACCATTCTCATCATCACTACAATCAAAAACATATGCGGCAGCTTTCTTCCCTTTCTTTCCCTTCTCTTTAATAACACGCTCAGCATGCCGGGCATATTCTAGGAAATCAGTCAGTCTGCAAGTTCTATGGTTAACCATGTGCTTTGTCACAAACTTGCCCACATCTTCTTTCAAAGCTCTGTGTACAGCAATTTTAAGTTGTTGTTCGTATGGGGAATCTACTGTGCGGTCAGCAGGGGGAGCTATGCCACTATGTCTGTTGAAAACCTCCACCACCCTTGCTACTAACTCATCCACTCCCTCCCCATCTTTTTGGGTGATGATGGAAATCTGGCCCCAATCTGGTGACGTCTTATACTTCTCCTTAGCCCTGTCAAGTACAGCATCATATCTTTGAATCAGATCAGCGCTGTCCCAGACCAGGGGTTTAGGGGGAGCAGGTGGATTTTTCGTTGGATCCCCTGCATCAAAAGGGTTCCAGGTACCAGCTACCATGTGCCAGTCTGTTTGGAACTTCCCTCTAAGGACCCTCTCACATTCCAACCCGTCTAGGCCATAGCTGATACGGAGGTTTTTCATATCCCTTATGCATGTATCTATGTCTTCACGATGTGAGGGTATGCCCTGTAGAGCTTCCATCACATCGTTATCTGTCCATGGCCTATAAACCCTCACAGCCTCACCTCCCGCGGGGTTTGGCATCTGAATCATGGGCATAGTAGTTGCCTCACAGGCAGGGGCTGTAGCCCGCAGGTACACATATGGTGGGGGTAGTGGTGGATACATTTGTGAAACGTGCACCCCTGCCTCCCCCTCTATCTTTTTTTTGGTGGCCCTCGTCAGCACTCCCCCTCTATCTGTTCCTACCTACAAACCTCCTGTGGCCCCCCCTTCCTCCTCCTGCTTAGTTCCACCTCCCTGTGGGGCCTCCTCTGCGTCATGTGGGAGGGCCGCAGCCTGGTCTAAGACTGGTACGGCTTGGCCCTGGACTGGGGGAGGGATCTGAGGGTCTTGGCGTGGAGTGCATGTTACCACTTCCAGGTCTTTGTTCTTTTTTCCTAACCAATATGTATTCACCTGTTTCTGCCTCTTATGCGCCTCTTCTAGCCATATTTTAGCTTCTGCTAAACCAAACCGACCTTCTAGCTTCCTGTCACCTTGCGCTTCACATTTAATTTGAGAAACAAGTTTTCTGCACCCCTCAGGGTGAAGGTGTCCCGAAAAACCAAATTTACTCCTCCACAGGCTACAATATTTTACCCAGCTTTTGTTCCTTCTGCGCATGACATATTCATCATCAGTTGCTTTAATTTTGCCTGTACCTT
Organism: Hyperolius riggenbachi; assembly: GCF_040937935.1. Taxonomy (NCBI): domain Eukaryota; kingdom Metazoa; phylum Chordata; class Amphibia; order Anura; family Hyperoliidae; genus Hyperolius; species Hyperolius riggenbachi. The sequence goes on along the minus strand of NC_090647.1, from coordinate 427,083,100 downwards.
GACCAGTACCGGGCCGAGGCATAGGCTGGAGAGGCTCCAGCCTCAGGGTGCAGTGTAGGAGGGGGCGCACAATTCATTCAGCTGTCATTCCTAATTGTGTTTGAAGCAGAAAGAAATAAGAAAAGGAGATACATGGAAGTGACTACAAGCCAGATAACTAGAGATCAAGGTGTTGGGGGCCCTGGGGTGCCTCTTAGTCTAATAGCAATCAGTGTGTGACGGCTGGGGTGGAGGGATGGAGGGGCGCACTTTGGTGTCTCAGCCTTGGGTGCTGGAGGACCTTGTCCCGGCTCTGACCTTGACCCATTCTTTACCTCCCCGTCCACGCACCTCTTATTGGAAGGATTGGTAGTCACCTGGAGCCCCTGTCCGCCCTCTTACTTGGGCACGGGGTACCTGACACAACTTCCGTGCGTTGAACTTCTAAGGAGAGGCACCTCCAACTAAGGTACTGACACAATCGGTGGTAGTATATCCACTCCTGATATTACTGCCTGTTACGCGGCTGTGTTCTATTGCAAAAACTTACAATTCCGCTGAGGCACACAGTAGCTTAGGAAACTGACCACAGATTGTGTCATGCAAAACAATATAACAACACATCAATACTTAGACTCTAAGCGCAGCCCTGTGTACGAGAAGTTACAGAAATAAAAGGTAGTACTTACAATTAAGAAGCTTTCAGGACACCCGAGAACTTTGTTTTAGAATCCTAAGCAGGCGATTTCACCGACCTTGGCTGAAGAAGTCTCACGGTTCGAAATAAACCGTATGTCACAAGGACGTGAGATCTAGTTGCATTTGGCCACCTGTTTGAAGGAAATATAACCCCGGTGGGCTTTCACCGGCTTGCTATCAGATTCGCCAGTCGCAAACGCGCTCCTAGGCCTCACCTCTCTGTGACGATAGGTTTCCGGTTCAAATTAGGACCAGATGTTAAAAGCAAACAAACTTACTCATGAGACACTCTTCGTTCAGTTGCCAAAACCTTAGAAATCTTTATTTTACTTGTACAAGGGCGTTTCTCTCAGCCAGCATTTATGTATGGATTTGCAGCTACACAGATCCTGCTACGCCAGAGAAAAGCGAATTCTTCCTGTGCGCAGAGGTTTTTAAACCTAATGAATATAATAAAATATTCCTCCTTTTGGGCAGTTCTTTCTGTTAAAAGTCCAATCAGCATGTCCAGTTCCTTCTTTTGGGTGGGTCTGTTCTTCCTCTGTGTCCTTCATAAATAAATAGAAGTCAACAGGAACAAGAAATCTCCTGCTCATCAGTTTCCTGTTTCGTTTCTCTCAAAGTCACCCCCACCTTCAGGAAACTGGTTTAGACTGGACCTTTCAACCTGCTGCTTCTGTGCTTGGCACAGAATGACACTGGGGGGAGGTTTGAAGGTTGTTCTGGTCTTTTACTGTGAAGGAATATAGAAAGCTGTGCACAGTGAATGGTTCAAAACATATATAACATATATTCAGTGATATTGTGATAACTCCTTGGTTAACAATAATCCTTTTACTTAAAGTGTCACTCTAACACAATAATCTAATCGTGTGCATGTGGTCCTTATAGCCACATGAGGATATACAGGATATACATAAAGATTAACAGATTAATTATAAAATTCTTTCCACAGTAGTGACAGGGATCCCCAGTTAGGTAATGACAGGGACCCACCTTACCTTGACAGCCAGCGTCAGACCCGGTCAGGGGCGTAACTAGGAATCGTCGCGCCCCCCCCCCCCCTGCAGAAATTCTGAGTGGGCCCACCCCTCCCTCACCCCCTGGGCCCGCTCAGCTTTGGGGGCTGGAGGGGTCGCAGCATGAGGAGAGAGCTTGGTAGCACATCGGTGGGGAGGGGGGACGGTCCCCCCCTCCCTAAAATCGGGCTGTCCCCTTTGCACTCCCCTCCAGCATTGAATAGTGGGTATGCAGGCTGCGGGGCTGCGGCAGATACATACCTTCCTTGAGTTCCACGGATGTTCCTCTCTCTAGCTTCTGACGCGACTTTCTGTATAAAGGGAGAAACATCCGCGCTGGAATGCAAGGAAGATATGTATCTACCGCTGCCCCACCGCCTGCATACCCACTATTTAATGCTGGAGGGGAGCGCAGAGGGGAGAGCCTGAGGTGAGGGAGGGGGGGACCGTCCCCTCTCCCCACCAACGGGCCATCAAGCTTTCCCCTCATGCTGCGACCCCTCCAGATCCTAGCGGCGGGGTCACCCCTGTAAATAGATTGCGGGCACCCCAGGACATGTTGGGGGCACGGGCCCCCCTAAAATAGGGCTAGCGACACCCATGGCTATCAATTATGTCCACACATTTGGGTGTACTTCCGAAAATCACAATCTTACTTTTATAATGCTGGATCCACACCATACAATTTTTCATCCGATTTACCTTCCCAATCGATTTCTAGCATGTCTGATCTGAGAATTGAATGATTTTTTTGAACGATTTTCTGACCGATTTCCATAGAAACGAGCTAAAAAAAGTCGTTTGATTCTCAGAACGGACATGCTGGGAATAATCGATTGGCCAGGTACATCAGCCAAAAAAAATTGTATGCTGTGGATCCAGCATAAGACAAGTAACCAAATTATCTACCTTCATTTGTTTCTCTGGTATAATTACACTTTATGGTAAATCAAGAGCATTAACAGGATTTGTGACTGTGGCAAGATTCTCACAAAAAACCCTGGGCGTCTATAGAAAACGTAGTCTTCAAAGATCACAGGACATTAGTCATCTGACTATGTCAGGATTAGAACCTAGTACTTGTGGGTATCCCTCAATCCCAGCTACAGCATCAGCTTGAAAATGTATATGTAAAACATGAGATCAGTGCTCCAATTACGCTATTAAGGTCTGCCAATGCCAACCTTCCATATATCTAAAAGGGTTACTGCTGGGATAACAGGGCTAGATGAGCGTACATGAACAAATCTACCCTTCGGCCATTCTCATACTGGAGATGGAAATATAAACTAACAGGTTCAGATAGGTATGCCTATATGCAGATAGCTCACATACGAACTAGTATTCCTTCCATAGGCCCCTGATCTCCACCAGCATATGGAAATTTGTATCCTCCCCTATAAGTAAAGGGGGCGTTTCCTTTTGGTACAAGTTCATAGCTTCTTCTTTTGGGTCACCATTAACCAAATCTTTATGGATATGGGAACAGGGATGTTCAATGAGATGCAAATCATTTTAAGTTGCAAGATGCAAGATTATGCAAATGTTGTAGGCAAATTAATACAGCTTGAAAATTGACCAATGGAATTTTACCTCAGCAGGACGATAGATTGGTCTTCTTTCTCCCAACTCACCCATCTAAATTTTAATTTAAAAATGGAACAGATATTTAAGGCACAGAACAATAAAAATTGATTAGCCAATGTGTGGTCCTTTGCCTGGCCGTCTCTTATGCTATACCTACTCCAAGTTTGTAACTGAGCAACATTGAATTTCTGGCCTCTAAGCTGGCTGTGGAGTTCTCTTTCTTCCCTACCCTTTGTTTCCCTCTGAGGTGGTGTACCGTACCAAGACTGCAAGCCTGGGCCAAACAGGCTGCGGGCCTGGACCTATGAAGTCCAATCCCAGAAAGGCGATACTGTATTAAATAGTGGGTTATGTAGGATGATTGTATGTTAGATATACAAAACCATGCTATGGCATCTCTTGAGGCCCCTTTTACACCACACCACACTAGTTTCTTTGTGTTACCGTTTCTGCACGCAGGGTAATGCAACAGCAATAAAAGTCTATGGGGTCTGGCACACTTACCCTGTTCCCGACCAGCCGCTAACCCAACGCTAAGTCAACAGCGCATTACCATCAGATTTCCGCAGCGACAGCAGAAATTTAAAATTTGTTGGCAGTGGAGAGCATGCACAGAACGGTATGAATATGACAGGGAACCCCAGTGACTTACTTCATGTCCTTGGGGTCAACCCATTTCTCTAAAAAAAAGGCCATTTAAAACACAAAGCACTATGCACAAAATGCATCTGCATAATATACAGTATACTCACGACCTCATTCACTTTTGCTAAATGAGACTATGCGTCTCTATACGTCATGGTTAGAGTTAGGTATCACTTGGGGGGATGGCAGTTAGGGTTAAGCATTTTTGTGGTGGGGATCAGTTAGGCATTGGTAGGACTTGTGTAAGAGTAGGTTAGGATCAGGCATTAATATTGGAAAATTAAAGCAGAGGCATTACTCAGCGGTATGGGGGGGGGGGGAGATCGGATAAGGGTGTTGATAGGTTTGGGTAAGGCATCAGTAGAGGGAGGGCAGGATTAGGTTAGGCGTTAGTAAAATATTGGTAATTAAATAGCGGACTGTAATTTTACTGATAATCCACTACCAGTTTTCCACACACTAAAATAACTATGGTGCCCTTTTTTAATATATTTGAGGGAAAAAACACTCAGATTTTCCTTTTGTAAAGGACAATTGAAGCAAAAGTGATATGGAGGCTGCCATATTTATTTCCTTGTAAGCAATACAAGTTGCCTGGCTAACCTGTTGATCCTCTGCCCCTAATACTTTTAGACATAGACCCTGAACAAGCATATGCAGATCAGAAGTTTCCTACATTATTGTCAGATCTGACAAGATTAGCTGCATGCTTGTATCTGGTGTGATTCAGACCCTACTGCAGCCAAATAGACCATCAGAGCTGCCAGGCAACTGGCTTTGTATAAAATGAAATAAATATGTCAGCCTCCATATTCTTCTCACTACAGTTATCCTTTAAACCAGAGATTAAAATGTCTAATGTTTTCCCTAAAGTGTTCATAATCAGGAATACATAAAAATGATCATCTGTGCAGAGCCAGAAAAAATACAAAACCAGCTTTAAAGGACAACTGAAGCAAGAGGGATATGGAGGCTGCCATATTAATTTCCTTTTAAGCAATACTAGTTGCCTGGCTATCTTGCTGAACCTTTGCCTCTAACACTTTTTGCCATAGACCCAGGGGTCGAGTCCTGCGTGGACGCGGGTGAACGGCGTCCACCCACTTTTTCTTCAGCGTGGATGCCGTTCACCCTGGCTTGTGTGGAGGGGAGCAGAGCACAGAAGGAGAGCTATGGGGACAGCGGGGATGGGCGGACATATCCCATCCCTCACCTTCGTGCTCCCCTTCCTGCCTCTCCCCTCCAGTGTTTTGAAGTGTGGGGCCCGGCGGCTAAAGTGGGCGGAGACTTTCCGCGCTCCAGTCACAAGGGACGCTCCGCACTGTGTGCGGCTAGAAGACCAGACTAGCCGCACACAGAGCGGAGAGTCCCTTGCGACTGGAACGCGGTAAGTCTCCGCCCACTTTCGCCGCCGGACCCGACACTTCAAAACACTGGAGGGGAGAGACAGGAAGGGGAGCACAAAGGTGAGGGATGGGGGGGGGGGGGGAGATGTCCGCCCATCCCCGCTGTCCCCATAGCTCTCTTTCTCTGCGCTGCTCCCCTCCTGCTGGGAGCACACCTGGCTACCTGGGCACATATACCCCTGCCTATGTATACTAGGCACATATACCCCTGCCTACATATACTGGGCACATATACCCCTGCCTACATATACTGGGCATATATACCCCTGGCAACATATACTGGGCATATATACCCCTAGCTACATATACTGGGCACATATACCCCCTGCCTACATATACTGGGCATATATACCCCTGGCTAAATATACTGGGCACATATACCCCTGGCTACATATACTGGGCACATATACCCCTGGCTACATATACTGGGCACATATACTAGGCACATATACCTCTGCCTATATATACTGGGCACATATCCCGCTGGCTATATATACTAGGCACATATACCCCTGCTTCTATATACTGGGCACATATACCCCTGGCTATATATACTGGGCACATATACCCCTGGCTATATATACTAGGCACATATACCCCTGCTTCTATATACTGGGCACATATACCCCTGGCTATATATACTGGGCACATATACCCCTGCTTCTATATACTGGGCACATATACCCCTGGCTATATATACTGGGCACATATACCCCTGACTACATATACTGGTGACATATCCCACTGGCTACATATACTGGGCACATATACCCCTGGCTACATATACTAGGCAACTATACCTCTGGCTACATATACTGGGGACTACTATACTCATGGCTTCTTATACTGGGGACACCTATAGGCCTGGCTACCTGGGGGTACCTATTTTGGTGGAACTGCTGTCAGATTATCTGCATTTTTGTAGAACCGCTGTTATGTATTTTGGAGAAAAGCTGCCAGATTATGTGTATGTTAGGGGAACGGCTGCTGCCAGATTACGTGTATTTTGGGGAACTGCTGCCAGATTGTGTATGTTTGGGGGACCACTACTGCCAGATTATATGTCGTTTGAGTGTTACGTGTATTTTGGGTGATCCACTGCCAGGTTTCACGTATTTTGGGGAACTGCTTCCAAATTATGTGTATGTTGGTGGAACTGCTGCTGCCACATTGTCTATTTTTGGGGGAACCACTTCCATATTATCTGTATTTTGGAGGAACTTCTACCAGATTATGTGTCTTTTTGGTGAAATGCTGTCAGATTACATCTATTTTTGGGGGATACACTACGGCAGAGCTCAAACTTCCTCGGCAGACCTTTTACATCACTGCTAAGGTCATGTATATTTGGCCCCACCTATGACCACGCCCACGGTGTGCTTGACCACGCCCGTTTTTGGGCGGAGTTCTCCAAGTGAGTCCACTCATTTCTTTTCCCAGGACTAGACCCCTGCATAGACCCTGAACAAGCATGCAGCAGATCAGGTGTTTGCCTGCAAGTATCCTGTTGTGGGCAGTTGTGCTCCTGTTTGTAAAGGTCTGGCTGTCTGAGGGCATTGTGCGTACCGGCATAAGCATGGGTGCAGTAGTGCGCAAGTGTGCACACGGGTTTTGAGTGTACACGAGAGCAGGTGTCTGCATGTAAATACCCTTTGAACTTGTGCACACATTTGCACACTTGTGCGTGTGCACATGTGTGCGTTTGTGTGACGTTACGAGTATCGAGTCACGTTTCTCCTAATCCTAGAAAACTGACTTTTAGGGATGTTATTCAGCCACCCGTTATAGTGGCAGTGATCATACATTTCCAGGTAAGGCGGCGGCTACAGACTGATGTCCACAAGCACCCTGTTGTGGGCAGTCGGGCTCCTGTTTGTAAGGGTCTGGAATTCAATGCCCACAGGCATTGCACCCACCGGCGTAAACATGGGTGCAGTAGTGCGTGCTTGTGCACATGGGTTTGCATGTGCAAGTAAGCGGACATCTGCATGTACATGCCCTTTGACCTTGTGTGCATGTTTGCGGACTCGTACGTTTGCGTGACAGTATGTGTTAGAGTCATGTCCAGAGGCCTATATAAACCTGAGAACCTCTGAGCAGTGCTGTATTATTGCAGCTTGTGTGTGTTAGGGCCCGTTTCCACTAGCGCGAATCCGCATGCAGAAAACGCATGCAGATTTGCATAGGCAATACAAGTGGATGGGACTGTTTCCACTTGTCAGTTTTCATTTGCGTTTTCCTGTGCAGGATTTTTCTGCACGGTAGACCCCGCAGAATTCGCCTGGGTGTGGAATGCAGGCGAATCACAGGCAATGTATTTAATAGGGAAATCGCATGCATTTTTGGCATGCGTTTTTCCCTGCGATTTCGCATGCGATTCCGCATAAAAATCAATGTTAATTTACACTGGCAGTGACATTGTTAAAATCGCATATACCCTTACCTATGCGGAATCGCATGCGAAATCGCGGCAAAAAACGCATGCAGATTCGCATCCGCATGCGATTTCGTCAGCGGTGGAATCCAGGCGATTCCGCACCGCAATAGTGGAAACGAGCCCTTAGCGAGTTCTCCTGTGAATTAATCAATTATTTGCCTCTTCCTGTTATACTGACCCTGGCTCGTACGATAACCCACTGATGCTGACCTTAGCTGTGTATGATTTCCCACTCTGTTGCTGTCCCATTTCTGACTTCCCGATCTGCTACTGAACCCCTGCAAGTACAAGAACCCGCCTGGCTAGCAACTCCTGCTTGTTTGACTACCCAATCTTTTGACAAACTCCTGCTTGAACGGGAATCTGCTTGGTTACCGATTTCTGCCTGCCCGACTACCCTAATTGCATGCAATTACTTCATTTAACATCTGTTGGATTGCGTGGATTCAGCTTGGTTCCACACGCTTACGTCACACCGACTGTTCCGTTAGCGCTCCAGCAACTTTTCTCCCTCTAGTCCGTTTCATCTCCAGGGCCTGAGTGTGGTAAGTCACAGGGGAGGCTGTCCTCTACATTGTGGCCACACATGCTCCAGGTACATATTTATTCTTGTGACAGTACCATACAAACTGCACCAAAGAGCCTGCACCTTATATCAGCTACAACAGCCACATTCCATGTTGATCTAAACAGTAACTTCAGTAGGCTCAAACTAGCACTGTTCATGTGTGCACAGTTTTTATTCAATCTCACAATGTCCCTATTAGTTGTTTGATCCAATGGTTCTCTCCTGAGACAGTTCAATGTTCCACCCTAAGCTTCCACTTTCCTTTTGCTGCAGTGGCTCCTCTCCTTCCAGAAATCAAACTGAGTCAAAGGCAGTGTTGCCAACTCATCAGTAAGGAAAGTAGCTATTGGCTGTCCTAGAAGTCGCTAGAAGTAGCTAGATGACGTCATCACTTAATTTGCATAACAGCTCCACCCCCGACTCCGCCCTAGATGACGCCCACAGCTTGCCCATTCACCTCTCTGTTCCTCCCCGCAGCCGCCAGCGTTTGTGGTCGCGGCAGGTCGCCATAGCAACGTCGGCGACTCTCTTCTTCCACCTCCACGTGCTGTCCTCGTCATCATCAGCGGCTCCTCCTCCTGAGCGGCTTGCTTCTGAGGCTGAGCACACTAGCGCAGTGACAGTCCTCCCCGCTGGCCGCTGCTCTCCTCGCTCTGCCCCAGCGTGTGTGGTCGCCATGGTAATGTCGGTGACTCGGCTCCGCCCCCACTTGCTGCCTCGCCGCCCCGGCGGCTGGCCTGGCGATCCAGAGTGAGATCTCTGTCCCCCAAACAGTCCTCCCCACTGCGGTGCCCAGCGTGTGGTCGCCATAGTAACGGCGGCCACCGGCTGGTGCCACTTCTTGCCCGGCTGAGCTGGGTCTCTCACCCCCAGTGATTTCCTCCCCCTCCTGATTGACTGTTTCCGTGGCCGTGTTGCCCCAGCCCCACCCGTACTGGGCGGCTACCAGGCGGCTTAACCACTTGAGGACCTAGGGCTTTCTACCCCTTAAGGACCGGCCACTTTTTTTCCATTCAGACCACTGCAGCTTTCACGGTTTATTGCTCGCTCATACAACCTACCACCTAAATGAATTTTGGCTCCTTTTCTTGTCACTAATAAAGCTTTCTTTTGGTGCTATTTGCTTGCTCCTGCGATTTTTACTTTTTATTATATTCATCAAAAAAGACATGAATTTTGGCAAAAAAATGATTTTTTTAACTTTCTGTGCTGACATTTTTCAAATAAAGTAAAATTTCTGTATACATGCAGCGCGAAAAATGTGGACAAACATGTTTTTGATAAAAAAAAACCCATTCAGTGTATATTTATTGGTTTGGGTAAAAGTTATAGCGTTTACAAACTATGGTGCAAAAAGTGAATTTTCCCATTTTCAAGCATCTCTGACTTTTCTGACCCCCTGTCATGTTTCATGAGGGGCTAGAATTCCAGGATAGTATAAATACCCCCCAAATGACCCCATTTTGGAAAGAAGACATCCCAAAGTATTCACTGAGAGGCATAGTGAGTTCATAGAAGATATTATTTTTTGTCACAAGTAAGCGGAAAATGACACTTTGTGAGAAAAAAAAAAAAAAAAAAAGTTTCCATTTCTTCTAACCTGCGACAAAAAAAAAATGAAATCTGCCACGGACTCACCATGCCCCTCTCTGAATACCTTGAAGGGTCTACTTTTCAAAATGGGGTCATTTGTGGGGTGTGTTTACTGTCCTGACATTTTGGTGGGTTCTAAATTGTAAGCACCCCTGTAAAGCCTAAAGGTGCTCATTGGACTTTGGACCCCTTAGCTCAGTTAGGCTGCAAAAAAGTGCCACACATGTGGTATTGCCATACTCAGGAGAAGTAGTATAATGTGTTTTGGGGTGTATTTTTACACATACCCATGCTGGGTGGGAGAAATATCTCTGTAAATGACAATTTGTTAATTTTTATAACACACAATTGTCCATTTACAGAGATCTTTCTCCCACTCAGCATGGGTATGTGTAAAAATACACCACAAAACACATTATACTACTTCTCCTGAGTACGGCGATACCACATGTGTGGCACTTTTTTGCACCCTAACTGCGCTAAAGGGCCCAAAGTCCAATGAGTACCTTTAGGATTTCACAGGTCATTTTGAGAAATTTCGTTTCAAGACTACTCCTCACGGTTTAGGGCCCCTAAAATGCCAGGGCAGTATAGGAACCCCACAAATGACCCCATTTTAGAAAGAAGACACCCCAAGGTATTCCGTTAGGAGTATGGTGAGTTCATAGAAGATTTTATTTTTTGTCAAAAGTTAGCGGAAAAAGACACTTTGTGAAAAAACACAATTAAAATCAATTTCCGCTAACTTGTGACAAAAAATAAAATCTTCTATGAACTCGCCATACTACTAACGGAATACCTTGGGGTGTCTTCTTTCTAAAATGGGGTCATTTGTGGGGTTCCTATACTGCCCTGGCATTTTAGGGGCCCTAAACCGTGAGGAGTAGTCTTGAAACGAAATTTCTCAAAATGACCTGTGAAATCCTAAAGGTACTCATTGGACTTTGGGCCCTTTAGCGCAGTTAGGGTGCAAAAAAGTGCCACACATGTGGTATCGCCATACTCGGGAGAAGTAGTACAATGTGTTTTGGGGTGTATTTTTACACATACCCATGCTGGGTGGGAGAAATACCTCTGTAAATGGACAATTGTGTGTAAAAAAATCAAAAGATTGTCATTTACAGAGGTATTTCTCCCACCCAGCATGGGTATGTGTAAAAATACACCCCAAAACACATTATACTACTTCTCCCGAGTACGGCGATACCACATGTGTGGCACTTTTTTGCACCCTAACTGCACTAAGGGGCCCAAAGTTCAATGAGTAACTTTAGGATTTCACAGGTCATTTTTGTTTCAAGACTACTCCTCGCGGTTTAGGGCCCCTAAAATGCCAGGGCAGTATAGGAACCCCACTAATGACCCCATTTTAGAAAGAAGACACCCCAAGGTATTCCGTTAGGAGTATGGGGAGTTCATAGAAGTTTTTATTTTTTTGTCACAAGTTAGCGGACATTGATTTTAATAGTTTTTTTTCACAAAGTGTCATTTTCCGCTAACTTGTGACAAAAAATAAAATCTTCTATGAACTCACCATACTCCGTACGGAATACCTTTGGGTGTCTTCTTTCTAGAATGGGGTCATTTGTGGAGTTCCTATACTGCCCTGGCATTTTAGGGGCCCTAAACCGTGAGGAGTAGTCTTGAAACCAAATGTCGCAAAATGACCTGTGAAATCCTAAAGGTACTCATTGGACTTTGGGCCCCTTAGCGTACTTAGGGTGTAAAAAAGTGCCACACATGTGGTACCGCCGTACTCAGGAGAAGTAGTATAATGCGTTTTGGGGTGTATTTTTACACATACCCATGCTAAGTGGGAGAAATATCTCTGTAAATGACAATTGTTTGATTTTTTTACACACAATTGTCCATTTACATAGAAATTTCTCCCACCCAGCATGGGTATGTGTAAAAATACACCCCAAAACACATTATACTACTTTTCCTGAGTACGGCGGTACCACATGTGTGACACTTTTTTGCAGCCTAGGTGCGCTAAGGGGCCCAACGTCCTATTCACAGATCATTTTGAAGCATTTGTTTTCTAGACTACTCCTCGCGGTTTAGGGGGCCTAAAATGCCAGGACAGTATAGGAACCCCACAAGTGACCCCATTTTAGAAAGAAGACACCCCAAGGTATTCTGTTAGGTGTATGGCGAGTTCATAGAAGATTTTATTTTTTGTCACAAGTTAGTGAAAAATGACACTTTGTGAAAAAAAACCAATAAAAATTATTTTCCGCTAACTTTTGACAAAAAATAAAATCTTCTATGAACTCGTCATACACCTAACAAAATACCTTGGGGTGTCTTTTTTTCTAAAATGGGGTCACTTGTGGGGTTCCTATACTGCCCTGGCATTTTACAGGCCCAAAACCGTGAGTAGTCTGGAAACCAAATGTCTCAAAATGACTGTTCAGGGGTATAAGCATCTGCAAATTTTGATGACAGGTGGTCTATGAGGGGGCGAATTTTGTGGAACCGGTCATAAGCAGGGTGGCCTTTTAGATGACAGGTTGTATTGGGCCTGATCTGATGGATAGGAGTGCTAGGGGGGTGACAGGAGGTGATTGATGGGTGTCTCAGGGGGTGGTTAGAGGGGAAAATAGATGCAATCAATGCACTGGGGAGGTGATCGGAAGGGGGTCTGAGGGGGATCTGAGGGTTTGGCCGAGTGATCAGGAGCCCACACGGGGCAAATTGGGGCCTGATCTGATGGGTAGGTGTGCTAGGGGGTGACAGGAGGTGATTGATGGGTGTCTCAAGGTGTGATTAGAGGGGGGAATAGATGCAAGCAATGCACTGGCGAGGTGATCAGGGCTGGGGTCTGAGGGCATTCTGAGGGTGTGGGCGGGTGATTGAGTGCCCTAGGGGCAGATAGGGGTCTAATCTGATAGGTAGCAGTGACAGGGGGTGATTGATAGGTAATTAGTGGGTGTTTAGGGTAGAGAATAGATGGAAACACTGCGTTTGGGTGGTGATCTGATGTCGGATCTGCGGGCGATCTATTGGTGTGGGTGGGTGATCAGTTTACCCGCAAGGGGCAGGTTAGGGGCTGATTGATGGGTGGCAACGACAGCGGGTGATTGATGGGTGGCAGTGACAGGGGGTGATTGATGGGTGGCAGTGACAGGGGGTGATTGATGGGTGATAGGTGATTGGCAGGTGATTGACAGGTGATCAGTGGGTTATTACAGGGAAGGACAGATGTAAATATTGCACTGGCGAATTGATAAGGGGGGGTCTGAGGGCAATCTGAGCGTGTAGGCGGGTGATTGGGTGCCCGCAAGGGGCAGATTAGGGTCTGATCTGATGGGTAACAGTGACAGGTGGTGATAGGGGGTGATTGATGGGTAATTAGTGGGTGTTTAGAGGAGAGAATAGATGTAAACGCTGCGCTTGGGTGGTGATCTGATGTCGGATCTGCGGGCGATCTATTTGTGTGGGTGGGTGATCAGATTGCCCGCAAGGGGCAGGTTAGGGGCTGATTGTTGGGTGGCAGTGACAGGGGGTGATTGATGGGTGATAGGTGATTGCCAGGTTATTGACAGGTGATCAGTGGGTTATTACAGGGAAGGACAGATGTAATTAATGCACTGGCGAATTGATAAGGGGGGGGGGGGTCTGAGGGCAATCTGAGCGTGTGGGCGGGTGATTGGGTGCCCGCAAGGGGCAGATTAGGGTCTGATCTGATAGGTAACAGTGACAGGTGGTGATAGGGGGTGATTGATGGGTAATTAGTGGGTGTTTAGAGAAGATAACAGATGTAAACGATACATTTGGGAGGTAATCTGACAGCGGGTTTGCGGGCGATCTAATGGTGTGGGTGGGTGATCAGATTGCCCGCAAGGGGCAGGTTAGGGGCTGATTGATGGGTGGCAGTGGCAGGGGGTGACAGGGGGTGATTGATGGGTGATAGGTGATTGGCAGGTGATTGACAGGTGATCAGTGGGTTATTACAGGGAAGAACAGATGTAATTAATGCACTGGTGAATTGATAAGGGGGGTCAGAGGGCAATCTGAGCGTGTGGGCGGGTGATTGGGTGCCCGCAAGGGGCAGATTAGGGTCTGATCTGATAGGTAAATGTGACAGGTGGTGATAGGGGGTGATTGATGGGTGATTGATGGGTAATTAGTGGGTGTTTAGAGGAGAGAATAGATGTAAACAATGGATTTGGGAGGTGATCTGATGTCGGATCTGCGGGCGATCTATTGGTGTGGGGGGGTGATCAGATTGCCCGCAAGGGGCAGGTTAGGGGCTGATTGATGGGTGGCAGTGACAGGGGGTGATTGATGGGTGATTGACAGGTGATTGACAGGTGATTGACAGGTGATCAGGGGGATAGATGCATACAGTAAACAGGGGGGGTGGTCTGGGGGTGATCAGGAGGGGGCAGGGAGCAGGGGGGGGGATAAAAAAAAATAGTGTTGACAGATAGTGACAGGGAGTGATTGAGGGGTGATTAGGGGGGTGATTGGGTGCAAACAGGGGACTGGGGGGTGGGCAGGGGGGGGGGGGTCTGATGGGTGCTGTGGGCGATCTGGGGCGGGGGGGGGAGAAAATCAGTGTGCTTGGTGCAGACTAGGGTGGCTGCAGCCTGCCCTGGTGGTCCCTCGGACACTGGGACCACCAGGGCAGGAGGCAGCCTGTATAATACACTTTGTAAACATTACAAAGTGTATTATACACTTTGTATGCGGCGATCGTCGGGTTAACATCCCGCCGGCGCTTCCGTATGGCCGGCGGGATGTTGCGGCGGGTGAGCGGCACCAGGCGGAGGATCGCGTCACGGATGACGCGATCGCTCCGCCCATGCCCCTACAAGGACCGCCGCCATTTGTCAATACGGCGGTCCTTGCGGGGTGCACTTCCCGGCCGCCAATTGTACATACGGCGGTCGGGAAGTGGTTAATGGGGGGGGGGGGGGACTGCTGCAAGAGGATGGGCCAGGCAGCTGTCTCTGTGAGTGGCGTGCTTTTTGGGGACGGACAGGGGAGGGGCCGGCAGCTGGCATGGCAACTTAGAGTCTCCCAACTTCCCAAGTCTCCAATAACAGGAGATAAGGTCGCCAGATTTGTCGCTAGGAGCTTTTATTAAAATCTGGCGCTAGAGGGATGGTAAAAGTCGCTAAATATAGCAACAAAGTAGCTAAGTTGGCAACACTGGTCAAAGGTTCCCCTTTCTTTCAGTTCCTACAAGTGGTGCTCCCCCTGCTGACCAATCCAGGAAGTTCAGAGTAATAGCTCCAATTTACAGCTCACATAAGAGTGGGTAAATTGAGTCCCTCGGTTGGGATTTTCAATGAGATGAAAATAATTTGAGCTGATGCAGCATTATGCAGTTTGTGTATGCAAATTTATACAGCTTAAGGCTAGGAACACACTGTTTCGGAAAACGCAGCATTTATGCATGCAATGTTAATCAATGGGCCGTATGAAAAAATGCACATAGAAAACGCATATGCATTATGTATGCGATTTATAATACGCTAGTTTTGTTGCATATTTTTCAAAAAAGCATCAAAAACGCACATAATGAAAGTCAATGGCAATGCAATTCAATGCATTTTTCATATTTTTTTTTTTTCAACAATGTTTTCTGATGTATTTCCGCTTCCTGTTGTCTTCCTAGTGATTTGCATAAAATGCAATAGAAAAAATGCATACAAAACGCAAAAAAAGCTAAAATTTAATTATTTAAAAAGAAAATTTAAGTAAGCCATAAGCCCTTTTAAATTACTGTATACCGTCTTCCCAAATAATAAAACAGTCATTAATATATCACACCTTGCCGAATCGCACGGCAATGCAAGAAAACACACTCATATGACCCTGCAGCAGAATGGTCATTTGCATAGCGACGCCCCCAGTTCAGTGACATACTTTCTGCTGAGAAGGAAGTATGTCGCTGGCATTATCCGGGATCTCCCTTGGCCTGTGCATGTGTGACGCATCATGCTCTCGCATTTACACCTACGGTGGGGTCCATAGACTCATTACCCAAAGCACCGTGGGTTACGCTCTTGCCATAATGTACTGCTGCCCTTGAGGAGGCTCCAATATTTCCTGCACACCACAACGGACCACAATAAGTGTGAAAGTCTCCATAGACTTTTATGGCCCCTTGCGGTAAAAGACAACATAAGAATTACCTGCAAGTGTAAAATAACCACAATTCAAACATCAACACTCAGAACCATATCCCTTCTAATGGTATTTGCTTTCCTGTAAATAATATGTTGTAGTTGAAGGACTCTTTTTCGTTCCGGATATTTATGTAGTGGGGGGGCCAGTACTTTTGCAAAACATTTCTTAAACAGTCTAAAAAGATACTAAAAGTTTAATAAATGCTCTCATTTTCATTTCAATTATCACCATTTTCACATTGTAATAACTTTGACCTATTTATTGACAGTACTTCTCTAAAAGGTTGCCAGTAAAATGGAGAATCAATTTTAAGATCTGCCTGCTGACATTCAAGGCTCTACACCACATGGGACCCAAATACATAGCGGATCTATTGGAACTTTATGCCCCTCCACGCACCCTCCGCTCTGCCAACAAGATGAAGCTGGTTATTCCCAGGATACACTTAACATTTGGTGCTCGGGCCTTTTCCTACGCAGCCCCTACTCTATGGAACTCACTTCCACAATCAGTACGAGAGGCTCCTTCTCTGGACAGCTTTAAAAAAAGGCTAAAAACTCACCTCTTTTCCCTAGCCTTTGAGACTGCATAATGCAGGGTCACAGCGCTTTGAGTCCCCAGGGAGAAAAGCGCTATATAAATATTATTGTTATTGTTATTGTTAAAAGCCTGATCAATCAATTTCTACTTGTACACTTTTTTTCGGAACCTTTGTTTTATAATTTCTCCCTGTTCCACATACGTAGCTTGTTCTGTGCTGTTTCTTGTAATCTTAGAAAATGGACTTTAAGGCTAGTTACACACCAGGACGTTGCGTTTAAGGGACGTTATAGGGCACATAACGTGCCCCTAACGCAACGTCTGGTGCTCTTTGGTGTGGACGTCAGAGTGAGCCGCGTTGTGCAGCTCACTCTGGCGTCCGTGATGCGTACTCTTGGACGCATGCGGCATCACGTGGTCCCGCCCGGCCAATCGCCGCACAGAACGGCCGCTTCAGGAAGTAAACACTGCACGTCACTGAGTGCAGTGAATATTAATTAGCCATGTGCCCGGCCGCTCTCCCCTCCTCCCCAACATGACTGAGCATGTGCAAACAGTCTAACGCGGCTTAGCCGCGTAGAACGCACAGCATGCAGCACTTTGCTGCGTTACAATGTAACGCAACGTGGGCAGTGTGAACAGCCCACTGGTGTTACATTGCTGTGCGTTGGGGGAGCGTTACAGGCTGCACTAAAGTGCGCCTGTAACGTCCCTGTGTGCAAGAAGCCTTAGGGCTCGTTCACACTATGAGTGTTTGCTGATTTTTTTGAGCGCTGGTGATTTTGCAAATCGCCCTAAAAGCGCCTGTGTAATGATTTCCTATGACAGTGTGTTTACATGTAAGAGTTTTGATTACCTTGAAATCGCAAATGCGCTACATGTACCATTTTATGAGCGCTTTGGCTCAATGGAAGGTATAGGGAAATCTGCAAAGCGCTTTGAAAAATCGCTTTGTATAGGGATTTCCCAAGCGCTTTTATGAATAAATACATTGTATTTATTCATTTCCGGGTTAATGAGTTCACTTCCTGACTGACGTCAGAAAGTGAAAAAAAAAATCACTGTGCAAAAGCGCTTAGAAAAGCAATGGGAAAAGCGCTTTAAAATAAATTTAAAAAAAATCAATAAATTGCTCAGCGCTTGCGATAAGCCTAGCTCAACACACACCATACAATCTTGGTTGTACAGATTTACCACATCTATGTAGTATAAGGGCCAACAGATTAAAACTACCTTGAGTGATTGATTGGATAAGCTCTTATACTACATGAAAGTGGTAAGATTGAACAACCAAGATTGTATGGTGTGTGTTGAGCCTTAGGCTCAACACACAACATACAACATACAATCTGGGTTGTTCAATCTTACCACTTTCATGTAGTATAAGAGCTTATCCAATCAATCACTCAAGGTATTTTTAATCTGTTGGCCCTTATACTACATAGATTTGGTAAATCTGTACAACCAAGATTGTATGGTGTGTGTTGAGCTTAACCACTTTGGCCTCCTGGACGTACTAGCTACGCCCAGGAGGCCATGTGCGCGTCCGCGCGCTCCCGTGGCCGATCGCGCGCGTGCACGCGAGCTCCCGGCCGCGGTTCGTTAGCCTGGCAATCAGTGAATCGGGCTATGGTGCCCGATCACTGATTCCTCTCCCCCGCTGAAAAGCGACAGCTTCTCTCGGAAGCTCCGCTTTTTCTGGCTGTAGCGTCCCCCATGCGTCGCTCTAAGCGTATGTTACGCTTAGAGTGACGTCATGTAAACAAACTCATGGCCGCCATCTTGTGGCCAAAAAGTAAAACTACAACTAAAAGTGAAAAAAATAAAACTCAAGACACATTTACATTATAAAACTATGGTTTACATCACACCCTCCCAAAAATACCCAAATAAAATGTTTAATACAAAAAAAAAAAAAACATTACAATTAAAAAAAAAACCATGTAAATATTTACCTAAGGGTCTAAACTTTTTAAATATCAATGTAAAGATGAAATATTTCGATTTTTTTTTTTATTATAAACTTGTAAATAGTGATAGATGCAAAACGGAAAAAATGCACCTTTATTTCCAAATAAAATATTGTCGCCATACATTGTGATAGGGACATAATTTTAACGGTGTAATAACCTGGACATATGGGCAAATACAATCCGTGAGTTTTAATTATGGAGGCATGTATTATTTTATAACTATAATGGCTGAAAACTGAGAAATAATGAATTTTTCCGTTTTTTTCTTATTCTTCCTGTTAAAATGCATTTACAGTAAAGTGGCTCTTAGCAAAATGTACCACTACACTGGTACACTGGGCTAACTGTACTAGGTATACTGGGCTAACTGTACTTGCTATACTGGGCTAACTATACTTGCTATACTGGGCTAACTATACTTGCTATACTGGGCCAACTATACTTGCTATACTGGGCCAACTATACTTGCTATACTGGGCTAACTGTACTTGCTATACTGGGCTAACTGTACTTGCTATACTGGGCTAACTGTACTAGCTATACTGGGCTAACTGTACTAGCTATACTGGGCTAACTGTACTAGCTATACTGGGCTAACTGTACTAGCTATACTGGGCTAACTGTACTAGCTATACTGGGCTAACTGTACTAGCTATACTGTGGTAACTGTACTTGCTATACTGTGGTAACTGTACTTGCTATACTGTGGTAACTGTACTTGCTATACTGTGGTAACTGTACTTGCTATACTGTGGTAACTGTACTAGCTATACTGTGGTAACTGTACTAGCTATACTGTGGTAACTGTACTTGCTATACTGTGGTAACTGTACTTGCTATACTGTGGTAACTGTACTAGCTATAGTGTGGTAACTGTACTTGCTATACTGGGGTAACTGTACTAACTATACTGGGGTAACTGTACTAACTATATTGGGGTAACTATACTACCTAACTAACTATACTGAGGCAACTATAGTCCTTATACAGGGGCAACTGCTAGCTACCTATACTGGGGGCAACTATACCTAGATACCTACTTACCTATATACTACACTCAAAATCAGGGAAAAGAGGGAGGGCTGCCGCCGCCACTAACCACGCCCCCCCCCCTCCCCCCGGGGGGCCCCAGAGAAAAGTTTGGTTGGGATAGTGGACCCTGGGCTTAAAAAGGTTGGGGACCCCTGCTTTAAAGGACAACTGAAGCAAGAGGGACATGGAGGCTGAGGCCAGACTAAAAATCGACTCAGCAGCACTAAAAAGGCCTGGTGTTTCTTTAACAGTTTCACAGCATCAGAACTTTGTTTCTCTTATACAAGCCTCATTTTTAGCTGCACAGAAGAAAACTGCCCGGGCATTTTTCCCCTGATGCATGATGGGATTTCTGATGATGATGTTCTCGTTCTGCTGTTTTTGTGCAATTTTTTTTTTTTTTTACATTTTAAATTTGACATTTGAAGCCTAGTCCATGCAGCTGGGAGTCGTTATCAGGACAAAGGACAGTTGGAACTGTGTCTTATGCTCCTTGTCGCCTCCTTTCAACCAAAAAGATGGCTGTTTCTGATGTGATTCAGACACTACTGCAGCTAAATAGATCAATAGGCAGGCAACTGGCATTGTTTAAAATAAAATATGGCAGGCCCCATATTCTTATCACCACAGTTGTCCTTTAAACCAGAGATTAAAATTTCTAGTGTTTTCCTGAAAGTGTTAATAATCAGGAATGAATAAAAATGCAGAGCCAGAAAAAAAATACAAAACCAGTTTTTAAAGAATACCAGAGCCAAAAGGCTTTGGTAAAAATGTAAGATGCAGTGCTTTGGGGGTTACAAGTCAATACTTACCATGCCTCTCTTTCCGCGCAGTCAGCCGCCGATATTCTACTATAGCTCTGGGGGTCCTGGCGACTTGGCTGACCTTTAACCTGGATAGTCTTCGCTTCTGCCTGGCACATAATTATGGGCAGAAGTACGCACCCTCCCTGCCTCCTCCATCCTAGCGTCTGCGGTCCACTGAAAAAGTTAGCATCTGACGCTTGCATTTCAGTAGAGCGCAGACACTAGAACAGAGGAGGCGGGGAGGGTGCATACTTCTGCCCATAATTATGCGCCGGGCAGAAGCGAAGACTATCCAGGTTAAAGGTCAGCCAAGTCGCCAGGACACTGGGAGCTATAGGAGAAGACCGACGGCTGAGTGCAGGGGACGAAAGGTGTGGTAAGTATCGACTTTTAACCCCCTAAGCACTGCATCTTACATTTATATCCTTTAAAGGACGACTGAAGCAAGAGGGATATGGAGCCTGCCATATTTATTTCCTTTTAAGCAATACTAGTTGCCTGGCTATTCTGCTGATCCTTTGCCTCTAATACTTTTAGCCATAGACCCTGAACAAGCATGCAGCAGATCAGGTGTTTCTGACATTTCTGTCCAATGTGACAAGATTAGCTGCATGCTTGTTTCTGGTGTTATTCAGACACTACTGCAGCCAAATAGATCAGCAGGGCAACCAGGCAACTGGTATTGTTTAAAGGAAATAAATATGGCAGCCTCCATATTCTTCTCACTACAGTTGTCCTGTAAAGGTACCCATACACTTACAGATTTGCAGCAGGTTCTACCATCAGATAGATTCCTGTCAGATTCCTGTAAGGAATGTATCTGATGTGTGCCACACACAAAAGAACAGATTTTCAATAGATTTCAGAATGAAATCGATTGAAATGCAGTGTTGCACCATTCGATCCAATGCAATGCTATGGGCCATTAATATGCTGCCAGCAGCCGATCGACCTAGATTTTCCGCCCAGACCATCAAGCAAGTTAATTAAAATTGGTCAGAGATCGATCAATCACACTTCCCGCTGCTTTAATTTCTAGCCTTTTTGATCAGAGCGGTCGAATTGGCTGTATATCGATGAAAGAAATCCACGAGTGTATGGTCCTCTTAAGTCTCTATTTCCATCAACAGATAATGCTGCACAAATATTTGTTTCGTGTACCACAATGCTTAAGTGCAACTGGTAGTAGTAAGAACATTGGTCATCACAAATCCCTAATAGTACCTGTTACAGTTACTCACATTTCCAGGTAAGGCAGCAGCTACAGACTGATGTCCGGCAAGCATCCTGTTGTGGGCAGTCATGCTCCAGTTCGTAAGGATCTGGCTGTCTGTGCCCGCAGGTATTGCGCGCACCGGCATAAGCATGGATGCAGTAGTGCGTGCGTGTGCACGTGAGCGAGCATCTGCATGTACTACCCCAATTGCTTGCAATTCCTTCACTTAACACCTGTGGGATTGCCATGGAGTCAGCTTGGTCACATGCTCTTTCATCCTTCCGACTGTTCCATTAGCGCTCCTGCTCCTTGTCTCCCGCTAGTCCCTGTTTCATCTCCAAGGCCTGAAGGTGGAAAGTTGCAGGGGAGGCTGTCCTCTACATTGTGGCCACACCTGCTCCAGATACATATTTATTCTTGTGACAGTACCATACATACACACTGCACCAAAGAGCCTGCACCTTATATCAGCTACAACAGCCACATTCCATGTTGATCTAAACAGTAACTTCAGTAGGCTCAAACCAGCAGTGTTCATTAGTGGACAGTCAGCTTTTATTCAAGCTCACCATCTCCCAGGTAGTTGTTTAATCCAACAAGAAAGTTCAATGTTTCCTCCTAAGCTTCCACTTTCCTTTTGCTGCAGTAGCTCTACTCCTTCCAGAAATCAAGATAAATCAAAGGTTCCTCTTTCTTTCAGTTCCTACAGATGGTCCTCCCTCTACTGACCAATCCAGGAACTGCAGAGTAATAGCTCCAAATTTACATGAGGAAGGGCTCTATTCACAATCACACATGCGGTAAGAGATTTTTTACCGCTATATTACCGCCAGTGATAATTTCCGCATTTTTCCACATTCACTAAAAATGTTCCGCAAGTTTCGCGCATGCGGGACATTTTGGAAAGTCCAGCAAACACAGCACTCAAGGCTCCAGACTACATTTAAGTCAATGGGAAGCGAAATATATCACCAAGTACTAGTAGGTGATAAAATATCGGTAGTTAAGTCAGAAATAAGGTGCCCCTTTTTTTGAGTATTGATTTATTTTTTTTTGCGGGAATTACCGACTTTTGCGGACTTCTTCCGCATTTTTACGCATGCGGGTAAACAATGCGTACAATTTTACACATGCGGTAAATAATCATGCGTTAAAATTTGTGAATGTCAAGATGGTCTTTTTTCAGTCGGGAATTAACCGCAAGTGCATTTTGGCATGCGGAAAATGATTGTGAATAGAGCCCATTGTGGTTAAATTGAGTCCCTCAGTAGGGATGAACAGTGAGATGCAAATCATTTCGAGATGAAGCAGTGTTATGCAAATGTATGCAGCTTGAAAATGGAACAATCAAATTTTGCCTCAGTAGGATTTGATTGGTTCATTTTCAAACTGCATAAATTTGCATACAAAATTTGCATACTGTTGCAGAAACTTGAATGCCTAGCATATAATAGAGGTGCAGGGTGTAGCGGAGGAAGCAGGAAATTTGGGCGCATGAGGCAGGTGGACAAAAAGGGCGCCGCCATTCACTCCCATAATAAATATCGTTTAAATCGGCGCCCAACAGGAAAAAAGGGCGCCGGAGAAAAATAACGTTTTAAAAGCGGCGCCCGGAGACTTTTAATGTTTTATAACTGTTTCTCATGATTACACATTATTTAATGATTTATAATTTTTAAAACATTATTTTTAAACGAAAAACAGTACAATATTTTTTAAAACATTACTTTTAAACGAAAAACCGTACAATTTTTTTTTTTTTTTCATTTTTAAACGAAAAACCGCACCATATTTTTTTTAAACGTTATTAATGCTTATCACAGGGGGGTCTTAGGTTTAGGCACCAACAGGGGGGTCTTAGGGTTAGGCACCAACAGGGGGGTCTTAGGGTTAGGCACCAACAGGGGGGTCTTAGGGTTAGGCACCAACAGGGGCGTCTTAGGGTTAGGCACCAACAGGGGGGTCTTAGGGTTAGGCACCAACAGGGGGGTCTTAGGGTTAGGCACCAACACGGGGGTCTTAGGGTTAGGCACCACCAGGGGGTCTTAGGTTTAGGCACCACCAGGGGGGGTCTTAGGGTTAGGCACCAACAGGGGGGTCTTAGGGTTAGGCACCAACAGGGGGGTCTTAGGGTTAGGCACCAACAGGGGGGTCTAGGGGTTAGGGATAGGTACTGGGAGGGTTCTGTGTGAGAGTAGGGTTAGGTATAGCTTTAGTAAAATTCTTATTAATGTTTTATAAAACGTTATTATAAATTTCAATTTTTAAACAGGGAAGATTAACGTTTTTAAAATTGCCGATTTTATACACATTATTTAATGATTTATAACTTTATAAAACATTATTTTTAAACGAAATATAACACAATTTTTTTTAAACGTTATTCATGATTATCTTTTAAAACCCTGCGCCCTTTTTTCCCGGCGCCCTTTTTTAACGTACGCGTAGCGGAACCCTAGAATATGATAAATAGCGGTGGACGGACAGTGCAGTCAGCTGCAGAGCAAGAAATAGTTGTGGCTAGTGTAAATTTTAATGTTGCACATCACTATTATTGCTAGACATGGGGAGAAAAGGCTAGTTAGGCATAGGTAGCAGTAGGTTAGTGTGAGGAGTAGGTAGAGGAAAATTTAGTCCTCTTTTCCATGGACTGTTGATCTGTGTGCTCAGCAGGCAGTTACCAGGCAGCAGTGAGTTATGGAAGGTATAGGAAAATTTGCTAAGCACTAAGGCCCAGTGCACATCAAAACCGCTAGCAGATTGTCAAAACGCTAGCGGTTTTGGGAGCAGAGAGCCGATATTTGCTGGGCACACACCGAGCGGATTTTGTATGCAATCCGCCGGCCGCATCCGCATCAGCATCCGCGTGGCTAATGTATCTCTATGGGCTGGTGCACACCGGCGGTTTGAGTTTTTAAGCAAACCGCAAACGTGCAGCAAGAGGCACGTTTGCGGCTTGCTAAAAACCTCAAACCGCCTGTGTGCACCAGCCCATAGAGATACATTAGCCACGCGGATTTTCAAGCGGATGCGGCCGGCGGATCCGCGTAGTGTGCACTGGGCCTTAGGCCTCTTTTCCACGAACTGTTGAGCTGTGTGCTCAGCAAGCAGTTGCCAGGCAGCAGCGAGCAGTTACCAGGCAGCAGCAAGCAGTTGTGAGAGTTTGAGAGCCATTTCACTGCCTGTAAACAGTTCGTGGAAAAGAGGCCTTTAGGTTGGGTGCACACTTGCCAGTGCGTGAAAGGTCGCATTTTCTGTCATGTGCGTTTTTGCATTTGAAGTACATTTTTAGTGCATTTTTTGTGCGTTTGCATTTTTTTACCCCACATATGCACTTTTCTTGTGTTTTGCGTGCATTTTAATGCGTTTGCGGTTCGCATATATATTTTCCAAGCGTTTTTCTATTGCATTTTATGCAAATCACTAGGAAGACAACAGGAAGCGGAAATGCATCAAAAAAACATAAGAAAAAAAAACGCACGAAAAATACATTACGTTACCATTGACTTTCATTATGTGCGTTTTTTAAAAATATGCAACAAAACCAGCATTTTTAAAAACACATGTTAGAAAACACATACAAAATGCATATGCATTTTTTGATACGGCTACCATTGCAGGCAGCTTTTCTGCTAAGTGTGTTCCCAGCCTAAAAAGTGCTTCAATAAGCGATTTTGTGAGCGCATTTCCTCACAAATTATATTGAAGAGATTAAGTTCCAGGTTAAGGAGTTCACTTCCTGAAAAAAACAGCGCTAATCGCCAAAGAAAAGCACTTAGAAAAATTGCAAATAGCACAAAACTCGGTACCAATCTTCTCCTAATGGTATTTGCTTTCCTATAAATAATAAATCCTATAAATGGTTTTTAGTACTGGATCTGTATGTAATAGGGGCCAGTACTTTTGCAAAACCCTTTTTTCCACGGACAGTTGATAGGCTGTGAAATGCGTCTCAAACTCTCACAACTGCTCACTGCTGCCTGGTAACTGCTTGCTGAGCACACAGCTCAACAGTCCTTAGAAGAGGTCTTAGGGCTTTTTCACTGTACAAGGGCTCTTTTCCCACGGCCAGTCAAACTCTGTGCTCAGCAAGCAGTTACCAGGCAGCAGTGAGCAGTTGCCAGGCAGCAGTGAGCAGTTATGAGAGTTTCAGAGGTATTTCACTGCCTAGCAACTGCCCGTGGAAAAGAGGCTTTGGGCTCTATTCATAAAAATTTTGTGGCGAAAAAACTCCTGGAGGGAAAATACCGCAGCGGTATATTACACTTCTGGGTGGTCATTCAAAAAAATGTTGGCAGCTGCGATGCAAATGCGGAGATCTCCCGCTGAAGGTTGGCGGTAAGCTGTCGGAAGGCATGCGGAAACACTTACGTGCACTGCTCTCTCTGGGAGGTCTGTCCCATTCACTTGTATGTAATCCGCAAACTTCGAGGAAGCGTTATTCCCGTCCACATACATTATCTTTATGAATGGCCATTTTGTTACTTTATTCTAGATAAATCTAGAAAAACACAGCAGAAGGCGGAAATTTCTCGCTCTGCTGGGGGATTGTAGATTTTCATGCGGGAACAGCTTTTATGAATGCCCACTTTGCTAAATGGTCGGGAAAGTCCGCTGTTTTGAGCGGAAAATTTGCGGTAACAGTTTATGAATAGAGCCCTTTGTGATTTTAAAATCTCCTACTAATGTTATCCTATGTGTGTGTTTTTTGAGCATTTAGGGAGCACTTTAAATCGCTAGAGATCTCCTTAAATGCTCTGCCAATGTAAATGGATAGGACAGATTCCATTAGAGCGATTGCGATTAGGGAAATCGCAGGACATGCAGTATTTTGGGAGCGTTTCCATTCTAATGAATTTTGTAGGAGCAGGGAAATCACTCCCAAAATCGTTTGCAAAGCGCTATCACACATTGCTAGCAATAGAGATAGCGCTCTACACTTTCTAGTGGGTCCCAAGTCTGATTTTATAACTTGTGACAAAAAATAAAATCTTCTATGAACTCACCATACTCCTAACGGAATACCTATGGGTGTCTTCTTTCTAAAATGGGGTCATTTGTGGGGTTCCTATACTGCCCTGGCATTTTAGGGGCCCTAAACGGCGAGGAGTAGTCTTGAAACCAAATGTCGCAAAATGACCTGTGAAATCCTAAAGGTACTCATTGGACTTTGGGCCCCTTAGCGCACTTAGGGTGCAAAAAAGTGCCACACATGTGGTACTGCCATACTCGGGAGAAGTAGTATAATGTGTTTTGGGGTGTATTTTTACATATACCCATGCTGGGTGGGAGAAATATCTCTGTAAATGACAATTGTTTGATTTTTTTTTACACACAATTGCCCATTTACAGAGAGATTTCTCCCACCCAGCATGGGTATGTGTAAAAATACACCCCAAAACACATTATACTACTTCTTCTGAGTACAGCGATACCACATGTGTGTCTATTTTTTGCAGCCTAGGTGCGCTAAGGGGACCAACTCCCTATTCACAGGTCATTTTGAGGCATTTGTTTTCTAGACTACGCCTCACGGTTTAGGGCCCCTAAAATGCCAGGGCAGTATAGGAACCCCACAAGTGACCCCATTTTAGAAATAAGACACCCCAAGGTATTCTGTTAGGAGTATGGTGAGTTCATAGAAGAATTTTTTTTGTCACAAGTTAGCGGAAATTGACACTTTGTGAAAAAAAACAACAATAAAAATCAATTTCCGCTAATTTGTGACAAAAAATAAAATCTTCTATGAACTTGTCATACACCTAACGGAATACGTTGGGGAGTCTTCTTTCTAAAATGGGGTCACTTGTGGGGTTCCTATACTGCCCTGGCATTTTACAGGCCCAAAACCGTGAGTAGTCTGGAAACCAAATGTCTCAAAATGACTGTTTAGGGGTATAAGCATCTGCAAATTTTGATGACAGGTGGTCTATGAGGAGGCGAATTTTGTGGAACTGGTCATAAGCAGGGTGGCCTCTTAGATGACAGGTTGTATTGGGCCTGATCTGATGGATAGGAGTGCTAGGGGGGTGACAGGAGGTGATTGATGGGTGTCTCGGGGGTGGTTAGAGGGGAAAATAGAAGCAATCAATGCACTGGGGAGGTGATCGGAATGGGGTCTGAGGGGGATCTGAGGGTTTGGTCGAGTGATCAGGAGCCCACACGGGGCAAATTAGGGCCTGATCTGATGGGTAGGTGACAGGTGGTGACAGGAGGTGATTGATGGGTGTCTCAAGGTGTAATTAGAGGGGGGAATAGATGCAAGCAATGCACTGGCGAGGTGATCAGGGCTGGGGTCTGAGGGCGTTCTGAGGCTGTGGGCGGGTGATTGGGTGCCCTAGGGGCAGATAGGGGTCTAATCTGATGGGAAGCAGTGACACGGGGTGATTGATGGGTGATTGATGGGTGATCAGTGGGTGATTAGATGACAGAACAGATGTAAACAATGCACTTTGGAGGTGATCTGAGGGTAAATCTGCGGGCAATCTGATGGTGTGGGAGGGTGATCAGATGCCCGTAAGAGGCAGGTTAGGGTCTGATCTGATGGGAGGCAGTGACAGGTGGTGACGGGGTGATTGCCGGGTGATTGACAGGTGATTACAGGGGAGAATAGATGTATACAGTACACAGGTGGGGGAGGTCTGGGGGGGTCTGAGGTCGTTCTGAGGGTGTGGGCGGTGATTGGGTGCCCTAGGGGCAGATAGGGGTCTGATCTGATGGGTAGCAGTGACAGGTGGTGACGGGGTGATTGATGGGTGATTGATGGGTGATCAGTGGGTGATTAGATGGCAGAACAGATGTAAACAATGCACTTTGGAGGTGATCTGATGGTGTGGGAGGGTGATCAGATGCCCATAAGAGGCAGGTTAGGATCTGATCTGATAAGTGGCAGTGACAGGTGGTGATTGACGGGTGAATGACAGGTGATTGACAGGTGATTACAGGGGAGGATAGATGTATACAGTACACCGGGGGGGGGGGGGGGTCTGGGGGGGTCTGGGGAGGATCTGAGAGCGTGAAGGTGATCAGGAGCCCCCAGGGGGCAGTTTAGGGACTAATGAAAAAAATAGCGCTGACAGATAGTGACAGGGAGTGATTGATGGGTGATTAGGGGGGTGATTGGGTGCAAACAGGGGTCTGAGGGGTGGGCAGGGGGGGGGGGGGGTCTGAGGGGTGCTGTGGGCGATCAGAGGGAAGGGGGGGAGATCAGTGTGCTTGGGTTCTCACCTGCGCGGCTGCAGCCTGCCCTGGTGGTCCCTCGATCACTGGGACCACCAGGGCAGGAGGCAGCCTGTATAATACGCTTTGTATACATTACAAAGGGTATTATACAATTCCATGGCGGCGATCTGGGAGCTACAGTGGGTTGCAAAAGTATTCGGCCCCCTTGAAGTTTTCCACATTTTGTCATATTACTGCCACAAACATGAATCAATTTTATTGGAATTCCACATGAAAGACCAACACAAAGTGGTGTACACATGAGAAGTGGAATGAAAATCATACATGATTCCAAAAATTTTAACAAATAAATAACTGCAAAGTGGTGTGTGCATAATTATTCGGCCCTCTTTGATCTGAGTTCAGTCAGTTGCCTATAGACCTTGCCTGATGAGTGCTAATGACTAAATAGAGTGCACCTGTGGGTAATCTAATGTCAGTACAAATACAGCTGCTCTGTGACAGCCTCAGAGGTCGTCTAAGAGAATATTGGGAGCAACAACACCATGAAGTCCAAAGAACACACCAGCCAGGTCAGGGATAAAGTTATTGAGAAATTTAAAGCAAGCTTAGGCTACAAAAAGATTTCCAAAGCCTTGAACATCCCATGGAGCACTGTTCAAGCGATCATTCAGAAATGGAAGGAGTATGGCACAACTTTAAATCTACCAAGACAAGGTTGTCCACCTAAACTCACAGGCCGAACAAGGAGAGCGCTGATCAGAAATGCAGTCAAGAGGTCCATGGTGACTCTGGATGAGCTGCAGAGATCTACAGCTCAGGTGGGAGACTCTGTCCATAGGACAACTATTAGTCATGCACTGTACAAAGTTGGCCTTTATGGAAGAGTGGCAAGAAGAAAGGCATTGTTAATAGAAAGCATAAGAAGTCCCTTTTGCAGTTTGCCACAAGTAATGTGGGGGACACAGCAACCATGTGGAAGAAGGTGCTCTGGTCAGATGAGACCAAAATGGAACTTTTTGGCTAAAATGCAAAACGCTATGTGTGGCGGAAAACTAACACTGCACATCAATCTGAACACACCATCCCCATTGTCAAATATGGTGGTGGCAGCATCATGCTCGGGGGGTGCATCTCTTCAGCAGGGGCAGAGAAGCTGGTCAGAGTTGATGGGAAGATTGATGGAGCCAAATACAGGGCAAACTTGGAAGAAAACCTCTTGGAGACTGCAAAAGACTTGAGACTGGGGCGGAGGTTCACCTTCCAGCAGGACAATGATCCTTAACATAAAGCCAGGGCAACAATGGAATGGTTTAAAACAAAACATATCTATGTGTTAGAATGGCCCAGTCAAAGTCCAGATCTAAATCTAATCGAGAATCTGTGGCAAAATCTGAAAACTGCTGTTCACAAACGCTGTCCATCTAATCTGACTGAGCTGAAGCTGTTTTGCAAAGAAGACTGGGCAAGAATTTCAGTCTCTAGGTGTGCAAAGCTGGTAGATACATACCCTAAAAGACTGGCAGCTGTAATTGCAGCAAAAGGTGGTTCTACAAAGTACTGACTCAGGGGGCCGAATAATTACGCACACCCCACTTTGCAGTTATTTATTTGTAAAAAATGTTTGGAATGATGTATGATTTTCGATCCACTTCTCACATGTACACCACTTTGTATTAGTCTTTCACGTGAAATTCCAATAAAATTGATGCATATTTGTGGCAGTAATGTGACAAAATGTGGAAAACTTCAAGGGGGCCGAATACTTTTGCAAGCCACTGTAGTAACCCGCCGGTGCTTCCAAACGGCCGGTGGGTTACAGTGCGGGTGGGCAGAGCCTGTCGCCGGCGGCTGATCGCGTCACAAATGACGCGATCGCCGCACAGCCACGCCTGCTGCCGCCGCCGCCGATGGGCGTGTTGCGGTCGTTTGGGCGCAGCCCTTGCAGCCGCCCATCGGCTTAAGGCGGTCGGCAAGTGGTTAATAAAAGCTTGAAACAAAATCTAAACTAAATTTCAAAATTGCAGCTGTTCAACCTGCACTAATATGAATGTAAAGAGAGATTGTTTGGCTGCCCATACACCACAGGCTGATTCCCGATCAATTTCACCATGAAATTTCTCAGGGATCGGCCACTCCCATTGCCCTGCCACTCCCCCCCCCCCGGTATATAAATGTACCCTCATGTACAGGTGTTGTTCCATATAAGGTAGGTGGGTACAGGTGTCGCTCCATATAGGCTAGGTAGGTAAAGGTGTTGCTCCGTATGAGCTAGGTAGGTACAGGAGTCCCCCAATATGGATTACAAGGCACAGGTGACCCCCAGTATAGATTATAAGGCACAGGTGACCCACAGTATAGATTATAAGGCACAGGTGTCCCCCAGTATAGATTACAAGGCACAGGTGTACCCTAGTATAGATTACAAGGCACAGGTGTCCCCTAGTATAAATTACAAGACACAGGTGTCCCCCAGTATAAATCTGTTAGGTGTAGGGGCTCCATAAAGGTTAGCTAGCAACAGATTAGGTAGTATCAGTGACCCCCCCACCCCGGTTGCTCCCCATCCCCCGTTCAATTGCCTGACCGCCCGTTCGCTGGCTCACCATGCTTTGCAGAGCGCTGTGGGTGGTTTTCTGTGCAGTCTCACAGCTATGATCGCTGCAGTGGCGCTTGGCGCCACTAAAGGGTGTCATAGCTGTGAGACTTCAGCAACTGGAAGTGTAGGGCGGATCGAGAAGAAGAAGCTGCTCCAGAGGATGGACGGACACTCGGCGACAATGTGGGGGATCTGTATTACTGGCAGCAGCATGGTGACATGCGGACAAGCGCGGATGGTTAAGAAAACCACCCACAGTGCTCTGCAAAGCATGGTGAGCCAGTAAACGGGCGGGCAGGCAACTGAACGGGGGTATCGGGAGTGATCGGGGGAGGGGGTGTGACCAATACTATCTAATCTGTTGCTAGTTAACCTTTATGGAGCCCCTACACCAACAGATTTATACTGGGGGACACCTGTACCTTTTAAAAACTCCTGAGCGGCATGCCCGACACTGTGTCGGGCATACCACTTTTAGCATAAATTTCTTGCCCGACACAGTGCCGGGCATACCACTCAGGAGGTTAAACATAACTAGGCAGCAGAGGCGGCCTTAAAGTATGCGGGGCCTGGGGCAAGTGTCATATGCGGGGCCTAGAGACACAGATATGTTGCAGATAAACACACACACACACACACACACACACACACACACACAGATATGATATATATATATATATATATATATATATATATATATATATATATATATATATATATATATATATATATATATATATATATATATATATATATATACTTATACATTAGCAAGGAGTTTGTATGTTCTCCCCGTGTCTGTGTGGGTTTCCTACAGGCACTCAGGTTATGAATGAAAGGATTAGATTGTGAGCTCTTCTGAGGACAATCAGTGACATGACTATGTACTCTGTAATGTGCTGCAGAAGATGTCAGTGCTATATAAATACAGAATAATAATATGGGAGGACATTAGACTATGACTATGGCAGGATTACATTGTGAGCTCCTCTGAGGACAGTCAGTGACATGACTATATACTCTGTAAAGTGCTGCAGAAGATGTCAGTGCAATACAAATACATAATAATAATATGGTAGGGCATTACACTATAACGATGGTTGGATTATATTGTGAGTGGCTCTGAGGACAGTCAGTGACATGACTATGTACCCTGTAAAGTGCTACAGAAAGTGTCAGTATTATTATGATGTATTTATATAGATAAATACATCATAATAATAATATGGTAGGACATTAGACTATGACTATGGTAGGATTAGATTGTGAGCGGCTCTGAGGACAGTCAGTGACATGACTAAGTACCCTGTAAAGTGCTGCAGAAGGTGTCAGTGCTATATAAATACATAATAATAATATGGTAGGACATTACACTATGACTATGGTAGGATTAGATTGTGAGCGGCTCTCAGGACAGTCAGTGACATGACTATGTACCCTGTAAAGTGCTGCAGAAGGTGTCAGTGCTATATAAATACATAATAATAATATGGTAGGACATTAGACTATGACTATGGTAGGATTCGAGTGTGAGCTCCTCTGAGGACAGTCAGTGACATGACTGTACTCTGTAAAGTGCTGCAGAAGATGTGTGAGGAAGGAAGGGGGGTTTCGGAGTGCAATATATGATAGAAAAGATTGCACTAGATGGCAGAGAGGGGAGAGAAAAAGATAGAGAATGTGATGGGGAGGAAAGTTTAATGACAGGAGGTCTCAGCTGAACCTTTTATGTTGGACATGCTGGGGAGGAAAGACAAGTGAACAATCAGCAGCAGCCCCCATTCCCCCTCCCTCCGGTAATTGATCTTATCTTTATTGCAGCTGTCTGCAGTTATCTTTAGCATTCCTCTTACTTGCCTGTAAAAAGCTTCAAAACTTTTCAGGCAGCTCTTGAATCTCCCGCAGTGCAAGACAGGCAGCCCGGAGAGGAAGGGGGCGTGGCTGAAGGACACAGCTTCGTTACAGGGAGAGAGGAGGGGGAGGACTCCGGGAGCGACAGGCTGCAGGCATAGACGTCACTGTCTGTGAGAAGCCTGCAGCCTCATCACCTCCCTCTGCCTGACATCCCGACTGTCAGATACAGCTGCCGTGGCTGCCCGCAGCTTCCTGCAGCAATCTCTGAAGCAGGGCAGCCGCGGATGGATAGGGTCTGGCTGTCTGCACGGTCCCTCTTCAGGTGCGGGGCCCTCTTCAGGTGCGGGGCCTGGGGCGATTGCCCCACTTGCCCCCCCCCAAAGGCCGGCTCTGTAGGCAGTTACCTGGCCTCTGCATTAGCTAGTCTGGCTTTCTGCTGGACAGGATGGCCTGCAGCCAGGTTGTCTGGCAGTCCCCCTTAGCATTCCCTGACCTTCTAGTGGACCCTTTCCCATGCTCCCACTGGCCTCCCATTGAGGCACCAAAACTCCCTGTATGCCCCATAGAAGAACCACAGCACCCAACATGCCCCATAGAGGCATCACAGCACCCAGCATGGGACAACTGCACCCAGTATGCCCACACAGGGGCACCACACACAGCACCCAGCGTACCCCCATTGAGGCACCACAACTCCCAGCATGCCTGCCATAGAGACACTACAGCTCCCAGCATACACCCATAGAGCTGTGGAGCCTCTATGGTGACATCCTGGGAGATGTGGTGCCTCAATGGGGGTATGCTGGAAGCTGTGGTGCATTAATGGGGGCATGATGGGTCCTGTGGTGCCTCTATGGGGGCATGCTGGATCCTTTGGTTCCTGTATGGGAGCATGCTGGGTGCTGTGGCACCTCTATGGGGCATGCTGGGTGCTTTGGTACCATGCTGGGTGCTGTGGTGCCGTGCAGGATGCTATGGTGCCTCAATGGGACATGCTGGGAGTCATGGTGACATGTTGGAAGTAGAGATGGCCCGAACCTCCAATTGTGGTTCGCGGCCCGCGAACGCGAACTTCCGCAATAGACTTCAATGGGGAGGCGAACTTTGAAAACTAGAAATACGTATGCTGGTCACAAAAGTGATGGAAAAGATGTTTCAAGGGGTCTAACATCTGAGTTTTTGCATGGATGAGTGGGATAGATGCCAAAAGTCCCGGGGAAAAATCTGGATTTGACGCTAAGCAGCGTTTTAAGGGCAGAAATCCTTTCCTTATGCTGTAAAACATCTTGCATGTGTATACATCAATCAGGGAGTGTAATTAGAGTACTGCTTCACAGTGACACACCAAGCTCACTGTGTAACGCACCACACACAGTTGTTTGTGTAGTGATGGCCGTGCTGGACTGGTGCGTACCATAGTGAGGGTGCAGGCCGTGGCGGTTTTCAAGCCCATATGGCTGTGGTAGCTCAATGATAGAACAACAGTGACTGTCCAGCTGATCAAATTAGGTTTGTCCACAATGAAGCAATGACCTTATTATCTTGGGTGTGCCCCCCCCCCCCCTTTCGAGACACTCATATAGCCAGCCGTCATTGCTTCTTTTTGATACGCAAGCCCCTTCACCGCGGCAAGGTAATGATCACAAAGGGGATTTGGCACATGTACATGCCTTTTGTTTTGTTGTTGCAGCTGCAGTGCAGCCAGAAAAATTAGGCAGGCATGTACACGCACCTGAAAAATTATTATAGCGGCTGCTGCTAGCAGCGGACTTAAAAATTCAGGAATCCACCTGGAGTCCTGGACCCTGTTGGCGGTGGAGGAAAAGGCAGTCAAGCGGCCTGAGGGCAGAGGTGCTGTGTGGGGAGCGACTTAGTCTTGGGGCAGGCAGTCACACAGGTGCAGTTAACAGGTATGCACGGAGTGGTATATCACACTGCGTGCACTCACGTAGGTAGGTGGGTGCACTGAACACAACAGGTAGGTATATGCAGTGATGGGTATTACAAATGTACACCTGTCTCACACACACGTACCGTGAACAGGTTCAGTGACTGGTGGTATTCAATATCACACTGCATGCGCTCACATAGGTAGGTGGGTGCACTGAACAACAGGTAGGTATATGCAGTGATGGGTATTAAATGTGCAGCTGTCACACACACACGTACTGTAAACAGGTACAGTGACTGGTGGTATTAAATATCACACTGCGTGCGCTCACGTAGGTAGGTGAGTTCACGTACCGTGAACAGGTACAGTGACTGGTGGTATTAAATAGCACACTGCATGCGCTCACGTAGATAGGTGGGTGCACTGAACACAACAGGTAGGTATATGCAGTGATGGGTATTACAAATGTACACCTGTCTCACACACACGTACCGTGAACAGGTACAGTGACTGGTGGTCTTAAATATCAGACTGCGTGCGCTCACGTAGGTAGGTGGGTGCATTGAACAACAGGTAGGT
Source organism: Hyperolius riggenbachi (assembly GCF_040937935.1). Classification (NCBI taxonomy): domain Eukaryota; kingdom Metazoa; phylum Chordata; class Amphibia; order Anura; family Hyperoliidae; genus Hyperolius; species Hyperolius riggenbachi. The sequence goes on along the minus strand of NC_090647.1, from coordinate 427,047,348 downwards.
AAAGGCATTGATGGGTATTAAATGTAGCTGTCACACACACACACACACACACACACACACACACACACACACCATGAACAGGTACGGTGACTGGTGGTATTAAATATCACACTGCATGCGCTCACATAGGTAGGTGGGTGCACTGAACACAACAGGTAGGTATATGCAGTGATGGGTATTACAAATGTGCACCTGTCACACACACACACACACACACACACACACACACACACACACACACACACACAGGTACTGCCGTGAACAGGTGCAATGACTGGTGGTATTAACAATGCGTGTGCTCACGTAAGTAGGTAAGTAGGTAGGTAGGTAGGTGCACTGAACAGTGAACAGGTGCAGTGATTGGGATGGGAATACAAATCTGCAGCTGCCTGTCACACACACAGGTAGTCACTGAATGTGCTGGGCCTGGCAGTGGAACGGTAGGAATTACACCAAAGGCCAGCTACGACTGACTGACAGGGCTGTATATAAAGCAAGTGGGCCACACACACACAAAAAAATAGATCACAAGAACAAGATTAGCTCTCAAAAGAGCTGTTGAGGGGTGCTTTTTAGCAATAAGATTCTTAGCAATAAGAATCAGCAAGGAGCAAGCTAACAAGCCTACACGAGCCTAACTAAGCTTTCCCTATGAGAGTCTGCAGCAGCTCTCCCTTCTCTAATTACTGCAGGCACACAAGTGAGTCCAATGCCTGATGCTGCCTGCATTTTAAAAGGGGGGGAGTGGCTCCAGGAGGGAGTGTAGCCTGATTGGCTACAATGTGCCTGCTGACTGTGATGTAGAGCGTCAAAGTTGACCCTAATGATGCACTATGGCTATGGGGGCGAATCAAGCATCCGGAAAAGTTTGCGGTTCTCTGCGAACCACGGGAGCTGTTCGCCGGTGAACCGTTCGGGCCATCCCTAGTTTGAAGCTGTGGTGCCTGGAGCCTCCATAGGGAGCAGGCATTGTTGTGTGCGTCCTCCCAATTCCTCCCCCCGACCCACAGCAAAGTAGCACAGCGGAAAGAACTACTCATCTCCTCCACCCGCTCTCCAAGTTTGCAGACATCCTCTGTAGCTGGCAATTCTCCCCTTAGCATCCGAGAATCGGATACTAGGAGCTCAAGCATCTGATTTATTCTCAGACACTAGGGGGAAAAGCCTGGAAGAAAAGATGTCTGCAGAATCTGGAGACCAAGCGGCTGGAGGTGAGTACTACCGCCTGCTGCCTGACTGCATGAAAGGCTACCCATTAATTTCTAAACATTCATCCTACCTACAGAATTGTTCCTAAAACTTTCAAATGAACACAACAAACATTAAAGTGAAAAGAGCTTCCTGTAGCTAAAGATCCTTTCTTGATATTTTGATAACAAAGAGTGTCATATGCTATGCTATGTGGATTGTAGCTGCCTCTGGTGTCCAGGCTGCATTAATTCCACTGGTGATCAGACTGCAAGGAGGAAGGCACAGCCTAAATCTGTAAGAGATTACTGCAGCCTACAGAACAGATGTGACTGTGTGGGCTGCCTCCACTTTATCACTCTAATAAAATCTTTACAAAACACATGTACTGTATGGCTATCATTCATAAAGCATTTCCGCATGCGGAAATGCTAAAAACAGCTGACTTTACCGACCACTCGGCAAAGTCAGCATTCATAAAGGCTCTTTCCGCATAAAAAAATGACACTACCGACACTTGTGCGGTGATTATCGGAACAAATGTAGCAAAATGTTTATTCATAAAGATCACCGCAAGCGGTGAGAGGTCGGGAAGTACCGCTCCCTGTGATGTGGCGATACCAATGCAAGTGAATGGAGACACACAGACCTCCCAGGCAGCTGCAGCAGAGCGGAACACGGAGAAATGTATCAACTCGGCAGCTTCCGTGTCTCCGCCTGCCTACCGCCAGCCTACCGCCTGCCTAGTTCGGGGAATCTCCGCACTGCCGCCGCACCTGGATGTTTTTTTATGAATGCCCACCCAGAAGTCTAAAACACCGGCAGCGGTGTTTTCCCGCACTGATTCCCTGTACCGACAGCTCCTTTATGAATGATAGCCTATGTTGTGTTAAAGCTCTGCACTAGGTGTAGTAGTCTGTACAGTGCATATGGTATTCCACCTGATCTAGCTCCAAAAGTACAGTACAGGTTCTCTACACATTCTGTAATGTGACTTTCGCTGTGACAGACTGTTGGTGACACAGGGATATGTATTGTGTCATATAATACTTCATCCATGCCAGTAGCAGTAACCAGGGTCTGTCATAATCAAATATGACATCCTAGACCAAAACTTGTGAAGCATGTCTGGACTGGTACTGAAAGTTTCAGCAACATCTCACACATGCAAGACAGTGAACTATTATTCCTGAGATATAGCTCTGACATGTCCGGGTTTAGTTTTTTTATTATAGAAAAAAAAACAACCTTTACTAGCCTTTTTATAGAGATTGTTTTCCAATATGGCTGTTTGTGTGAGGCCATTACAGTAATATAGATGAAAATGAATACCTTCACTGGCTATTGCATCATTAATATTTTAGATACAATCCGCACACTTTATTATGTGAGCAGATACTGAATTATCTGATGCCCTTGTTCCTAAAACTATAAGTCAAGAAGCAGAGATGCCAAACTATTTCTCCAAACAGATCTTTTTTCCCCTTTTATAAGAAAAAAAATATTTCTTGTTGAAGCTATATCTAGAATTATATCAGAATCCAGTGATGTATAACATTGTTACTATATTGAAAGATGTAAACATGGTTGTACATAAATTACAACAATAAACTGTACTACAACTTAAGAGTTATTGTGAGCGTATTTATTATTTGATATTGAAAAAAAAATACTGTCATTTGTTGTTTTAGTAAATATTGTAAAAACATATGTTCTATTTATAATCCTATCTGATGTTACTGTAGTAAGTCATGAAGACTATTTTCACACTGACACATGATGTCTGACAATATAAGTGCATGGCAAAAGCAATGCAATTATATTTGTATGGCACGTTCACATCATCACGATAGACATGCATTGTGATGGAATCCATTGGAATAACACGAGGTTGTGCTACCAGATAACATGTTCATTTACAGTGAGAGAGAAGTATACTGTTTGTGTACTTCATGATATGCTGTTTGTGTTGCAATATACGTGTAATGCCTGATGTAGCTTTTACTCTCTGATGTGATCCTGTCTTTCCAGGATGTGCAAACAATGCCCCAGTGTGAAACTAGTCAACTGTTGCCTTATACATTTACATCAGGATTAGCAGACACATAACAGAATCTTCAATTCTACCCAAGAAGAAATTCTGCCTAAAGTTGGCCACACACGATACAATAAAATGATCCAATTTTACGGCAATTCGATAAAGAAGACTATCGTATCTCCCGAAAAGATCGAAAGCTTTTTTTTCATTTGACTGAAAAATCCGATCGGATTTCCCGTTTTCTTTGATTTTTATCGATCCAGAATGCCAGATATTTTTCTTCAATCTTTCTAAAGATTGTATGGTGTGTGTTAGTTTATTAATATACACACCCTAGCAATTTTGTCCGAGTTTCCAATCATTTTTTATCATAATTGGGGACAAAATTGGACATACGTGTGTGGTACATTGGTCATATTTTTGAAATGTTACAATCAGTCAGAAAAATTGATTGGAATTCTTAAATTGAACAGATATTTAAAAAATTGTAAGGTGTGTGGCCACCTTAAGAAGGATTTCTGCCTTAGTATGGATTCCACCATCTGGTAATATTGTCCACTACAAACATGTCTATGGAGCTGGGCTTAGGCCATTCCGTGTGCAGTTTGTGAGAAGCTATTATAGGGACTGTGATACAGAGTGACATAAGTCCTTGCTCCAGACTGTTGCAGTTTATCTAGCTTAAGGGCTCCTGAACAGTAGGACGTTGCATTGCAGGGACGTTAAGGTTGCATAACGTTCCCCTAACGCAACGCATGGTGGTGCTAAAGGTGGACACTACATAGAGACAAGACAAGACAAGACAAATAACATTTATATCACGCTTTTCTCCTGGCGGACTCAAAGCGCAGAGCAGCAGCCACTAGGGCGCGCTCTATAGGCAGTAGCAGTGTTAGGGAGACTTGCCAAAGGTCTCCTACTGAATAGGTGCTGGCTTACTGAACAGGCAGAGCCGAGATTCAAACCCTGGTCTCCTGTGTCAGAGGCAGAGCCCTTAAGCATTACACCATCCAGCCACCTGTTACGCGTTATGCGGCTCTAGGTGCACCGTTTTCGTTCGATAGAACCGGCAATGATTCATATGAATCATTGCTAGCAGGCAGAGAACCGCGAATGATTCATATGAGTCATTGCTAGCAGGCAGAGAACCGAGAATGATTCATATGAATCATTGCTAGCAGGCAGAGAATGATTCATATGAATCATTGCTAGCAGAAAGAGTACCGGTATTGCAGTGCAGTGAATATTAATTAGCCATGTGGCTAGGCAAAATAGCAGACTCTCCCCTCCTCCTCTCCTGCACACAAAAAACAATAAAACAACATTACTGAGCATGTGCAAACAGTCTAACACGGCTAAAACCGCATATAACGCACAGCATGCTGCACTTTCATAGAACGTGCAGCGTTACAATGTAATGCAACGTGGGCACTGTAAACAGCCCATTGATTTTTCATTACTATGAGTTGGGCTGCGTTACAGGCTGCTCTAACGTGTGCCTGCAACGTCCCACTGTGAATGCAGCCTAATGTTAGGCACCAAGGTTGGAAAATCATTTTGGAGACAACACTATATTTTCTTTTGCCTCTTTCTGTTGCTGCAGCTGACCAAACAACTGAAAATGCCTTCCACTTGACTGCTTGCTTACATTAGTAATTATTGGAATGTCCAGGAACAGCTCTTTTATGTTAACTTTATCAAAAATGATCACAACCGAACACAAGTTAAAGCCAATTAGCTTGATTTGCAATAAGAAGTGAGTAGTTGTGCTTGATTGGGTATGCAAGTCAGGCACTGTATTTCTAGAAAGGGGGGTACCGTATCTAAAATCATTCCCCTTTTTTATTACAGCATTAATTTGCCTGTTATGAGCTGCATTGAGTAAGTATGTCTTGGAAAAGTGTTTTCTGTCTTTCTGTATTTTGGGTTGCAAAAAAATAAAAAAAAGTTAAATATATTAAATGTTCAATTTTACCCAAATTCAACCAATTGGAATTTGACAAATCCTCTCATCCTTAAAGAGAACCTACAGCCAAAAAAGGTTTGAATAGCAATACACTTATGTAGTCTATGCACTGTGTACAGTTAGATGAATATATAAAGTTTACATCTGGTACATCGTAGTGGATAGAAAAGACTTGCATTTATATTTGCAGTAACAATTCCTTCTTTCTCCTCATGTTGAAGCCTTGTCAATGTACGTCCTGAGGGGCTGAGTGAGCGCATGAATGCACCATATACAGTATGTGAACATTGAGTAAAAGTGTATTGAAACCAATTATACTGTATACAAATAGGCCTAACAGAACTGGTTGTATAGCTTTTAAAGAGACTCTGAAGCAGGGGCGTAACAATAGGGCCTGCAGGCTCCTCAATGGCAGGGGGCCCGGGTGGAATGGGTGACGTGGGGGAGCCTAGGTGGAGGGGCTGCCTGCCCCTATCTTTTAACATGCAAGCAGGCATTTGTGTAACATGCCTGGCTTAGACTGTGCAGCTCGCTGTGTACCAGAAGCAGGGCAGAGGGTGGGTACTAGGACACAGAGGACATCCAGTCTGCAGTCCTGCAGACCTCGGCAGTGTTTTCTTAATTCTCTGCCCCACCCCCTCATGCACGTGGTGGTCCGTCCTGTGAAGGAAGAAGATCGCCAGTGAGTGTATCACAGCGTGCCTGCCTGTGCCAGAGCTGAGGGTAGACTGAGATAGAGGGCTCACGCTGCACCGGCTGCCTGCAGAAGAAGAGGTGCTTCCTAGATTATCCTGTACATATGTGTGTGAGTATATTAATTTGGTGCTTGTTCTGTTTTTAATCTGCTTTTCCTAGTGTGTGTGTGTGTGTGTGTGTGTGTGTGTGTGTGTGTGTGTGTGTGTGTACAGTGTGTGTGTGTACAGTGTGTATGTGTGTACAGTGTGTATGTGTGTACAGTGTGTATGTGTGTACAGTGTGTGTGTGGTAGTGTTTTGTATGTGTGTACAGTGTGTGTGTGGTAGTGTTTTGTGTGAGTGTGTACAGTGTGTATGTGTACAGTGTTTGTGTGTGGTAGTGTTTTGTGTATGTGTGTGTGTACAGTGTATATGTGTGTGTGTACAGTGTGTATGTGTACAGTTTGTGTGCGGTAATGTGTGTGTAGGAGCAATTGTGAGGCAGGGCCAGGGGTGCACTTATCTTTTTGAGGGGGGGGGGCATCCAAAGTTTTGCAGGGGGGGGGGGAGCAGTGATTTCTAATTACACCCCTGCTCTGAAGTCTCGTTTTTTACCTGCTTTTTTCACATAATCCTGTTTTGCATGGCCCCAGTAGATTCACCGCATCCCTGCGGCAGATGAATTATTTATTACTGTAAAAGCGACCTGCAAAGTTTTATATAGTTTATATAGTTTTATATTTTATACGTATACCTGTCAAACACCGATTAAAAAGGGTTTTAAAACTACTGAAGTATCCCAGCGCTACCTATTTGATTTCAGATTATTGCACTATAGGAACATTGGGGCTAGTGGGGAGCCCGATATGTTGGTGAGCTGCGGGTGAAAATTACAAATCCCACCGAGTGCCCTCCACCTTACTTAACTATTTATGCCACGTGGACGTGAGCTTCAGCTGCTAGAGCCGCAGGGACATGCTAGTCACATCCCTGCAGTTTGGCGGAGTTTGCAGGCGATCACGCTGCTGCCAGGAGCAGGGGAGATTGGCTGCAGTTTAGTCCCCTGTGCCAATCCGTACATTACCGCCGAGAATAAACACTGTTTTTGTTCAAAAACAGTGTTTATTCTTAAATAGAGCTGGCGCGCTATCTCTGTGATTTCTGCCGGTTTCCACCGCCCGATCGTTAAATTTATGAATGGGAACAAAGTTCCTAAAGGCTTTGGGCGTGCTTACTAGGGTGCTAAGTAGTTAGCATGCACCAAGCTGAATCAGCTCGTACGCAAAGTCCCGCGCACAAAACTTTGCATGCTCAAAGGCCAGTGTGCACAAAACTTTGCATCGGGTGCGATGAAAACGGTGCACCCTATGCGCCTATAAGGTCGCATTGGATGTGCCCTAAATGACGTTTCATGCGCAACGACCCTTGCACGCGCAACGTTTTGTGCGCGATACTTGCTAATTAGCGCTCGCAAAGTTTATGGCGGTTCGACCCGCCCCCTATACTACATCATTGGGCTAAACTTTGACCCTCTACATCACAGTCAGCAGACACATGGCAGCCAATCAGGCTGCACTCCCTCCTGGAGCCCCCCCCCCTTCCCCCTTATATAAGGCAGCAGCGTTGGCCATGTTCTCACTCTGTGTGGAGACATTGGAGAGATAGGGAAAGCGATAGTTAGGAGGTCTGTCTGAGAGCTAATGTTCTTGTGATGTGTTTTTTTTTGTTGCCCACTGACACTGAATATACAGCCCTGTCTGTCACAGCTGGTTCTTGCTAATTGCTATACTGTGCCAGGCCCAGCACATTCAGTGCCTACCTTTTCACTGCACCTGTGTGTGTGACAGCTGCACATTGTATTGTAATACCAGTCATTGTATACCTTTCACTGCACCTGTGTGACAGCACGCAGTTTTATATACCAGTCGCTGCATACCGGTTCACTGTACCGGTGTGTGACAGCTGCACATTCCATTGTAATACCAGTCATTAAATACCTGTTCACTGCACCTGTGTGACCACACGCTGTTTTATATACCAGTCCGTGCATACCTGTTAACTGCATCTGCGTGACAGCTGCACATTGTATTGTAATACCAGTCACTGTATACCTTTCACTGCACCTGTGTGACAGCATGCAGTTTTATATACCAGTCACTGCATATCTGTTCACTGCACCTGTGTAACCGCATGCTGTTTTATATACCAGTCCATGCATACCTGTTAACTGCACCTGTATGACAGCTGCACATTGTATTGCAATACCAGTCACTGTATACCTTTTACTGCACCTGTGTGACAGCACGTAGTTTTATATACCAGTCACTGCATACTTGTTCACTGCACTTGTGTGACCACACGCTGTTTATATACCAGTCCGTGCATACCTGTTAACTGTACCTGTGTGACAGCTGCACATTGTATAGTAATACCAGTCACTGTATACCTTTCACTGCACCTGAGTGACAGCACGCAGTTTTATATACCAGTCACTGCATACCTGTTCACTGCAGAATGCACCTGTATGACCGCATGCTGTTTTATATACCAGTCCGTGCATACTTGTTAACTGCACCTGTGTGACAGCTGCACACTGTATTGCAATACCAGTCACTGTATACCTTTCACTGCACCTGTGTGATATCACACAGTTTTATATACCAGGAAAAGCAGTACACAAACACAAAGCCACTCTCCGCCTCCTCTTCCTCCTTCAGGTGCAGCATCTTTAGCCGCTTTATCCCTTGCACCTTCACAGCTACCCTCCTCCACTCCACCTCTGACCTTGTGTGGTTCCTGCTCCTCTGCCCACAGAAGCAGCCAGGTGTCCGTGAAGGAAATCAGGCGCATGCCCGCCCACCTCGCCTGCACCCGCCCACCACACCCGCACCCGCCCACCTCACTCACCCGCACCCGCCCACCTCGCTCGGCCGTCCGGCTCCCTGGTCCCAGCTGTCCGTTACTGCGCACATGCACAGTAACAAAAATCCTGGGACACAGGGACAAAACTGCTGGACGCAGCAACACTTAGCTTTTATTAGGTAGGATTAATTGAGTAGAACTGTTTTCCCTACTGAACTCATTGCTGGTTAAAAGCACTATTTTTCTGATTAATAAGGAGGATCTTTAACTAGAATCTCAATGTAAAATTTGTGAACCAGCAATTGCCCCCAAAAAGCTATGAGAATATTTCCTGACACATATGTTAACCATTTCAGCCCTCTGTCGTTTTTCACCTTATGCATCCGAGCAATTTTCCCCTCCCATTCATTTGCCAATAACTTTATCACTAATTATCACAATAAAATGATCTATATCTTACTTTTTTTCTGCCACAAATTAGGCTTTCTTTGGGTGGTACATTTTGCTAAGAATTATTTTTTTCTAAATGCATTTTAAAAAGAATATCAAGAAAAAAATGGAAAAAAATCATTATTTCTCAGTTTTCACTTTTCAGCCATTATAGATTTAAAATAATACATGCTACCATAATTAAAACTTATGTATTTTATTTGCTCATTCGTCCCAGTTATTACACCATTTAAATTATGTCCCTATCACAATGGGCTTGATTTACAAAGCGGTGCTAACTGTTACATGCCCCAAGTCAGTTTAAAGTCTCACCCAATGCAACCTTATAGGCGCATCGGGTGCGGAGTTTTCGTCACACCGCGATGCGACGTTCAGGTCACACCACTCTGTGCGCGCGCAAAGTTTTACGTGCAGGACTTTGCATGCGAGCTGATTTTCAAAAACGGTGCTAACGCCCAAAGGGCTTGATTTACTATGCGGTGCTAACCTACTTAGCACATCTAAAGTCTTTAGACGTGCTAACCAGGGTGCTAAGTAGGTTAGCACCGGTTTTCTCAATCAGATCGCGCGCTAAGTACCGCGCGCAAAGTCCTATAGGCTTTAGTGGGCACTTCGCGCGGAGCTCCCTGCGCTCTGTGCAGTGCGCGCGCAAAACATTGCGCGAGTTACTTTGCGCACAATCACTACTTCTCACATTTAAACTGAGTTTAGACATGCTAAGGGCCAGTGCTAAAGTTAGCACTGTTTTGTAAAATCGAGCCCAAAGTCTTTAGGCGTGCTAACTGGGTTAGCACCGCTTTGTGAATCAAGCCCATTGTGTGGGGCCAATATTTTATTTGGAAATAAAGGTGCATTTTTTTTCAGTTTTGCATCCCTCCCTATTTACAAGCTTATAATTTAAAAAGAATTAGTAATACACCCTCTTCACATGAATATTACAAAAAGTTGAGACCCTTAGGTAACAATTTTTTAAAAATGTTATTTTGTAATGTTTGGTGTGGGAGGTAAACAGTTAATTTTATATGTAATAATATGTGTTTATTTAATACAAAAATGTATGTGGATGTAGTTTTAATATTTGGCCACAAGATGGCCACAGTCATTTTTTTTATAGTCCTGGAAGCGAACTCTCTCGCTTTCAGGAAGTATAGGAAGGATGGGAAACTTTTTTTTTCTTCAGAAAGATTGCGGTCTTTCTGCCAGGGACTTAGATCAATAAATGGGAACTATGCCTCGGGCTAATGGGGGGGCGGCACTGGGGTGCGCAATCATGCGTGGGAGCACGCAGCAGCAGCCAAATGGATGTGACAGTCACATCCATTCAGCTAAAATGGACTTACCCGGGGCTTCTAATGGTCCCCCGCAGACATCCTGTGCCCACGCAGCCACTCACCGATGCTCCGGCCCCGCCTACGATTCACTTCTGGAATTTCAGACTTTAAAGTCTAAAAACCACTGTGCCTGTGTTGCCATGTCCTCGCTCCCGCTGATGTCACCGGGGGCGTACTGCGCAGGCCCAGTATGGTTTGTGCTTGTGCAGTACGCGCCTGGTGACAACAGCAGGAGCGAGGACACGGCAACCCCCCCCGACCCCCGCTACAGTAGTCCTTTAAGTTTCAATGTTGTGGCTATCTACACATGTGGGTAAACCATCTGCATCTGCATAGAGTTTGTATGTTTTCCTCTTGTTTGCTTGTGTTTGCCCTGGGTACGCCCACATCCCAAAAACATAAGATAGTAAATTGGCTTCCCCATAGTTGGCCTTAGGCTATGGTATGGACATTGCACCATGACTATGGCAGGGACAATTAGATCATACAAATAGCTTATCACCCCCTCTTTTTTCGGGTTGATTGTGAGCCTTTCTGAGACTTAAATTACAAAGTAATCTATATACTCTGTAAAGTACTGCAGAAAATACCAGCAGTGTATAATTGCATAATAATATGTGAGACACCACTACTATGCTGTTACATATGCCTACAAAACCAAGAACTGTCAGTGAGACTTTAGGACAGGTTTAGGAGACATTGGGGCATATAACTTATTCAAGCTGCTTCTTATTATATGTTAAAATCTTTTAATGAGCTGTTCTGAACTGTATGCATTAAAAATCATTATTTCTCAGTTTTCGGTCATATAGCTTTAAAATAATATATGCTACCATAATTAAAACCTATGTATTTTATTTGCCCATTTGTCCCGGTTATTACACCATTTTAAATTATGTCCCTATCACAATGTATGGCACCAATATTTTATTTGAAAATAAAAGTGCATTTTTTTCAGTTTTGCGTTCATCACTATTTACTTCTATTTTAAGTTCAGACCCTTAGGTAACTATTTATGTTTTTTTTGTTTGTTTGTTTTTTTATTGTAATTTTTTTTGTTCATTAAAAATTTTATTTGGGTAATTTTTGGTGTGGGAGGTAAACCGTTAATTTTAAATGTAATAATATGTGTTTATTTTATAAAACAATGTATGTGGATGTAGTTTTACTATTTGGCCACAAGATGGCCACAGTCAAAATGTTTTTTTTTTAGTCCTGGAAGCAAACTCTCTCGCTTCCAGGAAGTATAGGGAGGACGGGAAACTTTTTTTTTTCTTCAGAAAAATTGCGGCTTCTCAAAGAAGCCTTTGGCCTTTCTGCCGGGGATTTAGATCCCCAGCAGAATGCATGCCTAAAACAGAGACAGCTTCACAGAGAGCTCATTTTAAGTCATTACACAAAATGTAATTGTGGAATGTAAACAAAATATGGTGTTGTCTCCATTTCGCATCCAAGAGAATTTGCTGCTGGGAGACTTGGGGGCAGGATACAGCCAGTATGGCTTATCCTGCTGCTGCACAAGTTCCTGGCAGCGTTAAATACTATTCCCCCTCTAGGTCCACATGGATGGTGGGGAATAATGTAATTCGGCTTCCAACTATTGCTGGAAGGCAAATTACAGTGTTTTAAAAGTAACTTCAGCTCTGTCTTCAGACAGCGGCGAAGTTACTCTCTCTGTGCGCCGCTATAGCCGTAGTTCCTATTACGGCCTATGGTGGCTCCAGCTGAGCCCAAGTCTCCAGCACTGCATTTGCAGTGTTCGCTCCACTTCGGATTGCCTCCTAAATTCCATGGCAGGACAAAGTGCTGTGTTTAACTGTTTTAATGCTGTTTTGCTACAATTATTTTTTCTTCTTTGTTAAAGTAGCTTTAAAACGGTAAAGAATCTTTTAGTGCAAAGAAGAAATGCTTAGTTTCAAACCACTTAACTCCATTGCATAGATTTGATGATACCAAGTCTTCTTGCCATGTATGGTAAAAAAGGCGATAAGCTAAAAGAAAAAATGGAATATTACAGACTTATTTGTAATTAGAGATGGCCCGAACCTCCGATTTTCGGTTCGCGAACTCCCACAAAAGTTTGGTTCGTGCAAAGTTTTGCGAACTGCAATAGACTTCAATAGAGAGCCGAACTCTAAAAACTAGAAAAATTTATGCTAGCCACAAAAGTGATGGAAAGATGTTTCAAGGGGTCTAACACCTGGAGGGGGGCATGGCGGAGTGGGATAGATACCAAAAGTCCCGGGGAAAAATCTGTATTGGACGCAAAGCAGCGTTTTAAGGGATGAAATCACATTGAATGCTAAATTGCAGGCCTAAAGTGCTTTAAAACATCTTGCATGTGTAAACATCAATCAGGGAGTGTAATTAGAGTACTGCTTCACACTGACACCAAACTCACTGTGTAACGCACCACAAACAGCTGTTCGTGTAGTGACGGCCATGCTGAACTGGTGCCCACCATGGCGAGAGTGCAGGCCGTGACGGTTTTTTAGCCCATATGGTCGCCGGGCTGTGGTAGCTCAATGATAAAACAACAGTGACTGTCCAGCTGATCAAATTTGGTCTGTCCACAATGAAGCAACGACCTTATTAACTTGGGTGTGCCCCCCCAAGACACTCATATAGCCGGCGGTCATTGCTTCATTGTGATACGCAAGCCCCTTCACCGCGGCAAGATAATGATCACGAAGGGGAATTGGCACATGTACATGCCTTTTGTTTTGTTGTTGCAGCTGCAGTGCAGGCAGAAAAATTAGGCAGGCATGTACACGCACCAGAAAAAATAGTATAGCGGCTGCTGCTAGCATTCAGGAATCCACCTGGAGTGCTGGACCCTGTTGGTGGTGGCGGAGAAGGCACTCAAGCGGCCTGCGGGCAGAGGTGCTGTATGCGGGGACTGACTTAGTCTTCCATCGGGCAGTAGCCCTCCGGGATCCATGCCTCATTCATTTTGATAAAGGTCAGGCACTGAACACTTTTGTGACAATGCCTCCAGCTGCGCTGAAGGTCCTTTCTGACAGGACGCTTGAGGCAGGGCAAGACAGAAGTTGGATGGCAAATTGTGACAGCTCTGGACAGAGGTCAAGCCTGCGCACCCAGTAGTCCATCGCTGCTCATACTGTCGATTGTTCTTTCTCTACCATTGTTAAAGAAAGCGTATGGCCGGGGAGTCAGGGTTCTATTCCGGTCCTGAGTTGGAGCCTGAGAAACGGCTACCACCACACATCCAAGGAAGGCAGCAGGCATGGCATGCAAGTCCCGAGGTAGTGACAAAAAATAACAATACAGGAGGACTTTTGAGGCCCTGCTGTATATGACACTGATCGACTTTACTACCTTTAACGATAATCTGTTATGAAGGGCAGGTCTGCCATCCATTCAAGCGAACGGTATGCACTGACTGCCAGGTATAATACAATGTGCAGTCACAGATGCAGTGAAAGGTATGCAGTGACTGGTATTACAATACAATGTGCAGCTGTCACACAGGTGCAGTTAACGGGTATTCTCCGAGTGGTATATTACACAGCGTGCGGTCACACAGGTACTGTGAACAATTATGCAATGACTGGTATTACAAATGTGCACCTGTCACACACAGACAGGTACCGGACAGGCACAGTCACACTGCATGCGCTCACGTAGGTGGGTGGGTGCACAGTGAACAACAGGTAGGTAGGTATATGCAGTGGGTATTACAATGTGCACCTGTCACACACACAGGTAGTAGTCGCTGAATGTGCTGGGCCTGGCAGTGGCACACACAGTAGGAATTACCAAGGCTGTCTATGCAACACAAGTGTCAGTGGGGGACACAGAAAAAAAATAGATCACAAGAACAAGATTAGCTCTCAAAAGAGCTGTTGTGGGGTGCGTTTTTAGCAATAAGAATCAGCAAGGAGCAAGCTAAGAAGCCTACAAGAGCCTAACTAAGCTTTCCCTATGAGAGTCTGCAGCTATCCCTTCACTAATTGCTGCAGGCACACGAGTGAGTGAAAAGCCTGATGCTGCCTGCCTTTTAGAAGGGGGGGTGGGGCTCCAGGAGGGAGTGTAGCCTGATTGGCTGCAATGTGCCTGCTGACTGTGATGTAGAGAGTTAAAGTTGACCCTCATGATGTACTATGGGGGTGAACTGAACTTCCGGAAAAGTTTACGGTTCTCCGCGATCGCGAACCCCGGACGTTCGCCGGAAACTGTTCGCCAGCGAACCGTTCAGGCCATCTCTATTTGTAATGTGATCTTTTTTTATATCCACCATTTGACAGCTTACAATGTTATGAATGATTACATTAGCAAACTAATATGTGCTTGTGTCTTTTGTTTGCATCACTCATTTACAAGCAGTCATCCAGTACTGCTATTATTGACATGTAGTGTGAAGGATAGTGAAAAGAAAGATGAAAATATAATTGGTATATATTAGATAACTAAAAAGAAAGCATCCAAAACAAATTACAAGGGAAAAACACAGTAGATATTTCTGCTGTGCTGGCAAATCAAAATATTAATTTTTGGCAGCAGCTCTAATTAAAGATATTAGTGTGGCAGAAAATTAATGTGAGATGAGATGTACCGGTATTTCTTGGATGCATGACTAATTTTAAAATGTAAGTAAAATAAAAGTGCTGCTTGTTACAGTTTTTTTTAAATATATTTAGACTAATTTTTGTGGAAGCCATTCAGGTCTTAGTTGCATTTACGCCAACTTCTGATACATAATTACTACAGATGTACACAAAACCAAAGGAAGGATAATATTTTGATTTTTATATTTTTTTAAAACACTGTTTATTTCAAATGTTCACGTTTCAAGAAAATCAGTATAGACAACGAGTTCCAATACTCCAACTAGTCCTTACAAGAACTTGTTATACAGAAAAGACAACTTATTGCAACAATTGAAGGAACCTACAAAGAAATTATGCCCTTTCCCAATGACCCCTACCCTCCTCCCTTAAGCCTCCCCCCCCCCCCCCCTTTCCCATTCTCTCTCTCTCAAAGAACAAAAAACCTACTTTGTTTGCGACCATCTTTGTAGTTGATGTAAACAAAAGGGATAAACAGTCAGCCAGTAATTATATGGCAATATTACATTAGTAGTGCTAGCATCTCTACACCATATCATTTACCACTGACTGTCTGGTGCTCTAGACATAGTTTATAGGGAAGATTCAGTGATTTTTAGCTAAAGCCCAGATCAGGTTGACCCGGGGTTTATTCCAGTCCACCCAAAGTGCATACAATTTGTCCCAGACAGTACCATTTACTTAACACAAAAGGACCCATTAAAGTATTGATTTCAGCTGGCAAGAAAGTTCCCAAAAAGTATTTTCTCCAGATCTTGAAGAAACCTTTTGTCCGTTTGTCCAGGGCTTGGTAGGTATACAGTTTTTCCAGCAAAAACAGATGAGATAGTTCCTTTTTTAAATAAGAAAGGTTAGGGTGTTGAGGTGAGATCCATGTGTGGAATATCACCCGCCTAGCTGCAGCTAAGATGATATGCCATAAAGAAGAAGGTTTTGATCTGTGGTCGCTTCCCTCATCATTGTAATAATTGAACAGGCATTGCATAACATCCTTTGGAATATCTTTATCACACATGTTATTTGCATAGGATATCACTCTAAACCAAAGATGATCATTTAGTGCAGACAGGAACATAATAGTTGGGAATATGGTATTTTATATTGAAGGCATATTTTGCCCCATGGCCCATATGCAATTCACTTTTTCCCCTCAGGTTTCTCCTAGGAGATAGTTTTTTATCTTCTATTTAAAATAACTTTTTAGCATTTTCTAATTGAAAAAGCACCAAAAAGTAGGTGGAGAAGTACTATCAAAACTATTTTTTAAGTATTTTCTTGCTTGATGGTGGTTTAAAAGGCATTTTATTGACAAATTTGAAAACATCACCAAGGAGAAAACATCACCAAGGAGGAAAAGGTAATTGCATATGGGCCATGTATGAATAATAGGTGAAAGGTCCTATGAACCTAATTTTTATATGATCTCTGAAGGTCCTAAATCCCTGAATAATATGTTCCTCCACTTCAGGGTCTTATAAATCCTTCCTCCAACTTTTATATGTCACACTAATTTCTTTTTCTTTTTCTTCATCTCTCTTGTTTAAACTTGCTGAAATTTCGGCTAGTGAGCGTATTGGACCTCCTGGCTATATAAGAATAAGGCTATCAGTAGCATCGGGTAATGCTAGAATCTCTACATTTGGGACATGGGAAAGATTTTTATAATTTTGTTATGAAATGATATCACGTTGGTGTCAGAAAGCAGTAGACAACAATCAGGCATATACAAACCTATGGTAAAATTGGCAATCACTGACAGCTTTATTGGTATCTTAACCACTTTGCATCTAGGCCTATTTTCCCCTTATCTATTACAGCAGTTTGGATGTTCTAGCTATGCCCCTAGCCCCTATTTAATCAACAATAACCCCATCACTACTTATAACACCTTTGAGATATATACATTTTTTTCTGAACAAACTAAGCTTTCTTAGGGTACTTTTTACCCCCAGGAATCGTACTTCTTCCTATGCATTTTAAAAAGCACTGAGCAACATTTTTTTTTTCAATGAACATCCCATAAGGGAAGTTCTTAATGAAGTGTGCCATGTGGGAAGGGGTGGAGGAAATTTGGGGTTAGCCTCACTATCTACCTACACAGTGCTGCTTTTCTGGTCCCTGACCCTTATGGGATGCAGCATTTTCTTGTACTGACAAAAATCAGATAAAAAAATGCATAAAACTTGAAATAGCTGCAGTATTCCTGAATTTCATCAAAAGCCAAAAGAACCGTTAGAGTCACTCCAACAGACAGTCCAAGAAACATGTGCAAAAAAGGCAAAGTTCGCTCTATTTCCAGCGTCAGGTCATATGGGCTAATCAGTTGTACCTAGACTGATTACCGGTAAGCGGACTAGAAGCCGGGCAAGGATTGGTGCCAGACAAATATTGCACTACGGAAACGTGAGTGATACCCATATAATCTAGTGTGGGAGCCTGAGATTAATTGGAATATTGATTAGCCCATATGACCTGACGCTGGAAATAGTGCGAACTTTGCCTTTTTTGCACATGTTTCTTGGACTGTCTGTTGGAGTGACTCTAACGGTTCTTTTGGCTTTTGATGAAATTCAGGAATACTGCAGCTATTTCAAGTTTTATGCATTTTTTTATCTGATTTTTGTTTTATTTATTTATTTTTTCTGAAGGGCCCTTCTGTGAAGGATATGAGTGTTGGGAGTGTATGGTGAAGAAGTGTATCTTTATGTGAATTAAGCATGTTGGGAACTTTTCTTTGATTGGGAATTCCTGTGAAAAATAAAAGGTTCTATTTTAGCGCGAGTTACTATTTTATTATATTTTGTCTGTCACTATTATCTAAGGGTTGAAGGGATCCCCTTTGTAACACGCAGCTGACATTTTGGTAGCCACTAAGCGCTAGTTGTGTTATAGAATTTCAATCATTTTCTTGTACTGGATGCATCTGCCATATTTTGTAGTTCCCGGCAGTGTCTTAATGTAGTCCATGGATGAAAGTACATCTCTATACATGTATCCATAGACTACATCTCCCACCATGCAAAGAGGCACATGCACCTGAGAGCCTGCAAAATATTGCTTTTTATTTCATCTTACTTCTAATGTCATCTCTAGAGGCCAGCCCCATCTTTACTGTTTGCATGTTATGTGTTTTAGCAACATTTTATTTATCCTGGGCACCTTGGGCTCTCTAGCAATGTAAAAGTAATCTGTGCTCTGTCAAAGAGGGTGATCCAAGGCTCAATGCCCTGCAAAATGGCACTACATTGCTGCTCCACTGGCCTCCTGGGTAGGCACAGAGTCTGGAAGAAAGTGTATGGATGGCGTGCTCTCTAGTGCATTCAACGTTTTATTCAGAGAAAGTTAATTAAAAAATTGCACTTACATGATGGTAGCAGGTATTAAGCATATCACACAACCACGTGCAAGGTCTGGAACTTCACAGGCCACCCTTGTCCACTCAATTGTTCTCCCTACAGGGTCGCTTGCGGGGGCTCACCGACTGCACTTTTTCAATGCCTATTGCGTCATTACGCATGTTGGTGGAACTCTGCCTTTATCAGATCTTGAGCTCTAAGGCTACCTACATGGATGGTGGTGGTGGGGGTGCTCTCTGGCTACCTACACTAGATGTGGGGACTCTTTAGCTACCTACATTACGGGTTCCCTGGCTACCTACACTAGGGCGACATCTTATACTGTGGATTGCTTCTGGCTACCTAATATTGGGAGCTCTGTGGCCACCTATGCTGGGGGGGGGAGGAAGGAGAGTGCTACCTAACCCTGGGGGCTCCTCTGGCTACTCATACTAAGGGGTACCTACCTCTGACTACCTCTCTTGGGAGCTACCTTATACTGGGGGAGGAACCTTCATTCAGAAGTGCCAGAGTCAATTGGGGGGGGGGGGGATGAGTATCACTTTATACACCTTCACCCTGAGTGCTTTGTAGCCTAGAAACTACCCTGCTACTTGGTGTCCAAAACGGATTGGTGGCAAGAGCTTGCAAAACATGCTCTAGAGCTTAATGGAGCTTGCCCACAATGCAGCCTGCAAGGATGTTTGAGAATTAATTTTCATCAGATGTATCCACCTTTGTACAACCAATGTAGACTAGCTGTCTTTTATTGAATGGACCAGGCATTGTTTCAATGATTAGATGCAACCTGGTACTAGGCCCAACAATTTTCAAAAACAAAATAACAATCAAAACGGGCTTCTGCCTTCGCTTCATGGCATTCATGGCCTTTAGTCTCTACTCAAGGCCTGTAAATACCAAATATGTGCCAGTATATACACTACTGTACCACGCAGAATAAAATTTAATTACACCACAATGAAAATATCAGAGACACCTGGTTAAAACTACCCAAATATTTATTTTTATTTTTTAACAATAACTTGTTATTTAATTTTTTTCTTTTTACAAACTGTCTATAACATGAGTAATGATTATCAGAAGCATATAATATACTATCACGCCATATAAACTTAAATTAAGATCTAATTCACAGGAGTTGAGGATAACTAAAAAAAAGTTTCATCTTTTCAAGATCCTAAGGACAAATTATACATCAATCTTAGTTGAAATTAAATACAAATTCAGTGGTTTACTCTTATATGGGAACCTATGCTAAAACAAAATAAAGGAAAAACATAGCAATAACTATATGTAATAAATATTTGTTGGCTGCTATGGGCAACAACACTACACCTTTGTTTGGCACCGTATCACAGAACTTGTGATAACTTGACACTCATTACAGCAACAGCAAAGGAGATAGAACTATTAGACATTTTTAAAGTTTAAGGAGTTTATTCAGCAAATACCGGTGTGTTTATCAGCAATCTTCATTAGATGTCCGTTCCCTCAGTGAAGCAACCAATCTGTAGTAAGTCATCTTAAAGGACTTACGAGCCCAAATCCATAAAAAAAGGTCTGTACCTGTATCACGTTCAAAGGCACGGAGGACGCCATCCGCGCCCTCCGTGCAGCTCCGCCGGGTCCCCGCTGCTCGTCCTCCCCCCGGCCGGGCCCCGACCCCCCAGCCCGGGTCGGGCTCTCCTGCCTCCTCAAATATGGCCGCCGGGGGAGGCCGCAGCTGTGCAGTCCGCACCGACGCGAGTGCGGCTGCGCAGCTCTAGGGCCTCCCTCCCCGATCCACGCTACGTAGCGTGGATCGGGGAGGGAGGCCCTAGAGCTGCACAGCCACACTCACGTCGGTGCGAACTGCGCAGCCGCGGCCTCCTCCGGTGGCCATATTTGAGGAAGCAGGAGAGCCCGACCCGGGCTGGGGGGTCGAGGCCCGGCCGGGGGGAGGACGAGCAGCGGGGACCCGGCGGAGCTGCACGGAGGGCGCGGATGGCGTCCTCCGTGCCTTCAAACGTGATACAGGTACAGACCTTTTTTTATGGATTTGGGCTCGTAAGTCCTTTAAGCATTTCATGCTCTAGGTCCATCCCTTGTGAATCTACCAGGCTTTATCTTACGAACATCTATGCTATGTTGTGTTAAGACAGCACTTGACCATATACAGCATACAGTTAAATGACGTTACAAGAAGTTAGGAAGTGAATAGAAGTATAAGTAACTAGAAAGAAACTTTTTAAAGTGGAAGTGAGCTCTGTAGCTCCGGCCTGGATTTATGTACTAGCCTCTAAAGAGTTTAATGTGACATCACCCAGCAGGGACAGACCAATCACCCATTGCCTGCAATTGGCTGATAAGAGCCATTGATGGATGACGCTGTCCACGCCTGCTCAGATGGGAAAAGCCAAACGTGGCGTTTCCTCCCCTAATGCTGGGGATACACGGTATGACCCGGCGGCTCGGTTAGCCGCTGGATCCACTCCCGCCGCATCCCCGCCGCCGTCCGCATCGATTCCCGCTCGTCCCCTCAGGCGCTTCCTTATTGTCCGCCCGCGGGGATCGAGCGGGGTCATCGGACCTGTTGGAAATTATCAATCGAGCCATCAGCGGCTCGATTGATAAGGGGGAAAACGTACCGTGTATCCTCAGCATACCACAAAAATTAGGTAATGCATCCCAAGACCACTGATTAATGTACTGTAAGAATGTTTTCATAACAATGGCTCATGTTTTCTGGTGCTTGCTGTCAGCTAGTCTGGCATATGCACTGGATATCTCTTTTATAGCCTTGTAGAAGACGCACAGAAAATTCTACATTGTGTTTTTATAAATGCATCTATTTCTCTCCTAAATAAATCCTCCTTAAAGGGACACTTAAGTCAAACAAAAAAAATGAGTTTTACTCACCTGGGGCTTCCAATAGCCCCCTGCAGCTGTCCGGTACCCTCGCCGTCTCCCTCCGATCCTTCTGGCCCCGCTGGCAGCCACTTCCTGTTTCGGTGACAGGAGCTGACAGGCTGGGGACGCGAGTGATTCTTCGCGTTCCCAGACACATTAGCACCCTCTATGCTGCTATATGGTATATGATATATGCTATAGCAGCATAGATGGCGCTATTGTGGCCAGGAACACGAAGAATCACTCGCGTCCCCAGCCTGTCAGCTCCTGTCACCAAAACAGGAAGTGTGTCTGCCGGCGGGGCCAGGAGGATCGGAGGGAGACGGCGAGGGCACCGGACAGCTGCAGAGGGCTATTGGAAGCCCCAGGTGAGTAAAACTCATTTTTTTTTTGTTTGACTCAAGTGTCCCTTTAAAGAGAAACTCTGCAGAGCAAATCCTTTTACTAAGACCAGTTATCTAAAGTAACTGAGGGCTCAGAATTCAAGCATATCATACTTAATTTTCAACACTATAAACCCAAAACATAAACATAAAGGTCCCAAATTAAAATAACTAAAAGATAAGGAAGAACAGGCTATAAAACAGTGGGAGCAGTATTAAGTCCTATAATAACAATAACAATAACATTTCTATAGTGCTTTTCTCCCATAGGACTCAAATCGCTTAGGCTCTCTCAGATTCAGTAGTTGGTAGTAGGATGAAGTATTCACACAACAACAACAACAAGTCCTATATTCATTACACTCCTTGCTCAAAAATGATGAATTGTGGGTAAATAATCAGTTGTAGGTTTGTTTATCAACTTAGTGAGAGCTGTCATTCCCTATAGCAAGCAACCATTTAGCATGCAGGTGGAAGTCTACTTTTTTTTAACTATTTAATCTATTGAAGGTAGAACTTGTGTTTTACAGCCAACATATTACGAAGCGCTGATTTTCATTCTCCTGCTGTTCACCACACAATGCATGCCTGCTGCTGCCACACGTCACTCCTCTTCCTGCTGCTGTAGTTATCCTGCTGTCTGTGCTCCCACCGCCAGGGTCCACAGAATACATTGCCTGCTGCCATTCGCCACTCCTCCTCCTCCTGCTGAGTTTATCCTTCTGCCTGTCTGTGTTCCCACCCCCAGGGTCCACAGAATTAAGCGCTGCTGCCATACGCCACTAACTATTATGCCACTACAATAGCTATACTGTTGTATAAAAATAAATAAATTCTGAGGTGTCTGGGTTGAAAACTGTGCTCTCCCAGCTGTGCATTGGGCACAATGTGGGCTGCACGACTGCTGTCCAGAACCTCCTCCTACTCTTTGGTGTTTATTTTCAGCCATGGTACCAACGCTAGGTACCATTGGCCTGTGACATTGCCTGCTGCCATACGTCACTACTCCTCCTCCTCCTTCTGCTGCTGCTGCTGCTATAGTTATCCTCCGGCCTGTCTGTGTTCCCACCGCCAGGGTCCACACATTGCCTCCTGCCATTCGCCACTCCTCCTCCTGCTGAGTTTATCTTCCTGCCTGTCTGTGTTCCCACAGCCAGGGTCCACAGAATTATGCGCTGCTGCCATGCACAACTAGCTATTACGCCACTACAATAGCTATGCTGGTGTTGAAGATAACATTTTACAACAGTACAGTTCTGTAAGGGAAAAAACAAAGAATGTTGGTGGTGGACGGTGAAGAAGAATAAGAATAACCATGTGAAGAAGAAGAAGAATCAGGTGAAGAAGTAGTAGAAGAGGAAGAAGAACCAGGTGAAGAAGAAGAACCAGATGATGAAGAAGAAGTAGAACCAGGTGAAGAAGAAGAAAAAGAAGAACGAGGTGAAGAAGAAGAAGAAGAAGAACCAGGTAAAGAATAAGAACCAGGTGAAGAAGAAAAGAACCAGGTGAAGAAGAACCAGATGATGTTGACGAAGAATAAGAAGATGAAGAAGAACCAGGTGAACAAGAAGAAGAGAAGAACCAGGTACACAAGAAGAAGAGAAGAACCAGGTGAAAAAGAAGAAGAGAAGAACCAGGTGAAGATGAAGAAGAGAAGAACCAGGTGAAGATGAAGAAGAGAAGAACCAGGTGAAGATGAAGAAGAGAAGAACAAGGTGAAGAAGAAGAAGAGAAGAACAAGGTGAAGAAGAAGAAGAGAAGAACCAGGTGAAGAAGAAGAAGAAGAGAAGAACAAGGTGAAGAAGAACCAGATGATGATGATGAAGAAGGAGAATAAGAAGACGAAGAAGAACCAGGTGAAGAAGAAGAAGATGAAAAAACAATTGAAGATGAATCAGATGAAGAAGAAGAAGAACTTAAAGAACCAGATGCCAGTGAAGAAGAAGAAGATGATGAAGATGATAGTAATGAATGATTGATGACGAGAAACTAAAATAGGGTAAAACAGAAAAAGAAGATGGTGAAGAAAAAGATGGAGAGAAAAAAAAGAAGACGGTGACGATGAATAAACAAGAAATGCTGAAAAAAAAGTTTTCCATCACATTTTTCTTTTTTTTTTTTAATATTAGACCTATTTACATGTGATTTCCCTTTAAAAAAAAAATCCGAATTCGCGAACACAAATTTTTCCCAAATTTTTTTATGCAACCCGAACCGAATTCGAATCCGAACCGAATTCAGCGATCGCATCCGAATCCGAATTTTCCACGGGCCCGAATTTGAATGTACCCGAATCGAATTTTGGTACATTCGAGCAACCCTGGTGGACAGTAATTACAGTGTTAGATACACTGTAATTACGCGACGGAATTTGCGGCGAGAGGCGTTGGGTGATCAGCGGTGGTATGTATGTTAACAGGGGTACCCGGCGCAGCTACGTGGGGGGCTTCTAAGGTGTGCGGTGACCGGATGGGGAGCTCTGGGGGTCTTATTAAAGGAGACCCCCAGATGCTGCACCAGCAGAAGATGGTGGGATGTTCGGCGGGTGAGTGCGCATGTGTGTAGAGTGAGGCCGTGGTGCTGAAGGACAGCACCACGGCGTAAACCTCACTCCCCATCGCCCGGTAATAGGGAGCATCGCTCAGGCTTTCACCTGAGTAATGCTCCATAACGATGGGCCATCGCGCGCAGGATATGGGCAATAGGATTTGCCGGTAATCCTCGCACTATGGCAAGGTGATAAGTAGCTCGCATCTGCAAGCTACTTATCACCATGAATAGAATATGGCCCCTAATGCCCGTTTTTTTAAATGGGTGTAGTTCTACTAGTTCCAAATAATTCAATTAAACACCATGATTCAATTCTGTTGTACAGATTCATATTTTGCTGTAAACCTGAAACATTGGGATTTTTTTTTATCGTGACAATTGAGCTTTATTCTACACTGTAATCCTCCTGTGCACTCAAAACCAATTTAATACCATCAATTAAAGTTGAAAAAATATTTTACGAAGAAGCCATTGAAAGAATGTGCATTGAATGATTAATTTGTTCATTCTGGTTTAAAAAATAAGTCCAATTTTTTCCCTAGACATGAAGTGAGTGACTCCATGTTCACATTTGAGAATATGGTTATTAATGACGTGAGAAAGATGAAAACTACAAATCATTCAAATTTATCCAAAAATGAAAAAGCAGCCATGAAGAAATTACAAAATGACCCTTATTTGGTTATTAGACCAGCGGACAAGGGGGGAGGGGTGCTGATCTAGAATAAGACAGATCATATGCGGGAGGCTGCTAGACAGCTGGAAGATGTAAGCACGTATCAGCAACTTAGGAAAAATCCTGGAATCAAGTTTCAAAAAGAGTTAAATAAATTAATCATTGAAGGGAAAGAGGCAGGCATATTGAATGCTAACGAGTTTGAATTTATTATGCAGACCCATCCAAGACTCCCGATATATATTATAATTTACCAAAAATTCATAAGAGTACCATTGACCCTCCCGGAAGACCCATTATATCTGGGATTGGATCCCTAACCGCCAATCTGTCCCAGTATGTTGATACATTCTTGCAAAAGGCTGTTGTGCAGACTCCGGCGTATCTGAAAGACACCAGCCATATTCTGCGTGTTTTGAATAAAACAGTCTGGAGAGAGGACTATATTTTATGTGTAGCTGATGTAAGTTTCCTTTACACTATTATTGACCATGAAAAAGGCATCCAGGCAGTTAGATTCTTTTATGAGAATTATCCGAAAACCCCGACGCCGCAGATCGATTTTTTAGTGAACGCGATCCATTTCATATTGACACACAACTATTTTGAATTCGATGACTGATACTTTTTACAGCACGTTGGCACGGCGATGGGGACGCGGTTCGCTCCGGGATTCGCCAATCTTTATATGGCCTATTGGGAATTATATGTTCTGAGGGGTGTGGGAGGTCCTGGAGCGAATCTCGTCCTATGGAAAAGGTTCATCGACGATGCATTTTTTGTGTGGAAGGGTAGTGAGCAGAGCCTTGTTGTCTTTATATCATGAATAAATAATAATGATTTTAATCTAAAATTCACATGTGAATATAGTAGGAAAGAGGTGAACTTTTTGTATTTGACTATTTTTATTAGGAATGATGAGATTCATATGAAAATGTTTTTTAAAGCTGTAGATATGAACAGTTATATATTTT
Organism: Hyperolius riggenbachi; assembly: GCF_040937935.1. Lineage (NCBI taxonomy): Eukaryota > Metazoa > Chordata > Amphibia > Anura > Hyperoliidae > Hyperolius > Hyperolius riggenbachi. Next base: position 427,021,422 of record NC_090647.1, on the reverse strand, counting down.
TAGAAAGTTGTCATCTTCTGCGCTGGCTTAGCAATGTACCAAAAGGCCAGTATATTAGACTGCGGAGGAATTGTACTGAGGATATACATTATAATGAGCAGTCTGAGATTATACAGGGTCGCTTCCTTGAGAGGAATTATAATAAAGAGGAGCTTGAAAAGATAAGGGAAGAAGTGGGGAAAATGAATAGACCAAACCATCATGACCAGCAGGGAATTCTGGGAAGAAATTGCATTTATACTGCAAGTCATCAAAGGAAGCAGCTAAGCAATTTGCATGAGTGGATGCAAATTCCTCACCAGCAAAGTAACTCGGAAACTTGCAGAGTGAAGACAGGTCTCTTTTCCAGAGACCTGCAGCACTCAGACCTAAAAATGGTCAAAAAGCTGTCTGCATGTGCAGACAGCAGAGCAGATAATTACAATCCTGTTCAGTAAGCCAGCCAGCCTTGGGCATGACTCCATAACACTGCTACTGCCTATAGAGCACTTAGGCGCTTTGAATCCGCCAGGAGAAAAGCACAATATCAATGTTCTGTGTCTTTGGCCCATATGCAATTCACTTTTTCACCTGACTTTTCTCCCAGGAGATAATTTTTCAACTTCGATTTAAAATAACTTTTCAGCACTTTTCAACTAAAAAAATACCAAAAGTAGTTGAAAAATAACTATCACAATGATTTTGATTATTTTCTTGCTTCCTGGAGGCTTAAAAGGCATTTTATTGACAACTTTAAAATTATCACCTAGGAGAAAAGTCAGGTGAAAAAGTGAATTGCATATGGCCCCAGCTGCTGGAACCAAGAGTAAAAGAATCTTCAGATTTTCCAGTTTGCAACATACACAACAGGCAAGCAATGTGAGGAAAATAATACAGAAATATTGGCATGTCTTACAGAATGACAAAACTTTAACTGCCATACTGCCTGAGAAACCAAAAGTTATTTTTAAGAAAGCCCTGAATCTTAAGAGTATTATGGCCCCCACGATTCCTATTAAGAACGCCCCCCCTGGGAAAAGATGGCAGTTTTAAAAGGTGCTCATTTTGTGTGCCATGCAGGAGTACTCAGAAAATATTACAAATCACTACTTTTAGATCAACAGTGACAGGAGAGACATTAGAGGAAACATGGATTGCAATAGTAGAGGAGTAATATATGTTGTGGAATGTGGATGTTTGAAACAGTATGTGCGTAGAACAAAGTGAATGCTATGTGAAAGAATTTCTTAGCATACAAAATATATGAGCAAAGGAAGTGACAAATATCCATTGAGCACACACTGCAAGGAATGCAAAAGTGGACGTTTGAACTTTATCAAGTTTAATGCAATTGAACATGTGCAGCACAACTGGAGAGGTGGAGATTATATTAACCACTTCGCCATATCTGGACGCATATATCCGTCCAGATAGGCAGTGGTGCTGCAGCCGTGTGGTGCGCGCGATCGGGCGCGCGCTCCCGCTGCCTCCCGCTGCCCCCCCGATCAGTGAATGGGAATATAATTCCCATTCACCGATCTAAGTCCCCGGCAGAAATACCGATGCTTTCTCATCAGAGAGCGTGGTATTTCTTCCCCCAGGAAACTTCTTCTCTTCTTTTTAGTTCCTAGATGCGACATCGTTCGCATCTAGGAATTTTTTGAATGTGGCAATCTTGTGGCCAAATAGTAAACTGCACCCACATACCTGTATTGAATAAAAAAATACATTACATTACATCTAAAATTGGCTATTTACCTCCCAAACTAAAATTACCCAAATACATTTTTGTATTAAAAAAAAATAAAAAAAATTACAATTAAAAAAAAAAAACTACATAAATAGTTACCTAAGGGTCTGAACTTTTTAAATATACATGTCAAGAGAGTATCTTATAAATTTTTTTTAAAATTATAAGCTTGTAAATAGTGATGGACGCAAATTGAAAAAATGCACCTTTATTTCTAAATAAAATATCGGCGCCATAAATTGTGATAGGGATGTAATTTAAATGGTGTAATAAGCGGGACAAATGGGCACATAAAATACATGGGTTTTAATTACTGTAGCATGTATTAATTTTAAACTATAATGGCCAAAAACTAAGAAATAATGATTTTTTTCCATTTCTATCTTAATCTTCCTGTTAAAATGTATTTACAGTAAAGTGGCTCTTAGCAAAATGTACTACCTAAAGAAAGCCTAATTAGTGGCGGAAAAAACGAGATATAGATCAATTAATTTTGATAAGTAGCGATAAAGTTATTAGCGAATTAATGGGAGGTGAACATTGCTCGGATGCATAAGATTTTCGAAGCTGTAGGCTGAAGTGGTTAAAGAAATGTCTCGCAGTGAGTCTTACTGGATCTTTACATTAAATTCCCTTGCACCAAAGGGGTTAAACCAGGATATTGAACTTTTTGCTTTTAATTAATGCTGAATTAAATGGAGGAGGGAGGAGTCACCAGCCCCTAGCAGACAGCATAAGAACAGATCAGTATAGCCAGTCACGATGCTCTGAGGAAGAGAGGTGTATCCTCTCAAAACATGTCAGCGACAGCGTGATTGGATACAGTGTATGTGATGTCACGATAGCATCACTTCTGGACTAAGGGGCTGGTTACTGTGTCCACTGAATACAACATCCAGATCCCGGCATATAGTGAGAGCTGGCGGCCGCAGCTGCTCCTTCCCGGGATTGCAAGTCCGACTCCTCCTTTAACGGACTGTTCAGCTATACTGGATATACCTACCAAGTAACGGGACTCATTAGAAGCCGCCAATGTCTGATAAAAATCGTTACCACTACTCATAACAGGAGTTGTGAGTATGCAGCCTTATTGCAATGCTGTGTTATGCTTTACATCACTAAGAGGATAATTTATACCACTGGCATTGATCCGGAGAATTTATTGATTTATTGTGGAACTTTTTATTGGAATTTTTTATTGGATCCTTAATCTGCCACTGAAATGTTTGCTCGCATATTTTTGTATCCTCAAACTGCCTCTCTGAACCATCAGGCTCATTAGCAGGATCCTGCAGGACTTTTCAGTGTGAGAGGTGTGTAAGGTCTCTGCACACCTGCAGATTTGTCTGGATGTGACAGTGTGGTTGCGATTTTAGAGGAGCTACTCGTGTGTGGTATGAATTTTATTGTTATTTAATTGATGGTATTAAATTGGTTTTGAGTGCAAAGGAGTATTACTGTATTTTTTTGTTCAATTCGAGTGGATTGGGGGTACAGATCCATTTTTCTCCTTGCAGCCAACATTTTTTGTCAAAGCTTCTTATTGTGGTGCTGCTAGGTGCGCGGCAATCATACATATTCTGTTTTATTCTACACTGTATAATACTGTACATGTAGTCCCCGTATTAACAAAAGAGCTAAGGACTGTATGCTTACTCTTATCCAGAATCCACTTGTAAGTTAGAACACTGTTCTACCTCTGTCCCCTTTGCCTCCAGTCCCCCCCTGTGCCAACTCTGTTCCCTGTTCCTCCTCTGTGCTTCCACTGTGTCTCTCTGTGCCTTCAATGTGCCCATCTGTGTCACCTCTGACCACCTGTGCCTCCAGTGCACCCATCTGTTCCCCTGTACCTCTGTTGTCCTCCTCTGCTGCAACCTCTGTTCCCCTGTGCCACCTTTAGTCCCCCTGTGCCTCCTTTTTCCCCTGTGTACCTCCCTTAGCCCCCCCCCCAGTGCCAACTTCTATCTCCCTGTGTCTCTCACTGTACACGCTGTGCCTCCCTTTGTCTCCTAGTGCAACTTTCCATCCCTTTTCTGGACCCATCTGTGCCATCTTTAGTTCTCCTGTGCCTATTCCCTGTTGGTATTAATGCCCCCCCCCCCCCCATCCTGTTCTCCCGTTGTCTATAATGCAGAGTATATCACAGAAGAAGCCATGCTTCTCTCACCTCCCCACCATAGTTCACACTGTGCATCCTCCTCTCACCTCAACACTCTCACTATGGAGAAATGAGTGGAGAGGACTCCAGCAGAGAGGCATGAGAAGCATTGCTTTTGCTACTCTATACTCTGCACCATAGATTGAGCTTCAGCAGGGAACACGGGGGGGGGGGGGGGGGGGGTTGGTGAATTGAGGGATTGATGGCAGTGCTAGGAGACAACATCACTGTGACAGGATCAGTGGGCTGTTCATATTGGCGGATCATTCATGTGTGACACATTTATATGTCAGGACTCTCTATATACAGGTATACATTTGACTTCAAAAGATTTTCTGCATATACAAAACATATTTTTATTCATTTATTAAAAAAAAGGTCAAAGTATTCTGCCTCTGCTCTTTGACAAGTCTACCTTCTGGTTGAAATTAACTCAACAAGGGCCTTTTGCTTTTATTCAACCATTTTGCACTCTCACAAATTATACGTAGTGAAATAACGTTTTTTTCTTGTTGTGCAACAATCATTGTCTAGTTTTATTTGCTAAAATGATACCAGCGGGGGCAACCCCTATAGGAAAAAATGCTTTTTAATTCATTCTCAATTTTTTTAAAGTGTGTTCAAAATAAATACACACTTCAAAAAAATATGAGGAGTAGAAAAATCATGTGATACATACATACAGCTGTACTGCAAGAATAGTCTAAAAAATTAGCCACAGTGTTGCTTTTACAGTCAGTGGGATTATGGAACCCCACTAACACTTCGTTCCCTCCTTTTCTTTTTTGTAACTGGTCAGCATTCTGCCCACATATTAGTCTTCTCATGCCTCTTGTGTTATATGTGGCTGCTCTCTAAGCTCTACAGAGACCAGAACACAAAACAAAATGTTTTTCCATTACCTTCAGTAGGATTTGTACTCCCATATGAGCCTTAACACTGAGATACATTTAGGTGAACTGCTGTTGAACCAATCTTAGGAACATTCAGACAACACTGCTAAAAATCTACAGAAATGAAGATAAAATCACCTAAAGGATTATTAGGAACGCCTGTTCAATTTCTCATCAATGCAATTATCTAATCAACTAATTACATGGCAGTTGCTTCAATGCATTTAGGGGGGTGGTCCTGGTCAAGACAATCTCCTGAACTCCAAACTGAATGTCAGAATGGGAAAGAAAGGTGATTTAAGCAATTTTGAGCGTTATTTCACAATCTGCTCACAATTTGATCAGTTACTGAGATTTTCACGCACAACCATTTCTAGGGTTTACAAAGAATAGTGTGAAAAGGGAAAAACATCCAGTATGCGGCAGTCCGGTGGGCAAAAATGCCTTGTTGATGCTAGAGGTCAGGGGATAATAGGCCGACTGATTCAAGATGATAGAAGAGCAATGCTGACTGAAATAACCACTCTTTACAACAGCGGTATGCAGCAAAGCATTTGTGAAGCCACAACACGCACAACCTTGAGGCGGATGGGCTACAACAGCAGAAGACCCCACTGGGTACCACTCATCTCCACTACAAATAGGAAAAAGAGGCTACTATTTGCATGAGCTCACCAAAATTGGACAGTTGAAGACCAAAAAAAAATGTTGCCTGGTTTGATGAGTCTCGATAGAGTCAGACTTTGGGGTAAACTGAATGAGTACATGGATTCATCATGCCTTGTTACCACTGTGCAGGCTGGTGGTGGTGGTGGCATAATGGTGTGGAGGATGTTTTCTTGGCACACTTTAGGCCCCTTAGTGCCAATTGGGCATTGTTTAAATGCCACAGGCTACCTGAGCATTGTTTCTGACCATGCCCATCCCTTCATGACCACCATGTACCCATCCTCTGATGGCTACTTCCAGCAGGATAATGCACCATGTCACAAAGCTCTAATAATTTCAAATTGGTTTCTTGAACATGACAATGAGTTCACTATACTAAAATGGCCCCCACAGTCACCAGATAGAGCATCTTTGGGATGTAATGGAACGGGAGCTTCGTGCCCTCGATGTGCATCACACAAATCTCCATCAACTGCAAGATGCTATCCTATCAATATGGGCCAACATTTCTAAAGAATGCTTTCAGCACCTTGTTGAATCAGTGCCACGTAGAATTAAGGTAGTTCTGAAGGCGGAAGGGGGTCAAACACCGTATTCGTACTGTGTTCCTTATAATCCTTTAGGTGTGTGTATGTACAGCAGTTTTTTTTTTTTTGGGGGGGGGGGTGTTCATGGCTATTGAGATCCATTGAGAGACCAGGTTCTGGCTGTAAGAGATATCTACTCCAGGGAAGTGAGCATGTCACCATAACCTTGGTCATTGGTAACTGGATAACTGCTTCATTTCTATGCGAGTATTATGGATTGTAGATGAAAACACAATACATCTCATTTGAACTGTAGACCTAATATTTATGGATTGGGCTTTAATTTAAATGAATGAAAAGCAACAATGCCCAATAACTCTTCTTATATTACCATATATCCTGTTGTTGCATTTAGCGTGTAAACATATAGAGTTAGATGTTATTTGCCCTGGATAAGCCAATGATTTTTGTAATGTACTAATTGATGTTGCTAAACATTCTTAAATGCATTTGCTAGATTTAATACACATGGTAGAATTAATGAAAATTGTAATTCTATAAACGTAACTGAAAATATGCATAGTCACATGCATCTAGTCTTCTACCCTGTTTAACCTCCCCCCCCCCTTTATTTTTGCACAAGTATGCTGCTGCATTGCATACTTTTCTTTCTCTCCCAGCCTGCCACCACCTATATGCAAAGTATCAAAGGGAGTGCTTTGATATTTACTTATTCTGGGTGCTGAATCTGGGTCTATTTTTCAGCCATGGAGCGGCACTATACGCACACATCCTCCTTTGTGGATTACATGTGATCGGGACCTGAAGAAGGATTTGCATATGCAGTGCACCTATTTTGAGCACTGCACCAAGTCTCTTCTTCTACCACAGAGCAGCACTGTATGCAGACTTCCTTCTTTGGGTCCCGATCACATGATATGACATGTGACAAGTGATAAAGACCTGAAGGATGATGTCCACATACAGCGGATGGAAGAAGAGACTCAATACAGTGTCCAAAACCTGGAATAGGTAAATATTAAAGCACTCCCTGCACCACTCTACACTGTATGGAAGGCTGGCCGAGTATAGCCGGCTGAGGCACAGTTGCCCTGAGTTATCTAAATGAGATAACTTGCACATGGCAGGTAACAGGTTAGAAGAGAAAGTTACTGAAAAAAGAGAACTTTTAGGAGAAGGAGAAATATATAAAACTTCTTCTGATGTAAACATAAATATTAAAGAAGAACTCCAGTGAAAATAATGTAATAAAAAAGTGCTTCATTTGTACAATAATTATATGTAAATGATTTAGTCAGTGTTTGCCCATTGTAACAGCTTTCCTCTGCCTGATTTACATTCTGACATTTACCACATGGTGACATTTTTACTGCTGGCTGGTGATGTCAGTGGAAGTAGCTGCTGCTTGCTTTTTTGGCAGTTGGAAAAAGCTGTAAACAGCTATTTCCCATAATGCTTGTTGCATTAACAGACAGGAAACTGCCAGGACCATGGTCCTCACAGTTTCCTGTGGGAGGGGTTTCACCACAATATCAGCCATACAGAGCCCCCTGTGGATCCGTTTGTGAAAAGGAATAGATTTTTCATGTAAAAGGGGATATCAGCTACTGATTGGGATGAAGTTCAATTCTTGGTCACGGTTTCTCTTTAAGACTTTAGTAGAGTAATGTACACTAAACTGTGTACTGTTGCCATGATTGCCATCAATAACTCTGAATTTTACATATTTTTCTTATTTTTTAAGTAATAAATTATATCAACTTTGAACTATAATTTAAAGATAACATCTCACATCATTTAGTTACAAAATGGCTTGCATATTGATGATATATGCTATACAGATTTTTTCACTAAAGGGAAAAAGCCTTTTATATTTGAATATATATAATGGCATACATAATGAAATAGAAAAAAAATCCATGTGTGTTAGGTCACCAAAGATTGGTGACCTAAATGAATAGGAAACATGTTTTAGTAAAGATAAGTTCAAGGATATATACAAGAACTATCTTCCAGAAGAGAAGGCAAGGACAAGGCCTCAGTAACAATACATGTTTCTCATAAAAACAGTATTTACAATAATTTAAAAAATATAGTAACATTTAATTTACAATGATTGATATGTTGAATTTAATAAGAGAATGATGCATCTAAAGAAATATATACAGGCTTGAACAACAAAAAGAAGTTCAATGCTTTATCCCTTTTTTTTTTACTTTTCTGTTTACAGAGATATGCAATCAAATAGTTTTAATTCTAACCATTTATGCCATCTGGACATGATCCTCACGTCCAGGCGGCTACTGTGCTGATGATGCATGCCTCGGCGCGCTCCTACGGGCGGGCAGTGTGCCCCCATGCCACCCCCCGGTAGCCCGGAGATCAATGTATGGGAACATGGTTCCCATTCATTGATCTATGTGCCTGGCAAAAAAAACGACGGCCTCCAATCAGAGGCCACAGTCTTTCTGAAAAAAAAAAAACAGTTTCCCATCCTCTTCTCGCTTCCTGGAAGTGAGAAAGACCAAAAATCTAAATGTGGCCATCTTGTGGCCAAATAGTAAAACTACATCTGCATACATTTTGAATACATAAAACACACATTATTACATTTAAAATTAACTGTTTATTTCCCACACCAAAAATTACCCCAATACATTTTTTAATGGAAACAAAAATTACAATAAAAAAAACATAGTTACCTAAGGGTCTGAACATTTTAACTATGCATGTAAAGAAGGTATATTACGAACATTTTTTAAATTATAAGCTTGTAAATAGTGATGGACACAAAACTGAAAAAAATGCACCTTTATTTCCAAATAAAATATAGGCACCATACATTGTGATAGGGACATAATTTAAATGGTGTAATAACTGAGACAAATGGGCAAATAAAATACATAGGTTTTAATTATGGTAACATGTATTATTTTAAAGCTATAATGGCTGAAAACTGAGAAATAATGAATTTTTTCCATTTTTTCTTAATATTCCTGTGAAAATGCATTTAGAAAAAAATAATTCTTAGCAAAATGTGCCACCCAAAGAAAGCCTAATTGGTGATGAAAAAAACAAGATATAGATCAATTCATTGTGATAATTAGTGATAAAGTTATTAGTGAATGAATGGGAGGTGAAAATTGCTCTGTTGCATAAGATGAAAAATCCCCACGGGCTGAAGTGGTTAATATAAATATTTGAACTGAGGCAATATGGTTATTTAAAAAAAATCTACTAGTAAAAGACAATGGCCTCAATTCACTAAACTTATCTCCTGTCTTTAATAACTCTTCTAGAGTTGTTACCATGGTGATAAGGCATGTAGTATTCAGGAAACATTTTACCTCAGGCAAGCCTAAAGTTAACTCTTCTGTCTTTAAATTAACTCTCCAATCCTTAAAATAACTCCAGAGTTAAAGACAGGCTGGTAATTAGCTGCATGTGAAAATAACTACAGAGGAGGTAAATTAACTACAGAGGAGGTACATTAACTACAGAGGAGGTAAATTAACTACAGGAGAGGTAACTTAAGGAATGAAGAGGTAAGATAACTCTCTCACGTGTGGAGGTAAGTTTTCTCTTGCCTTATTATCTCTAGCATGATCTTAGTGAATTGAGGCCAATGAGATGGAAATAGTTGCATATCAAACACATGAAATAAAACACACATACCTGGTTTTAAAATAAAGTCAGTTATATGTGGTTGATTAGAAGCCCTATAGGTTCTAAAGCATATCTTTTTATTTGCAAACTTGCAATTACGTTATGTACAGCATACTATGTTTGTGAATCGTAATTATGCCTGTAATCACACAATTACATATAATTTGCATGCAATGCATAAATAATATTCACATGTATTCACCAGTGTTCTGCGCATGTGCAGCTATTAGTTAAATATTCAATGCGAAAAATGCGATCACATGCAGAAAATAAACAGCATTTACCAGCCAGTATACTGCACATGTGCGGCTACTATTTAAATATTCAATGCAAAAAATGCGTTTTTATGCAAGAAAATTGCATTCGTCAGCCAGTATACTGCACATGCGTAAAACATTTGCGAACAAAATTATGCGTAAATATCGCTATGATGCGTAATTACGGTTAGTGATTATGTTTACATGTAAATTTTTTATGTGTAATCCGCAAATTTCACATTATGATTGCGATGCGCAATTTGCAAATTGCAATGTGTAATTTCTGCCCACCACTACACACACAACAAACAGACTGCATGTAGTAGATCACCAGATAGCCATAACAATTACATGTTTTGCACCAAGAACAGGGCTTCATCAGGGAAACTGCAAGTACATGTGCAATTGATAAACAGTAAGACAACAGTATGTCATGTAGCACATATAGCATATCTAGCTATACATTATATTTTAGCTATTAATATTAAAAGTTACGTTTTAGAGCCCATAGTGCTTGCACAATAAACTGTGTTTAATGACTACTGTCCCAAAGTCAAAGCCAAGCAGCATTAGCAGAGGCATACGGTAACTAGAAATCTCTGGAGCCCTCTGCAAAACTTTTGGATGCCCTCAGCCTTTCCCCCCCGGACGCAGGAAAATTAGGCGCCGGCTGCACTGCAAAGGTTTGGGCGTTGCCAAAGCCGTCCATATTAATATCCGTTACAGATGGAAAGTTGGGCGCCTGCTTTTTGTAGCCACAGTTTGCATAGTGGGCAGCATCCGGCACCCAAATTTCTATCTATAACTAGTATAACTATGAGCACCTATAGCGGCACCCAAAATTTTGCGATTTTTGAGACAGAATTTTGGCAAGGTAGGGGATAATGTTAGGCATCAGGAAGTTGGAGTTTTTTTAAGGTGAGGCATGAGGGGGATGTTAGGGTTAGGTGTGTGGGGGTCCTACGTGAGAGTATGGTTAAGTTTAGCTGTAGTAAACACACACAGACCATTACTGTACATGCAAAGGGAATGAGAAGTATAGATAAAGATCATGAGACAACATGTAGAGATGGTCATCAGCCATGTGAAAGTTAGTAGAGACAAACAAATCACAGGCAATTTACATGCTCACTGCAGGATGCAACACTCCCAGATCTCACAGCCACAGTCGGGCTATATCACAATGGCTTATGTACAGCTATGTTCTTCGCCAAAGTCAGGACCAGAGGGAGTCACAGACCATGTTGCATGCTTGAGGGCACCAGGCAGAGAATCAGGAAGGAACACACTGCTACACAGTACTTGGGGAGCGGGTGGAGAGGGGCAGGGTTTTGTACACAAGACAGGGGGCAGGGCTTTGTACACAATACCCTGCTGCACACTTAATAGGTACTGTCTACAAATCTTTGTCTTCAAAATTTTGTATGAGTCCAGTGGCTGAGCAGATGCCGTCATTAGAACAATTGTGCAGAGAGCAGAAAACTTTTTCTCTACGCACCCTTCGTTTTCTCTCAGGACGGGAAAATAAACTTTTTTTTTCCCTGGACTGTTTATTCTACAGTGTCTTTAAAGACAGCTTTGCTCAGGGGCCCCTGGCCCTGCATCCCTTGCAGGGGTGATTGTTACACCACTGAGCATCAGCTTAAACAAATACAATTCTGGGATGCATAAAACTGGAAATAAAATCATGAGATGCTAGTATACTAATCCCTCTGTATACATCACTTGTAAGGCTACATTTGGAGTATGAAATCCAGCTTTGAGCACCATTCTATAGGAAGGACAGTAACACACTAGAACAGGTGGAAAGACAGGCAACCAAATTAATCAGAAGGGTTGAGCAAACTGGGTTTATTCAGCTTGGAAAAAAAGACGGGTAAGAAGTGGCCTGATTAACATGTGTAAATACGTCAGCGGGCAATACAAAAGTTTAGCAATTTAGCTTTTTGTCCCTAGGCTTGTACAAAGGGCAAGGGCAAGTAATCTGTGTATGAAAGGTTTTGCCATTTTTTTAGGAAGGGATTCTTTACAATAAGAGTTGTTACAATGTGGAATATTTTACCACAGGACGTAGTTATGACAAATTCTATATCTGCTATACTTACTAGTTAATTACCAGCAAAGTTGATTCAGGGATCTTATCTGACTGCCACCTGGAGTCAGGAAGGTTTTTTTAACCCTTTAGGATAGGGTTAATTGGCCCAAGCCTTGTAGGTTTTCTTTTGTTTTTGTTTTTTTTGCCTTCCTCTGGGTAAACTGTGATATGTGAAGGTGCAGAAGAGAAAGGTACTTAATCCTAACTTATTTATTTATAGTTATTTATACAAAAAAATTCTGGTTGGTTTTGAAGGACAAATGTCTCTTTTCAACCAAACTATGTAAGACCATTTCCAGTTAACAGTAAGAAAATTATGAAAAAAATAAAAAATAAATAAAACGGTTCATGGAAAATGAAATAGACCTGTTTGGCTTAGGACAACTTTCAAACAAGTGTATTTACTTTTTTTTTTATTTCCTTAGAAAAAGCACACAGGTACATTTCACTTTATAATAGCAGATATCACTGAAGAAAGGTTTATTGTTCATTCAATAGTTAAAATGTTAATTATTTTGAAAATAAATTAAGAATTTCACTTGTAATTTCCATGGTAATTCAATATCATAACTCAAACAATTCTTTTGTATATAGTCTATGTAGATTCTCACGGCTAGGAGGGACAGAACACTGCTTTCTATTGGTGAATTTGATAAATGTGTGCTATTGTGCTTAGATGACATGCATATCTCACAAATGTGAGTACATCTGTAATATTGTTTATATTTTATTATATCTTTTCATGGGACAACACTGACAATATGCCACTTTTATACAATGTAATGTAGCCAGTGTGCTGCTTATATAACTGTAAATGTACTGTCCCATCAAAATAACTCAACACACAGTCATTAATGTCTAAAATGCAGGCAACAAAAGTGAATACACCTCTAAGTTAAGAAAAGCAACATTCTGCCCAGTTAGACATTCCTTCCTTGGTTCATGTTACTCATTAGTGTTACAAAGCCTCAGGTGTGAATGAGTAGAAGGTGTATTAAATTTGGTGTTATTCTCACACTCTCTTGGTCACAGGAAGTTTAACATGGCACTTCAGGGCAAAGAACTATTGTTATTCTATAGAGATGTGAGCGAACAGTTTGCCCGCGAATCTCTATGTGGCTGTACTACTTCCGGGTCGCTATGACCCTTAGTAGTACGGCTGGGCCGGTGGTTTGCGTCTTTGATCGCGCACCTGTTGCCGGCTGCCGGGCACTCTCTGCGCATGAGCATGATATCACTCATGACGTCACGCACATGCGCAGAAAATGCCCGGCAACAGGCGTGCGATCAAGGACGCACCCCGCCGGCCCAGCACAGCCGTACTACTATAGTACAGGGTGAGGGGTTCACCGACATCTCTATTATTCTACATAAAAATAGGCTATAAGAAGATTGCCACTATGAAACTAAGCTGCAGCTTGGTGACCAAGACCATACAGCAGTTCATTTCTGTCTTGATTTATGGGTCTTAAAGTGGTACATTTTTTTTCAAGAATTTTAGGACTCCAATTCTTAAATTATAACTCACCAAAATATGTCAGAATGAAGGTCTTGTAGACATCCCGCATATGATAAAATACTAGAACACAAAATTGTTAAAATAATTACATTTATGAATAAACTTAAAAAAATAGTGAAACTGTACAAATAAGGCACCACACTATACAGTATGTACATATATACCAAATACATTGCCGGCGTGTGGTATGTTTGAAATGGAATGGCACAGTGAGCTACCTCACAATCGGGGCAGTAGAAGCCTATTTCTTTTTGGACTTTTTTCCTTTGCTATAAGCCTTAGGCGGCAGGCAGAGAGTAGTCAAAATCCAGGCAGAGGCCAGTGCAGGCGGCAGGTAGAGAGTAGTCAAAAATCCAGGCAGAGTTTGGTGCAGGCGGCAGGCAGAGAGTAGTCGAAATCCAGGCAAAAATCTGGAGCAGGAGGAGTATGGGGCAAGGCAGATCAGCAGAAGCACTTAGCTCAGAAGCAGTTGGAAACCAAATGGCTATATTGACACTCTGTGCTTTCAAATGAGCTTATCTGCCATCTCTGCCATGGCAGTCATGTGATGCAGGGGAGAAATCAAATTACAATTTGTTATTAGAAACAAATGAGGAGGAATTAGACAGGCTAAAATCTCTACATACATACAAGGTGCATTTCCCTCTGTTACCTTCTGTCCTGTGTAAGTGATCGGGGTCCAGTTGGGGAATTAGACAGACTAAACTCGCTCCATACATACTAGGTGCATTTATTCTTATTCTTCTGTCTATTGTGAGAGATTGGGTCCACTTTAAAATTAAGCGCTGCCCCCGATGACGTCACACCGCTCCGTACTAACGCACCACTGCTGATTGGCCACTAGGATGTAGGAAGAAGAGAGGGTCCCGGTGTCCGGCATAAGGAGCCTGGAGTCCTGCTGGAAAGCGCTGATAGCACACGAGACCCTGGTAAGGCTGAGCAGAAGCGATTTTAGCTACCCCAAGCTGAGCTCAGAATTACCGCTCTTGGCTATTTTTTTCCTACTCCGAGCTCAGCTCGGGGTTACCACCAGGGAGGTTGATAGGACAAAGTCCACTCAGAACAGGCCTCATCATGGTCGACTAAAGAAGTTGAGTACACAAACTCAGCTTTATATCCAGAGATTGTCTTTTACTAATAGACATATGTGTCCTGCAGCATTGCTGCAAAGGCTAAAGGGGTCAGCCTGTCAGTTTTCAGACTATACACTACATAAAGATACTGCATCAAATTGGTCTGCATGGCTGTCATTGCAGAAGGAATTCAATTCTAAAGGTAATGCACAAGAAAGGCAAGAAACAGTTTGCTTAATACAAGCAGACTAAGGGCGGGTTTCCACTACTAAATGATGCGAATGTGGCTACGTAGCCGCATCACATCACTTCTGCCGCTGGCCGCATCACTTCCGCATCTCCCGATGCAGAAGTCCATGGAGGAGATGGGACGCGGCTGCAGGCGGATGCGGCCATGCGAAAATCTGCAGTATGCTGCAGATTTTCGGATCGCTCTGCACGGCACGGCACCGCACAACATGCACACAGTGGAAACTCTTCCACTGGCGTGCATGTGTTTCAGGACTCCCACGGTGCGATGCGGCTATGTAGCCGCATCGCACGGGTCCTAGTGGAAACGGGCCCTAAGGGCATTGATTATGGGAACCATGTCCTATGGTCTGATGAAACCAAGATAAACCTATTTAGTTCAGATGGTGTGTTGTCAAGTGTGTGTGGTGGCAACCAGGTGAGTGGTACAAAAGCAAATGTTCTTTGCCTACAGTCAAGCAATAAGTAGAGATGGCCTGAACGGTTCGCTGGTGGACAGTTCCCAGAATCCCAGCAGATATCAGCTGTTGGTGCCCACGACAAACATATGGCATGTTCAACCCACCCCTATACGTCATAATTGAGCTAAACTTTGACCTCTTACCTCACAGTCAGCAGACACATGGCAGCCAATCAACCAGCACCCCCTCCTGGACCCCCCTTTAAAAACACAGTTGCTCAGCCATGGTGCATTCTGTCTCCGGCTGCTGTAGTGAGAGGAAGGGAGAGACATTGTTGCACGTAAGGAAAGTATTTCCTAGGCCTGTTTTGTTGTTCCTTGCTGACTGACTTGCTCTAAAAGCACCCCAAATAGCCCTTTTGAGGGCTACTCAATTGTTCTGCTTTTTTTGTGTGCGACACTCCACAGTGCACACTGATACTCAGAGCTGTGCACAGTCCTACTGCTATTGTTTGCCACATTAGTAACAAGGACAATACCACTCCAGTGCATTATTTTCACTGTATTGTGATAGAACTGTTGCATATCTCTGTGTGTGACACTCAGCAGAGCTCATTGGCACCCACTCAGAGCTGTGCACAGTACTACTGCGATTGTGTGCCACATTAGTGACATGCACAGTACCACTCCAGTGCATAATTTTTACTGTATTGTGATAAAACTATTGCATATCTCTGTGTGTGACACTCCACAGAGCCCACTGACATCAAGAGCTGTGTACACTACTGTGATTGTTGCCACATTAAGTTGCAGGCACAGTACCACGCCAGAGCATTATTTTTCACTTGCTGCAGGCACAGTACCCCAAATTAAATAAATGACAGGCAGAGGCAGAGGCAGGCCACCCCGCAGGGGTCTTCAAGGTCTTCATGGTACTGTAATTTCCAGTGGCCCTGGAAGAATGCCCAGTGTTCAGAGGGCATGTACCATCAACACCTAACATTCAGAGGATGTAGTTGACTGGCTTACAAAGCACACCCCATCTTCTATAGCTTTTGCACGGAACCTTGATGCCCCATACTCCTCCTGCTCTGATTCAGGCACCCCACTAGAGATGGCCCGAACCTCCGATTTTCGCTTCTGCAAAAGTTTGGTTCGCGCGAACTTCCGCGAACCGCAAGACTTCAATGGGGAGGCGAACTTTGAAAACTAGAAACACTTACGCTGACCACAAAAGTGATGGAAAAGATGTTTCAAGGGGTATAACATCTGAGGTTTTGCATGGGGGAGTGGGATAGACGCCAAAAGTCCCGGGGAAAAATCAGGATTTGACGCAAAGCAGCGTTTTAAGAGCAGAAATCACATTGAATGCTAAATTGCAGGCCTAAAGTGCTTTAAAACATCTTACATGTGTATACATCAATCAAGGAGTGTAATTTGAGTACTGCTTCACACTGACACACCAAACTCACTCTGTAACGCACCGCAAACAGCTGTTTGTGTTGTGACGGCCGTGCTGGACTGGTGCGCACCATGGCAAAATTGCTCTTTCTCAGTGATATCAGGTAATGTCTGACTGCCTTATCAACTTTCGCTGGTTCTTTCTCTACCATTGTTAAGGCTTACATATATTTTTTTTTACATTTTCTGCTGGCTGTTTAGTACCTGTAACAAGAATCTGTTATGGAGGGCCATTGTGAGTGACCATGGGTAATGGGCGGGGTATCAGGCAGTGATGGGTATTACAATGTGCACCTGTCACACACACACAGGTACCGGACAGGCACAGTGGCAATGCGTGCGCTCACGTAGGTTGGTGGGTGCACTGAAGAGAACAACAGGTAGTAGGTATATGCAGTGATGGGTATTACAATGTGCACCTGTCACACACAGCCAGATACTGGACACGCACAGTGACACTGCGTGCTCTCACATAGGTAGGTGGGTGCACTAAAATGAACAACAGGTAGTAGGTATATGCAGTGATGGTTATTACAATGAGCACCTGTCACACACAGACAGGTACCGGACAGGCACAGTGACAATGCGTGCGCTCACGTAGGTAGGTGGGTGCACTGAAGAGAACAACAGGTAGTAGGTAAATGCAGTGATGGGTATTACAATGTGCACCTGTCACACACAGACAGATACCGGACAGGCACAGTGACACTGCGTGCGCTCACGTAGGTAGGTGGGTGCACTGATGTAAACAACAGGTAGTAGGGTAAGGTAAATGCAGTGATCGGTATTATAATGTGCACCTGGCACAACAGTAATTATACCACCAAGGGGCCAAAGGCCAGCTCTGACTGACTGACATGGCTGTATATAATGCAAGTGGGCCACACACACACAAAAAAAAATAGATCACAAGAACAAGATTAGCTCTCAAAAGAGCTGTTGAGGGGTGCTTTTTTAGCAATAACAATCAGCAAGGAGCAAGCTAAGATGCCTACAAGAGCCTAACTAAGCTTTCCCTATAGGTCTCTGCACAGCAGCTCTCCCTTCTCTAATTACTGCAGGCACACGAGTGAGTGAAAAGCCTTACGCTGCCTGCCTTTTATAAGGGGGGGGGGGGGAAAGAGTGGCTCCAGGAGGGAGCGTAGCCTGATTGGCTACAATGTGCCTGCTGACTGTGATGTAGAGGGTCAAAGTTGACCCTCATGATGCACTATGGGGGCGAACAAACTTCCGGAAAAGTTTGCGGTTTTCTGGAAAAGTTTGCGGTTCTCCGCAATCGCGAACCCCGGAAGTTCACCGTCAAACCATTCAGGCCATCTCTACACCCCACAACAACTTACCACTCACCTGGCAGCCACTACTAGCACCAAAGCCGCTCCAAGTGATATGTCAGAGGACTTACTGCCACATTCGTGTGGTGAATTTAGTGATGCACACAAGCATTATTGTCAGAAGATGAAGGTGATAAGGATGTTACACCACCTGATATGTCTCAGTCAGGCGTCAGTACACACATGGATGTAAGGTGTGAGGATGATGATGATTAGTACCAGTTGTTGTTGACTGTTGGAGGTGTTTGATACAAATGAAGAAGTTGATGATGATGATGATGACGATGTGTCCATGGATGTCAGGGGGTGCCCGTAAAAGGAGATGAAGAACAGGGGGCAGTTCAGATGGGGAGACAGAGAAAATGAGACAAATTGTTGTAGCTAGCAGGGGGAGCTCGTTGCAAAGAGCTAGTGGCATGGTCAGACAGCATGTATCGGCACCTGGCATCAGCCAGCCAACACGCCCTTCAACTCCTGCTGTTGCCACCACCAGATTGCCATCATTCTAAAGCTCACCAGTGTGGCATTTTTTTGTGTGTCTGCCTCTGATAACAGCATTTCCAGTTTCAACCTCTGCAACACCCACCTAGGGACAACTGCTTTGCGAAGGCACATGGTCTCACGTCACAAACACCTATGGGAAGAACACATCAGGAAAATCAGCAACAAACTGAAAGCCACCCTCTTCCTCCTGGCTCAGCATCTTAAGCCATGTCCACCTCTGCTGTCCTGGCCCTCTCTCAATACCCTCCACTCCGCCGCCTCTCACCTTGAGCAGTTCCTGCTCATCTGCCCACAGTCAGCTTTCTGTCAAGGAAGTTTTTGAGCGGAAGAAGCCAATGTCTCAGTCACCCCCTTACTCGGCGCCTAACAGCTGGCTTGTCAGAACTGTTAGCCAGCCAGCTTTTACCATACAAGCTGCTAGATTCTTGGGCCTTTAAAAAATGTGTTGCAATTGGGACACCACAGTGGAAGTTACTGGGCAGAAACGTTTTCCAGAAAAGTTTTCTCCAAAAAGGCAATCCCCAACCTGTACCATCATGTGGAAAGACAAGTCATGGCATTTCTGGCACACAGTGTTGGGGCAAGGGTCCATCTGACCACTGATACCTGGTCTGCAAAGCATGGTCAGGGCAGGTATATAATGTACACTGTGCATTGGGTAAACCTGTTGATGGCGGCATTGAATTTTGGAAAGTGAACACGTGTCCTGCATGGGATATATGGATGAATCTTATTATACAACGCTTTGTGTTTAACTACTTCCCGACCGCCGTATAGACAAATGGCGGCCGGGAAGCAGACGCCGCAAGGACCGCCGTATTGACAAAATGCGGCGGTCCTTGTTTGGGCATGGGCGGAGCGATCGCGTCATCCGTGACGCGATCCTCCGCCTCCGCCTGTCGCCGCTCACTCGCCGCAACATCCCGCCGGCCTGACGGAAGCGCCGGCGGGATGTTAACCCGACGATCGCCGCATACAAAGTGTATAATACACTTTGTAATGTTTACAAAGTGTATTATACAGGCTGCCTCCTGCCCTGGTGGTCCCAGTGTCCGAAGGACCACCAGGGCAGGCTGCAGCCACCCTAGTCTGCACCAAGCACACTGATTTTCTCCCCCCCCCGCCCCAGATCGCCCACAGCACCCATCAGACCCCCCCCTGCCCACCCCCCAGACCCCTGTTTGCACCCAATCACCCCCCTAATCACCCATCAATCACTCCCTGTCACTATCTGTCAATGCTATCTTTTTTTAATACCCCCCCCCCCTGCCCCCTGCTCCCTCCTGATCACCCCCAACCCCCCAGATTCTCCCCAGACCCCCCCCAGACCACCACCCCCCCCAATGTACTGTATGCATCTATCCCCCCTGATCACCTGTCAATCACCTGTCAATCACCTGTCAATCACCCGTCAATCACCCGTCAATCACCCATCAATCACCCCCTGTCACTGCCACCCATCAATCAGCCCCTAACCTGCCCCTTGCGGGCAATCTGATCACCCCCCCCCCCCACACCAATAGATCGCCCGCAGATCCGACATCAGATCACCTCCCAAATCCATTGTTTACATCTATTCTTTCCTCTAAACACACACTAATTACCCATCAATCACCCATCAATCACCCCCTATCACCACCTGTCACTTTTACCTATCAGATCAGACCCTAATCTGCCCCTTGCGGGCACCCAATCACCCGCCCACACGCTCAGATTGCCCTCAGACCCCCCCCCTTATCAATTCACCAGTGCATTCATTACATCTGTTCTTCCCTGTAATAACCCACTGATCACCTGTCAATCACCTGCCAATCACCTATCACCCATCAATCACCCCCTGTCACCCCCTGTCACTGCCACCCATCAATCAGCCCCTAACCTGCCCCTTGCGGGCAATCTGATCACCCACCCACACCATTAGATCGCCCGCAAACCCGCCATCAGATTACCTCCCAAATGTATTGTTTACATCTGTTATCTTCTCTAAACACCCACTAATTACCCATCAATCACCCCCTATCACTGTTACCTATCAGATCAGACCCTAATCTGCCCCTTGCGGGCACCCAATCACCCGCCTACACGCTCAGATTACCCTCAGACCCCCCCTTATCAATTCGCCAGGGCATTATTTACATCTATCCTTCCCTGTAATAACCCACTGATCACCTGTCAATCACCTGCCAATCACCTATCACCCATCAATCACCCCCTGTCACCCCCTGTCACTGCCACCCAACAATCAGCCCCTAACCTGCCCCTTGCGGGCAATCTGATTACCCACCCACACCAATAGATCGCCCGCAGATGCGACATCAGATCACCACCCAAGCGCAGCGTTTACTCTCCTCTAAACACCCACTAATTACCCATCAATCACCCATAAATCACCCCCTATCACCACCTGTCACTGTTACCCATCAGATCAGACCCTAATCTGCCCCTTGCGGGCACCCAATCACCCGCCTACTCGCTCAGATTACCCTCAGACCCCCCCTTATCAATTCGCCAGTGCAATATTTACATCTGTTCTCCCCTGTAATAACCCACTGATTACCTGTCAATCACCTATCAATCACCCATCAATCACCCCCTGTCACTGCCACCCATCAATCACCCCCTGTCACTGCCACCCATCAATCACCCGCTGTCACTGCCACCCATCAATCAGCCCCTAACCTGCCCCTTGCGGGCAATCTGATCACCCACCCACACCAATAGATCGCTCGCAGATCCGACGTCCGATCACCTCCCAAGTGCAGTGTTTACATCTGTTCTCTACCCTAAACACCCACTAATTACCCATCAATCAACCCCTGTCACTGCTACCTATCAGATTAGACCCCTATCTGCCCCTAGGGCACTCAATCACCCGCCCACACCCTCAGAATGCCCTCAGACCCCAGCCCTGATCACCTCGCCAGTGCATTGCTTGCATCTATTCCCCCCTCTAATCACACCTTGAGACACCCATCAATCACCTCCTGTCACCCCCTAGCACACCTACCCATCAGATCAGGCCCTAATTTGCCCCGTGTGGGCTCCTGATCACTCGGCCAAACCCTCAGATCCCCCTCAGACCCCCTTCCGATCACCTCCCCAGTGCATTGATTGCATCTATTTTCCCCTCTAACCACCCCCTGAGACACCCATCAATCACCTCCTGTCACCCCCCTAGCACTCCTATCCATCAGATCAGGCCCAATACAACCTGTCATCTAAAAGGCCACCCTGCTTATGACCGGTTCCACAAAATTCGCCCCCTCATAGACCACCTGTCATCAAAATTTGCAGATGCTTATACCCCTGAACAGTCATTTTGAGACATTTGGTTTCCAGACTACTCACGGTTTTGGGCCCGTAAAATGCCAGGGCGGTATAGGAACCCCACAAGTGACCCCATTTTAGAAAAAAAGACACCCCAAGGTATTCTGTTAGGTGTATGACGAGTTCATAGAAGATTTTATTTTTTGTCAAAAGTTAGCGGAAATTGATTTTTATTGGTTTTTTTCCACAAAGTGTCACTTTCCGCTAACTTTTGACAAAAAATAAAATCTTCTATGAACTCACCATACTCCTAACAGAATACCTTGGGGTGTCTTCTTTCTAAAATGGGGTCACTTGTGGGGTTCCTATACTGCCCTGGCATTTTAGGGGCCCTAAACCGCGAGGAGTAGTCTAGAAAACAAATGCCTCAAAATGACCTGTGAATAGGACGTTGGGCCCCTTAGCGCACCTAGGCTGCAAAAAAGTGTCACACATGTGGTACCGCCGTACTCAGGAAAAGTAGTATAATGTGTTTTGGGGTGTATTTTTACACATACCCATGCTGGGTGGGAGAAATTTCTATGTAAATGGACAATTGTGTGTAAAAAAATCAAACAATTGTCATTTACAGAGATATTTCTCCCACTTAGCATGGGTATGTGTAAAAATACACCCCAAAACGCATTATACTACTTCTCCTGAGTACGGCGGTACCACATGTGTGGCACTTTTTTACACCCTAAGTACGCTAAGGGGCCCAAAGTCCAATGAGTACCTTTAGGATTTCACAGGTCATTTTGCGACATTTGGTTTCAAGACTACTCCTCACGGTTTAGGGCCCCTAAAATGCCAGGGCAGTATAGGAACCCCACAAATGACCCCATTCTAGAAAGAAGACACCCCAAGGTATTCCGTACGGAGTATGGTGAGTTCATAGAAGATTTTATTTTTTGTCACAAGTTAGCGGAAAAAGACACTTTGTGAAAAAAAACTATTAAAATCAATTTCCGCTAACTTGTGACAAAAAATTAAAAACTTCTATGAACTCACCATACTCCTAACGGAATACCTTGGGGTGTCTTCTTTCTAAAATGGGGTCATTAGTGGGGTTCCTATACTGCCCTGGCATTTTAGGGGCCCTAAACCGCGAGGAGTAGTCTTGAAACAAAAATGACCTGTGAAATCCTAAAGGTACTCATTGGACTTTGGGCCCCTTAGTGCAGTTAGGGTGCAAAAAAGTGCCACACATGTGGTATCGCCGTACTCGGGAGAAGTAGTATAATGTGTTTTGGGGTGTATTTTTACACATACCCATGCTGGGTGGGAGAAATACCTCTGTAAATGACAATCTTTTAATTTTTTTACACACAATTGTCCATTTACAGAGGTATTTCTCCCACCCAGCATGGGTATGTGTAAAAATACACCCCAAAACACATTGTACTACTTCTCCCGAGTATGGCGATACCACATGTGTGGCACTTTTTTGCACCCTAACTGCGCTAAAGGGCCCAAAGTCCAATGAGTACCTTTAGGATTTTACAGGTCATTTTGAGAAATTTCGTTTCAAGACTACTCCTCACGGTTTAGGGCCCCTAAAATGCCAGGGCAGTATAGGAACCCCACAAATGACCCCATTTTAGAAAGAAGACACCCCAAGGTATTCCGTTAGTAGTATGGCGAGTTCATAGAAGATTTTATTTTTTGTCACAAGTTAGCGGAAATTGATTTTAATTGTGTTTTTTCACAAAGTGTCATTTTCCGCTAACTTTTGACAAAAAATAAAATCTTCTATGAACTCACCATACTCCTAACGGAATACCTTGGGGTGTCTTCTTTCTAAAATAGGGTCATTTGTGGGGTTCCTATACTGCCCTGGCATTTTAGGGGCCCTAAACCGTGAGGAGTAGTCTTGAAACGAAATTTCTCAAAATGACCTGTGAAATCCTAAAGGTACTCATTGGACTTTGGACCCTTTAGCGCAGTTAGGGTGCAAAAAAGTGCCACACATTTGGTATCGCCGTACTCAGGAGAAGTAGTATAATGTGTTTTGTGGTGTATTTTTACACATACCCATGCTGAGTGGGAGAAAGATCTCTGTAAATGGACAATTGTGTGTAAAAAAAATTAACAAATTGTCATTTACAGAGATATTTCTCCCACCCAGCATGGGTATGTGTAAAAATACACCCCAAAACACATTATACTACTTCTCCTGAGTACGGCAATACCACATGTGTGGCACTTTTTTGCAGCCTAACTGCGCTAAGGCGTCCAAAGTCCAATGAGCACCTTTAGGCTTTACAGGGGTGCTTACAATTTAGCACCCCCCAAAATGTCAGGACAGTAAACACACCCCACAAATGACCCATTTTGGAAAGTAGACCCTTCAAGGTATTCAGAGAGGGGCATGGTGAGTCCGTGGCAGATTTCATTTTTTTTTGTCGCAAGTTAGAAGAAATGGAAACTTTTTTTTTTTTTTTTTTCTCACAAAGTGTCATTTTCCGCTTACTTGTGACAAAAAAATAATATCTTCTATGAACTCACTATGCCTCTCAGTGAATACTTTGGGATGTCTTCTTTCCAAAATGGGGTCATTTGGGGGGTATTTATACTATCCTGGAATTCTAGCCCCTCATGAAACATGACAGGGGGTCAGAAAAGTCAGAGATGCTTGAAAATGGGAAAATTCACTTTTTGCACCATAGTTTGTAAACGCTATAACTTTTACCCAAACCAATAAATATACACTGAATGGTTTTTTTTTTATCAAAAACATGTTTGTCCACATTTTTCGCGCTGCATGTATACAGAAATTTTACTTTATTTGAAAAATGTCAGCACAGAAAGTTAAAAAAATCATTTTTTTGCCAAAATTCATGTCTTTTTTGATGAATATAATAAAAAGTAAAAATCGCAGGAGCAATCAAATAGCATCAAAAGAAAGCTTTATTAGTGACAAGAAAAGGAGCCAAAATTCATTTATGTGGTAGGTTGTATGAGCGAGCAATAAACCGTGAAAGCTGCAGTGGTCTGAATGGAAAAAAAGTGGCCGGTCCTTAAGGGGTAGAAAGCCCTAGGTCCTCAAGTGGTTAAGTATCCAGGCTTACAGGAGGTCCTCAAGCAGTCCAGGAAGGTGTGTGGCTATTTCAGGCATTCCTACATGGCCATGGCGCACTTTGCAGATATTCAGCTGTGAAAGAACCTGCCAGTGAAGTGCTTGATTTGCGACACCCCAACTCGCTGGAATTCAAGTCTGCTAATGTTCGACAGTCTTCTCCAACAAGAAAAAGCCATAAACGAGTATCTGTACAAGTGCAGTGCTAGGACATGGCGTGGGGAGCTGGGGATTTTTTTGCCATGTTACTGGATGCTCATGCGCAATGCCTGCAGGGTCATACTTCCTTTTGAGGCGGTGACAAACAGTGAAGGCACCATCAATGGCCTGATCCCATACGCTTTCTTCCTGAAGCGTGCCCTGCGAAGAGTGCTGGATCAGGCCGTAGAGGAACGTGACCAGGAAGAGGAAGAGCTGTGGGCACCAGAACTATACTTGTCATCGACACCTGCTTTATCTGCGGCAACGCAGAGGGAGGAGTAATCTGAGGAAGAGGAGTCAGAGGAGGAAGGTGGCTTTGAGGAGGAGGTGGAAGAACAACTGCAATAGGCCTCCAAGCGGGCTTGTGGTCAACTTTTGGGTACCCGTGGTGTTGTGCGTGGCTGGGGGAAGGAGGAGACCTTCCGTGACATCAGTGAGGAAGAGGAGATGGCTAGCTCTGTATCCATCCTTGTGCTTTGGGTCTTCCATGCTGTCCTGCCTGGTGAGGGACCCCAGTATAAAAAGGCTCAAGGTGAGCAACCTGTACTGGGTGGCAACGCTACTAGACCCTCGGTATAAACACAAAGTAGCCGAACTGTTACCAAATTACAATAAGTCGGAAAGTACCGTATTTTTAGCTGTATTAGACGCACTTTTTCTTCCCCAAAATGTTGGGGGAAAAGTGGGTGCGTCTTATGCAGCGAAGGTACGGATTTTGGGGTGCAGAGGTGCGCAGGGAAGCAGTATATACATTACCTGCTCATACCTGCTCATACATCACCCCTGTCATTTTACTTAGGGGTGTACTCACTTTTGTTGCTAGCGGTTTAATTAATGGCTGTGTGTTAATGGCTGTGTGTTGAGTTATTTTGATGGAACTGAAAATTTACAGTTTTATAAGCTGTGCACTGACTACTTTATATTGTATCAAACTTTCATATGTTAAGTGTTGTCCCATGAAAAGATATAGTAAAATTTTTACAAAAACGTGAGAGGTGTACTCACGATTGTGAGATACTGTATAAATAGGAAATTCTTCACAATATCACAGCTCTTATTCAAGCTAGTATGCATATGTCAATATTAACCATTACAAAATAACATTTTATATATAAATCTATAAAATACATGCAAGATTCATAGCTATTTTCAAACAGTGTTTACATGTGTCATTATACAATTAATATATGCCTAATAAAACATCACAACCTGAGACCAAAACTGAATTATTTTGATCTGACCTCCGGCCTTGTGCAAATGTCAGATGTTATCTAAGCACACACTTTGGAGACTAGACATTGATGACCTTATATGTTGATATAATTGCCTACTCCTGATAATGAAAAAGTATATGGGAAACTGAAGGGTATCCAGAGGCTTCTTTATAAAGAGAGAATGCTCTATAATGGTTGAAAGAAATTTAATGTAATGAGAAATTCTCCAAAGACAACAAACAGCATCATGGAAGATACTGCACCTAACAGAATGACAAGTGATCAAATAACATCTGGAAGGATCTGATCTGACATTGATATGAGTTTGGTATGGAACAAATCTGAACCATCGTATCATAAAATAAGCCATGATAACTGCTGTTTTTCCCCCAAAACTCAACTTCTTAACACCTCACGCAGCCCAAAATTATCTCATGGTAAAGTATTATTATTATTTTTACAACAACAACATCTTCCATAGTGCTATACATAGTACAAAACAAATAGTTATATTGGGTGTGTGTGTGTGGGGTGTGTGTGTGTGTGTGTGTGCGCGTGTGTGTGCGTGTGCGTGTGCGTGTGCGTGCGTGTGATTTTTTTTCCAGATTTTTTTATAAATGTTTTTCTTTATGTTGTTGAAATATTTCAATCTTATCAGTGGAATTTGTTCATGATTGAAAGGAAGCATTTTATAGCAACTCTCCACATTAACTATAGAAATTATTGCAGAATGTTTTAGAAAATGGTAATGAGAGAACTTATCTATGTTCTGTTCAGCAGATGGATGCAATTTTTTAGATATGTTGATTAATGTTGCATTCTCAAAAACCTCCTGTGCCGTCTATAAGAGGTGGACTTTGGTTTTACTCTCTTGCCATTGGTAAGGCACTTAAACAGACTACTGTTTCAAATGGCATGGAAAGCTGCTACGGAGAACATGCAGCAATTTCAAGTTTTTCAAAATAATAATTCAGTCAATTATATTCAGAGAACTGTATTTCTCCATGTCGCGGGTGCATGTTCGGGGTTGTGGGTGCACTTGTGAAGGTCGCACTATGAAGGGAAATGAAGCTCCCTAGCACTCATTATGTAACAGGCTTCAGGACTAATATATATATATATAATGAAAAATGCACTGGTCCATAGGAGGATAACAAGATTTACATTCGGTGGTCCAAAGCACAAGGGTAACATTTCTTGACTTGGTAAGTTATAATTAAGTCCTTGTATTTCTGATGCTGCAGCGAACCCAGATCCTTTAGCTTAAAGTGTAACCGTCGGGCATAAAATCAAAAATCAATTCTTTATTTTTATCTGGTAAACAAGTAATAAGGATGCTAACCAGGCAATCCAAAAGTTAAAATCACTATTACTTTTCTTGCTGATAAATGATCATTCCCCAGTTTGCCTGACTCTCATTTGGTACGTTGCCACACAAAGGAAGTTGCAGGGCATGTTGGGTTGTCCTTTTTTGCTTCTGTACATTAGTTTAGTCTACGGGGGAAACAAAGAAGCAAAAAAAGACAACCCAGCATGCCCTGCAACTTACTTTTTGCGGCAACGTACTAAATAAGGTAAACTGGGGAATGATCATTTATAAACAAGAAAAGTAATAGAGATTTTAACTTTTGTATTGCCTGGTTAGCATCCTTATTACTTGTTTACCAGATAAAAATAAATAATTGATTTTTGATTTTATGCCCGACAGTTACAATTTTAAAGCATGAAAATCACACATGAAGGTGAAACTCACAACATATATCATATGGTATCAGTTGGGTATTTAATGTTTTTCTGATGACAATTGACAAATTATGTCAAACTCATATTGTAGTATGATTGCCAAGTAAAGGAAAAGTTTAACCACTTGCCGACCGCACGCTTATACCGTGCGTCGGCAAAGTGGCAGCTGCAGGACCAGCGACGCAGTATTGCGAGCGGCTGCTTCCTGTCAATTCACGGCGGGGGGCTCCGTGAATAGCCTGCGGGC
The DNA here is from genome assembly GCF_040937935.1 of Hyperolius riggenbachi. Lineage (NCBI taxonomy): Eukaryota > Metazoa > Chordata > Amphibia > Anura > Hyperoliidae > Hyperolius > Hyperolius riggenbachi. The sequence goes on along the minus strand of NC_090647.1, from coordinate 426,993,080 downwards.
CGCCGATGGCGGCTCGCAGGCTAAATGTAAACACAAGTGGAAATAATCCGCTTTGTTTACATTGTCAGATCGGCGATCCCCGGCCAATCAGCGGCCGGGGATCACCGCCATGTGACAGGAGACAGCCTGTCACTGGCTGCACAGGACGGATAGCGTCCTGTGCAGCCCGGTTCACCAGGGGGGGCCAGGTAGGAGAGGGAGGGGGAGGATTTCGCAGCGGAGGGGGGCTTTGAGGTGCCCCCCCCCGCAACACCCGGCAGGCAGGAGCGATCAGACCCCCCCAGCACATCATCCCCCTAGTGGGGAAAAAAGGGGGGCGATCTGGTCGCTCTGCCTGCACCCTGATCTGTGCTGGGGGCTGCAGAGCCCACCCAGCACAGATCAGCTAAAACAGCGCTGGTCCTTAAGGGGGGGTAAAGGGTGGGTCCTCAAGTGGTTAAAGAAGTGTGAATTGTTAGTTTATTAATGTTAAGCACCTATAGATATATCAAGATTATTATGATGAACCTGTTTGGAAAACGTTATGTTTGTGAGGAGCCTGTAAATCTCTGCAAACAGCTCAACACATATAAAGCATTAATTGGAATTGACTTGGATGCATATTACCACTTGCATAAAAATGACAAGGCAAGCACCCAGCCTAGTCTGCTCCACATGTATGATTATGCCAAGATCAAGAAAGGACCTCTGACAGGCATCTTATGTCTATGTGCCTTCAGCATTTCCTACAAAACATGGTGAATTTGTGGTCATGAATAAACAATCAGGACTTGCTTTATGTTAATGGCATTTACTCTGGGCTGATGTAAGATTAATATAGGTGTTACATGATTCAGCCCTAGGCATTTAACATACACTTCTATCTACAGTATGATAATTTTCAAGTAAACGTATGATTATGTTCTATGCTACTTTATTACAGTGCATTTAAGCTCTCTGCCTCAAGGAAGACAAGAAAGATAAAAGCACAACAATGTTTTGAATATTTTGCTCTTGGCATAAAGAATTTTAGTTTAAGAACTAATAAGTAAAATATGGCATCAAAACAATTTTATTCATATAAGTAAATTAAGACTTTTTCAGTTAAATGCTTGAAAAAAAAACACATATCCTATTATATCCCTTCATTTTACTAGCCTTGCTCTATATGTATTGTGTATTGTGTCTAGAGGGGACATTACAGTACATGGACAGTTTCCAAAACTGTACATGCATGCGTTCCTTAAATTTGATGCAACAAACTTAATTAAATCCAAATACACTGCAGAATATGTCTTATCGTTTTCTTTAGCACTTTACTCACATGATCCATGCATGTTAATTCCTTATCTCAGCCTCCAGCGCTGTGGTTGAAAGTTACCCAGCACATACACAGGAAACTTCAACCTGCCCCCCCCCCCCCCAAAAAAAAAACAGCAAAAACAGAGATTACTAGTTTAACTTATCGATCAAGGTGAGGGCAAGCCCTAGAAGTTACATGTTGGCCTTTGGTAAGGTTGCCAATAGGGATGAGCGAGATGAACTCTGGTCCTCAGGCAGTCTCATGAGAATTTGAGTGATTCTGGTTATTTCCACCAAAACTGTTTTGTGACTTGCATTGAAGTATTTTAAAGGCTTTTTTTCCAGGGCTTGCTATACTTTAGCTCCATGGGAGGAGCTAAGATTCTGGGATGTATTTTGAGATTAATGAAGAAATACAGTATATAAATATGACAACTTACGTAGAGATGGCTCGAATGGTTCGCCAGCAAACCGATTCGCGCTAACTTCGGTGGTTCGCATTCGCGGTGAACCATGAACTATATGCGGATTTGACCCGCCCCCTATACTACATCATTAGACTCAACTTTGACCCTTTACATCAAAGGCAGCAGACACATGATAGCCAATCAGGCTACACTCCCTCCTGGAGCACCTGCACCCTTATAAAAGGCAGGCAGCGTCGGCCATTTCCCTCACTCATGTGGCTGCAGTAATTAGAGAAGGGAGAGCTGCTGCAGAGACATAGGGAAAGCTTAGTTAGGCTCTTGTTAGGCTTGTTAGCTTGCTCCTGCTGATACTTATTGCTAAAAAGCACCCCTCAACAGCTCTTTTGAGAGCTAATGTTGTTCTTGTGATCTATTTTTTTTTGTGTGTGTCCCACTGACACTTACATATACAGCCCTGTCAGTCAGTCGCAGCTGGCCCTTGGCCCCTTGTTAATTTTTATTATGCCACTGCCAGACCCAGCACATTCAGTGCCTACCTTTTTACTGCACGTGTGTGACAGGCAGCTGCACATTTGTAATACCAATCACTACATACTTGTTCATGTTTACTGCACCTGCGTGACAGAAGCACCCAGTGTTATATACCAGTCACTGCACCTATTCACGGTACCTGTGTGTGTGACAGCTGCACATTTGTAATACCAATCACTGCATACCTGTTCATGTTTACTGCACCTGCGTGACAAATGCACACAGTGTTATATACCAGTCACTGCACCTGTTCACGGTACCTGTGTGTGTGACAGCTGCACATTTGTAATACCTATCACTGCATACCTGTTTATGTTTACTGAACCCAGAGGCAGGCCACCCAGCAGGTCTGTTTGAGGTCGTGCTGTCATGATTTTGTGCGGCCCTGGACCAAAGTACAGTGCTCAGAAGAAGGCGCGTCCCATCAACTCCCAAGATTGTCAGGACATGGTTGACTATTTAACACAGAAAACCTCATCTTCCGCAGCCACCAGCACTACTACAAGCACCACATCCGCTACATTTGACACTTTGCAGGAGTTATTTGGTGGGAAATTAACTGATTTACAGCCATTATTGTTACAATAAGATGAAGGTGCTAAGCAAGTTACACCACCTCATATGTCTGAGTTAGGTGACACTATGGACGTAAGGTGTGAGGAGGAGGATGATGAAGTACCTGCTGTTGGTGCAGTTTTGGAGGTGTCTGATACAAGCAAAGCTGGGGAGGATGATTATGATAATAATGATTATGATGATATGGGTCACGTGGGTTCCCAATAGAGGAGATGAACAGGGGGACAGTTCAGAGGGGGAGTCTGAGAGGAGTAGGAGGAGACAAGTTCCTGAAAGAAGCAGGGGAAGCTTGTTGTCAGAAACAGTGGGTGGCAGTGTCCGGCGCCATGTATTGCCACCTATGGACAGCCAGCCAGCCAACATGCCCTTCAACGTCATCTGCTAACGCCACCATAGTGCCATCACCCCAGGGCTCAGCAGTGTGGAAATGTTTTTGTGTGTCTGCCTCAGATGAGAGCAATGCCATCTGTTCTCTCTGCCACCAAAAATTGAGCCATGGAAAGGCCAACACCTGCATAGGGACAACTGCCTCATGAAGGCACATGGAGAAAAGGTACAAACTGCAATGGGAAGACCACCTGAGGAAAAGCAGCACACAAAAGCAAAGCCACCCTCCTTCTCCTCTTCCTCCTTCAAGTGCATCATCTTCAGCCGCTTTCTCCCTTGCACCGTCACAATACCAGCCACCCTCCTCCACTCTGCCTCTCACCTTGTGTGGATCCTGCTCCTCTGCCCACAGCAGCAGCCAGGTGTCTGTGAGGGAAACCTTTGAGTGGAAGAAGCCAATTTCTGCCAGTCACCCCCTTGCTCGGCATCTGACAGCTGGCTTGGTGGAACTGTTAGCTCGCCAGCTGTTACCATACCAGCTGGTGCACTCTGAGGTCTTCTGAAACTTTGTGGCCATTGGGACACTGCAGTGGAAGATACCAGGCCGCAATTAATTCTCCAAAAAGGCGGTACCCAAACTGTACCGTGAAGTTGAAAGACAAGTGGTGTCATCTCTGGCACACAGTGTTGGGTCAAGGGTGCCTGGTCTGCCAAGCACGGTCAGGGCAGGTACATTACTTATACAGCCCATTGGGTCAACCTGGTGACCGCTGGCAAGCAGGGAGTCCGTGGCTGTACAGCACTCCGCTGCACGTGGCTGTGCAGCGGTCCGCTGGAGGTGTCACAACTAGGTCCTAGTTGTGACACCTCCATGGCTTGCAGGCAGTCCTGCTGCCACCGCCTCTCCTTCTCATCCTACTCCTCCTGCTACATCCTCTTCGCTGTCTTCCTCCTCCTCCTTGGCTGAGTGGAAGCATAACTCTACTGGTGCTGTGATCTCCTCTCCAGCTACACAGCCCCAGCTCCCCAGGGCCTATGCTGCATGCCAGGTATGAAGGTGTCATGCCATCTTAGACATGTCTTGCCTCAAAGCCGAGAATCACACTGGAGCAGCTCTCCTGGCTGCTCTGACAAAACAGGTGCATCAGTGGCTGACAACTGGAGATCGGCAACTTGGTGTGTGACAACGGCAGCAATCTCATTTCGGCTTTCAATTTGGGAAAGTTGACATATGTACCCTGCATGGCACATGTGCTGAATCTAATAATTCAGAGATTTGTGTGTAAGTACCCAGGCTTACAGGATGTCATGAAGCATTCTAGCAAGGTGGGTCAATGAAGAAAAAAAGATGTGCACCGCTGCATAAAATACCCTTTATTGTGACCGGGTTGACACAATAGTTACAGCAGTGGGGGGAGGAAAGTTGTCTGACAGCTGTTTCGCAAGGGTTAACCTTGCTTCATCAGAGACGAAGCAAGGTTATTATCTGATGAAGCAAGGTTAACCCTTGCGAAACAGCTGTCAGACAACTTTCCTCCCCCCACTGCTGTAACTATTGTGTCAACCCGGTCACAATAAAGGGTATTTTATGCAGCGGTGCACATCTTTTTTTCTTCATTGACCTGGATTGTGTACTACGTTGGAGCACGCTGCAGGTAAGCCGAGTGTGACCTGGGATCCATCCCTGCCGCATTTAGTGCCAGTTTTTTGCTCTCTCTACATTTGAATTCTAGGAAGGTGTGTGGGCATTTCAGGCGGTCTTACACGGCCATGGCACACTTGCCCGATATTCAGTGGAGAAACAACTTGCCAGTGAGGCACTTGATTTGCAATATCCAGACTTGCTGGAATTCAATGCTTCTGATGTTTAATCCCCTGCTACAATAGGAGGAAGCTGTCAACCAGTATCTCTACCACTACAGTGAATGGACATGCTCTGGGGAGAAGGGGATGTTCTGGCCGAAGTACTGGACACTCATGGGAAATGCCGGCAGGCTCAGGAGGTGACAAACATGGTGAGTCGCAGTGAAGGCGCCATCAGCTACTTTATCCCATATGCTTTCTTCCTGGAGCATGCCGTGCATAGAGTGGTGGATAAAGCTGTGGAGGAGCGTGAACAGGAACAGTTACAAGAACAAGAGGAAGAGTTGTGGGATCAATTCTCGGCAGAACCAGATGTTTCCTCAACACCTGCAGCAGCACAGCGGGGGGAGGAGGAGGAGGAAGAGTCATGTGGGGAAGAGGAGTCAGATGATGAGGAAGGTGTTTTTTTTTTAGTAGGAGATGGAAGAACATCCACAGCAGGCATCGCAGGGGGCTTGTGCTGCTCAACGTTCCCGTGGTATTCTTCATGGCTGGGGGGAGGAGGAGAACTTACCTGACATCACTGAGGAAGAGCAAGAGGAGATGCATAGTACATCTTTATCCAAATTTGTGCAGATGGCGTCTTTCATGCTATCCAGGCTGTTGAGGGACCCCAGTATAAAAAAACTCAAGGGGAATGACCTGTACTTGGTGGCCACGCTACTAGACCCTCAGCATAAGCACAAAGTGGCAGAGATGTTACCAACTCACCTGAAGGCAGAAAGGATGCAGCACTTTCAGAACAAGCTGGCAACTATGCTTTACAGTGCGTTTAAGGGTGATGTCACAGCACAACGGAATAAAGGTACCACTGCCAGTAATCCTTCTCCCATGCCCACGCAGGCAATGACAGGACACTCCAGTGATCTCATGGTGATGTCAGACATGCGGACATTCTTTAGTCCAACGTCTCGCCTTAGCCCTTCTGGATCCACCCTCCACCAATGCCTCGACCGGCAGGTAGCCGACTACCTGGCCTTAAAGGAGAACTGTAGTGAGAGGTATATGGAGGCTGCCATATTTATTTCCTTTTAAGCAATACCAGTTGCCTGGCTATTCAGCTAATCCTCTGCCTCTAATACTTTCAGCCATAGGCCCTGAACAAGCATGCAGCAGATCAGGTGTTTCTGACAAATTTAGACAGATATGACAAGATTAGCTGCATGCTTGTTTCTGGTGTGATTCAGACACTTCTTTAGGCAAATAGACCATCAGGGCTGCCAGGCAACTGGTATTGCTTAAAAGGAAATATATATGGCAGCCTCCATATCCCTCTCACTACAGTTCTCCTTTAAGTCTGGATGTAGACACTGTGAGCAGCGATGAACCCCTGGACTACTGGGTGCGCAGGCTTGACCTGTGGCCAGAGCTGTCACAATTTGCCATCCAACTTCTGTCTTGCCCTGCCTCAAGCGTCCTGTCAGAAAGGACCTTCAGCGCAGCTGGAGGCATTGTCACTGAGAAGAGAAGTCTCCTAGGTCACAAAAGTGTTCAGTACCTCACCTTTATCAAAATGAATAAGGCATGGATCCTGTAGGGCTACTGCCCGCCCGAAGACTAAGTCAGTCCCCACACACAGAATCTCTGCCTGCACGCCGTGTGACTGCCTGCCCCAAGACTAAGTCGCTCCCCACACAGCATCTCTGCCTGCAGGCCACTTGACTGCCTTCTCTGCCACCACCAACAGGGTCCAGGACTCCAAAAATGTCCTAAATTTTGAAGGCCGCTGCTAGCAACGGCCGCTATAATAATTTTTCTGGTGCGTGTACATGCCTGCCTATTTTTTCTCGCTGCACTGCAGCTGCAACAACAAAACAACAGGCATGTACATGTGTCCATTCCCCTTCATGATCATTACCTTGCCGTGGTGAAGGGGCTTGCGTATCACAATGAACCAATGACCGCCGGCTATAGAAATCTCTCGGGGGGGGGGGGGCACACCCAAGATAATAAGGTTATTGCTTTATTGTGGGCAGACCAGATTCGATCAGCTGGACAGTCACTGTTGTTCTGTCATTGAGCTACCTCAGCCCGGCGACCATATGGGCTTGAAAACCGCTGTCGCCTGCACTCTGGCCATGGTACACACCAGTCCAGCACGGCCGTCACTACACCAACAGCTGTTTGCGGTCAGTTACACAGTGAGTTTGGTCTGTCAGTGTGAAGCAGTGCACTAATTACACTACCTGATTGATGTATACACATGCAAGATGTTTTAAAGCACTTTAGGCCTCCAATTTAGCATGCAATGTGATTTCTACCCTTAAAACGCTGCTGTGCATCAAATCCTGATTTTTCCCCGGGACTTTTGCCATATATCCCACTCCAACATGGCCAGCATAAATGTTTCTAGTTTTCAAAGTTCGCCTCCCCATTGAAGTCTATTGGGGTTCACGAAAATTTGTGCGAAAAACTTTTGCAGAAGTTCTAGATTTGCGAACCTAAAATTGGATATCCAAGCCATATCTGGTAGAGCGTAGTATGACAGGGTTCGTGTAATGAATAGTGGAGATGCCGCCGCGCGGACAAGCGGCAGGGCGGCTGTCTCCGTGTTCAAGCTGGCGGCTGTTTCCGCGCAGCAACATGTCTCTGGTTCACCTGGTCCTTCTAGTGCACACAGATGGAGAGCTACACGCGCGCGCGCCAGGCGACAGGACCTTTATGCCAGCAGAAGGGGAATCAGCTGATCAGGCCGATCAGCTGATCCCAGCTGAAGTCTGGATTGGTCGAGTGGCCGGATCAGCGCTGCGGAGCGCTGTAAGTATATATAGGACTTGCTTGTCAGTTGCTGGTTGTCTGCCGTTGCAAATAATCACGTGTGAGCACTCAGACCTCAGTCAGATCTTACAGTGTGTTAGAACCAGTTGGAACAGGGAATTCACACTTAGCCAGATTCCGCTTTAGGCGCTATTGTGTTACTACTGTTATACTTCAGACTAGTTCCCGGGTGTTGAGACCAAGGACCTCACACCTAAGATCAGGAAATTACTTTGTTACTACTGTTATACTTCAGACTAGTTCCCGGGTGTTGAGACCAAGGACCTCACACCTCAGACTAGGATTGTGCTATATTGATACCTGTTATGATCCCTGGCTTTGCTGACCTCTCTCCTGCTTACTGATTCGGTACCTTGCCTATCTGTCTACCCGTTGCCAACCTTGCCTGTACCCGGATACTGAATCAGTCTTCTGTCTCTGTACTTTATCTGCTCGTGTGTTGCCGACCTGGCTTGTATGACCCTTCTGGCTGTCACTCGTCCCTTGGGTGAACAGCCTTTCTGTACTCCTTGTGACACCAACTCTATAGATGTTCATTAGCTGTGGAGGCTGCCTGCTCCTCAGGAAGTCCTCCTTACAGTACAGTCAGGGGACTTTACCTATAGGAGTCCACTGGCTGCAGAACAGTCTGATTCCCAGCCCATCAGGGAATCCTTGGCTGCAGTACAATCTCCATCTCCTCCTCCTAAGGAGGTGAGTGTCTTCACAGTCAGAGGCCACCTGCACCTCAGGTGTCCACTGGCTGCAGCGCAGTCCAGTTCCCTGTTGTTCAGGGAATCCATGGCTGCAGTAGTGTCTGTATCTCCTGCTCCTCGGGAGATAACCTTTCTTACACCAAACTAGTGCTGGGCGTAATGGAAAAAACTACGCTTACGGACCATTACGCGTAATTTTACGCTATTACGCATTACGGAATAATGGTTACGGCGTAGACATTTATCTACGTTTCATGTCTGTAATTACGCATGATCCTTATGCAATTACGCGTAAGAATACCGTAAGGCAGGTTGTTACGGAACGGTCTTACGCGTAATTTTCCTACTAGCAATTAATGCGTTAGGTAGCCGCCGACTTTAAGGGTTAATAGCAAAGCCCCCTTAATTGCTAAGAACCTCAAATTTGGAGAATATATTAAGGAGATCAGAAGGAATAAGAGGAAATTTTTTTTTCAAAAAGACCTATTAGTTTTTCAGAAAATCGATTTTAAAGTTTCAAAGGAAAAATGTATACATTTAAAAACCCGCCGACTTTAACGGTTAATAGCAAAGCCTGCTTAAAATTTAGGAACACCAAATTCCCAGGGTATATTAAGGGCTCAGTGGGAATAACAGGAAAAAATGTTTTTCAAAAAGACCTTATAGTTTTTGAGAAAATCGATTTTTAAGTTTCAAGGGGAAAAATGTCTTTTAAATGCGGAAAATGTCAGTTTTTTTTGCACAGGTAACAATAGTGTTTTATTTTCATAGATTCCCCCAAGTGGGAAGAGTTTTACTTACTTTGTTCTGAGTGTGGGAAATATAAAAAAAAACGACGTGGGGTCCCCCCTCCCAGACCTCTTTAACCCCTTGTCCCCATGCAGGCTGGGATAGCCAGAATGCGGAGCACCGGCCGCGTGGGGCTCCGCACCCTGACTATACCAGCCCGCATGGTCCATGGATTGGGGGGTCTCGGAAGGGGAGGGGCAGCCAAGCTTTCCCCTCCCCCTCCGCGCCCTTGTCCAATCCAAAGACAAGGGGTTCTTCTCCACCTCCAATGGGCGGTGGAGGTGGAGGCCGCGATTTCCTGGGGGGGGGTTCATGGTGGCATCTGGAAGTCCCCTTTAAAAAGGGGTCCCCCAGATGCCCACCCCCCTCCCAGGAGAAATAAGTATAGGGGTACTTGTACCCCTTACCCATTTCCTTTAAGAGTTAAAAGTAAATAAACACACAAACACTTAGAAAAAGTATTTTAATTGAACAAAAAACATAACCATGAAAAAAGTCCTTTAATATTCTTAATTAACCATTAATACTTACCTGTCCCTTTAAATAAATGATCCCTCGCAATAGCCTCGGAAATGTTCTATCACTTACAATGTAACAAAGTTATTACAACGTAACAACTTTGTTACATTGTAACTACGCCGCACCCGACGTCACTCGCCACTCAGCCGCCGCATACACTTACGCGTCCTTGCAGGACGCTAAGTCCCCGCCGGCTCCCGCTGTCCACCCCGCCCACATCTGTCACCCACATGTGGGAGAGGCGGGGAGGGCAGCGGGAGCCAGCGGGGACTTAGCGTCCTGCACGGACCCGACAGAGCTCTCTGAGCTACATAGCTCAGAGCTCTCTAAGCATCTTTGAATTTGGGCTCCAAGGAGCCCCATTGGTCCTTAGCAGACCAATGGGGTTCCTTCAAATCGGAAGGAACCCCATTGGTCTGCTAAGGACCAATGGGGCTCCTTGGAGCCCAAATTCAAAGATGCTTAGAGAGCTATGTAGCTCAGAGAGCTCTGTCGGGTCCGTGCAGGACGCTAAGTCCCCGCCGGCTCCCGCTGCCCTCCCCGCCTCTCCCACATGTGGGTGACAGATGTGGGCGGGGTGGACAGCGGGAGCCGGCGGGGAGTTAGCGTCCTGTAAGGACGCGTAAGTGTATGTGGCGGCTGAGCGGCGAGTGATGTCGGGTGCGGCGTAGTTACAATGTAACAAAGTTGTTATGTTACATTGTAATAACTTTGTTACATTGTAACTAATAGAACATTTCCGAGGCTATTGCGAGGGATCATTTATTTAACCTTCCTGGCGGTAACCCCGAACGTAGTTCGGGGTAAGCCGCGCAGGAGGTTTTCTCAGGCCCTGCTGGGCCGATTTGAATAATTTTTTTTTTTGCTGAACACAGCTAGCACTTTGCTAACTGCGTCAGCACTTCGATCGCCGCCGCCCCGCGCTCGATCGCCGCTATCCGCGTCGCAAGACAGCCCCCCCCCCCTAGACCCCTGCGCTGCCTGGCCTATCAGCGCCAGGCAGCGGCGAGGGGTGGATCAGGACTCCCTTAGACGTCACGACGTCCATGATGTCGGTGACGTCATCCCGCCCCGTCGCCATGGCGACGGGGGAAGCCCTCCAGGAAATCTCGTTCTTTGAACGGGATTTCCTGATCGCCTATCGCCGGAGGCGATCAGCGGGGCTGGGGGGATGCCGCTGAGCAGCGGCTATCATGTAGCGAGCCCTAGGCTCGCTACATGATTTAAAAAAAAAATAAATCAAAAAAACGGCTGCGCTGCCCCCTGGCGGTTTTTAATAGACCGCCAGGAGGGTTAAAGGGACAGGTAAGTATTAATAGTTAATTAAGAATATTAAAGGACTTTTTTCGTGGTTATGTTTTTTGTTCAATTAAAATACTTTTTCTAAGTGTTTGTGTGTTTATTTACTTTTAACTCTTAAAGGAAATGGGTAAGGGGTACAAGTACCCCTATACTCATTTCTCCAGGGAGGGGGGGTGGGCATCTGGCGGACCCTTTTTTAAAGGGGACTCCCAGATGCCACCATGAACCCCCCTCCAGGAAATCGCGGCCACCACCTCCACCGCCCATCGGAGGTGGAGAAGAGCCCCTTGTCCTTGGATTGGACAAGGGCTCGGAGGGGGAGGGGAAAGCTTGGCTGCCCCTCCCCTTCCGAGACCCCCCAATCCATGGACCATGCGGGCTGGTATAGTCAGGGTGCGGAGCCCCACGCGGCTGGTGCTCCGCATTCTGGCTATCCCAGCCTGCATGGGGGACAAGGGGTTTAAGAATTCTGGGAAGGTGGACCCCACGTCGTTTTTTTTATATATTTCCCACACTCAGAACGAAGTAAGTAAGACTCTTCCCACTTGGGGGAATCTATGAAAATAATACACTATTGTTACCTGTGCAAAAAAAACCTGACATTTTCCGCATTTAAAAGACATTTTTCCCCTTGAAACTTAAAAATCGATTTTCTCAAAAACTATAAGGTCTTTTTGAAAAAAAAATTTCCTCTTATTCCCACTGATCCCCTTAATATACCCTGGGAATTTGGTGTTCCTAAATCTTAAGCAGGCTTTGCTATTAACCGTTAAAGTTGGCGGGTTTTTAAATGTATACATTTTTCCTTTGAAACTTTAAAATCGATTTTCTGAAAAACTATAAGGTCTTTTTGAAAAAAAAATTTCCTTCTTATTCCTTCTGATATCCTTAATATATTCTCCAAATTTGAGGTTTTTAGCGTTTAAGGGGGCTTTGCTATTAACCCTTAAAGTCGGCGGCTTTTTTATATTATACGGGAGCGTAATATTACGCGATTACAGCAGACTGTGTAATTTCAATAGGAGTTTACAGTCTTACGTGTAATTTGTAACGCGTAATAACGTAACTTACGGTCTACGCGTAATTAATTACGTGTAATACCGTAACCTTACACGTAACGCTTACGGTGCATTTGTAGTGAATTACGATGCGTAATTACGCTAATGCGTAATTTTGGTCCAGCACTGCACCAAACACTCACATTACATAAGGTGTCCTGTGTCAAGCTATACTTGTATTATTGGTGATTCTGCAGATCACCATATAATCAGGTATAACATCTGTATTATTGGTGATACTGCAGATCATCAATAATCAGATACACTCTGTGTGCTGACACCAATCATTACAGTTGGAGTTTTACTGGAGTTGGAGTTTTACTGGATCCTTTGGGTAATTTTCCCAAAGGATCAAGTTAAAACTCCTAACCCTGTTATATAAAGCTCTACATAAGTAAGTGGAGGGTTTAGTAGAGAGGGGCATCAGAAGAACCAGAGAGATGCCAGTCTGTTTTTTTGGTAGACCGTAGGGTAGGGTTTTACAGTAGTCAAGACAGGATATGATTAGAGCATGCACTAGCATTTTAGCCTCCTGGGAAAGAAGAACACATTCTGGAGATTTTTTTTTGAGATGGAAGTAGCAGGAGGTTGTTAATGTGTTAATATGTTTTGCTTAGTAATGTTTTTTTGCAGATGTTTATGTCATATAAAAGTATGGACATTTCTGGACTCAAGAGATGTTTTTAAAATAATTATTTATTTATTTATTGTATTTATAAAGCGCCAACATATTACGCAGCGCTGAAAATATCAACATAAACACTCTGTTTGTGTGATAGTATACAATGAACAGAGGCGCCAAAAGTATAAGATTAGATTAAATGAGCTTAAAAACCAACTTAAATGGCAAAATTGAAGGAGGAAGTGGTGGTCTTACCTCCCTCAAGCAGACACGACAACGACTGCGATTCAGACAGTCAAACACATTTATTAGGAACTCCAAAAAGAAATGCAACGCGTTTCGCAGGTTCAACCCCGCTTCATCAGGCAATATAGGGAGGAGTATCAAACAATCTGCACAAGGATTCAAATTAAGCGCCTCTGTTTGTGTGATAGACTTGTGTGATAGACTTTTTGCAGTTGGAGTATAGTAAATAAGTGTCCTAACCTTCTAAAGGTTAATTTATTTCAAGGTATACACAACATTTGTATTTGATAAGAAACATTGAATCCGATAAAAATTTGATACAAATGAAGGCCCTTTTGATCCACGTTTCATTTTTTATTCATTGGATATTGCTGAAAAGGCTATTTTCTCATCAATCAAAAGTGGGAGGAGTGCAGGAGGACTCAAGTGAAAGCAATACATCAAGTATTACAAAGTTACAGTTTGTAGCAGTGCGGTCACTATAACGGATTTCTGCTGGAAATTCCCCAGAATTGAACAATCTATCTCTAACGCTAGCAGATCCGCAAAATGCTAGCAGATTTTGAAACGCTTTTTCTTCTTTTTCTATAGCGTTTCAGCTAGCATTTTGCGGTTTTGTGAAGGGTTTTTAGTGTAGTAGATTTCATGTATTGTTACAGTAAAGCTGTTACTGAACATCTACTGTAACAAAAACCGCCTGGCAAACCGCTCTGAAGTGCCGTTTTTCAGAGCGGTTTACGTTTTTCCTATACTTAACATTGAGGCAGAAACGCCTCTGCAATCCAAAATCTGCAGCAGCCCGGAAGTATGCGTTTCTGCAAGACGCCTCCCGCTCTGGTGTGCACCAGCCCATTGAAATACATTACCCAAGCGTATCCGCAGCCGCAAGCGGATTGCAAACCGCAGCAGAACCGCTCTGGTGTGCACTAGGTCTAAGAGAGCTTTTGTTAATCAATGTTATCTAATGGCATATGAAATATAATAAAAACAATTTGAATGCACACTTCCTAAAATCTTAGAAAACTAATAAATAATGCATCCTCCCAAAATAATATTTTACTACATAATAAAAATTCATGATCTTCAAACAAACCAAGACAAATGGCCACTTTTCTTTTGCTTGGCAAATCCAAAAAGGATTCATTTATCAGCACCAGTTTACATTGTCTTTATTATGCCAGCTATCTTGTGAATTCACACAATGTCAACCTATAAAAACAAAGTGCTTTGTCATCTTCAATAAATTGCTGCTCCCACTGGCTAGTATAAAAATACAGTTAATATTGCTAGTTTATTTTCTTATGAATATACCTGCCAGCCACCATAGATCCAAATCACATTGACTGCTCCCAAGCAGCAGCACTGAAATCAATAGCAGTTAATGTCACTAGTTTATATTCTTAAGAATATACAAGCCAAACACTATACATCCACAGCACTCTAACTCTTGCAGGGCAGCAGCGATGAAACCAATAACTTCTGTTAATCTACCACAGTTCAACTCACTGTATATGCAACACATGAGGATAAAACACTACAACCTCCCAGTGGCTGTCTGCACGCATTTATTTGAAAGCCCAAAAAAGACAGTACTTTTCTCCAGTTTCCCCTCTTCATTGCAACTGAAGCTTAAAGAGAAACTCCGACCAAGAACCTTCTTTTAAATGAGAAGTCTATTCCTTTTCACAAACAGACCATCAGGGGGTGCTGTATGACTGATATTGTGGTGCAACCCCTCCTACAAGAAAACTCTGAAGACCGTGGTCCCCCTGGCAGTTTCCTGTTTGTGAACCTTGTTGCATTGTGGAAATAGCTGTTTTTACAGCTGTTTCCAACTGCCAAAAAAGCATGCAGCAGCTACATCACCTGCCAACAGTAAAAATGTCACCATGTAATTAATATCAGAATGTAAATCAAGGATTTAAAAGATTTTACAATGGGCAAACACTGACTAAATAATTTATACATAATGATTGTAAAAATGAAGCACTTTATTACATTATCTTCACTGGAGTTCCTCTTTAACAAACCTATAAGGAGACACCAAAGTGATTTCTAGTTTAGAAGCTTTATTGATCTTAAAGCAAAATTGTAGTCAAAATATCCTCTGTGTTCCAATAGATACGACATACTAATATAAGTTCTAAGAACAAACTCTTTAAAAAAATGGTTCTCCTTTCATTTTATCCAGAGAACCTCAAACGTGTGGTGTACTGAGCTCTTCAGGCTGCCAAAAGATTTTTTGTTTTTTTTTGTTCTGTTACCTCTGACTGTAGGAGATAATGTTCATATGTAAGACAATGTTTCTGTGTGCAAGCTAAACTACTAGAAAGCTGTAACTTTAGGAAAATAGAAGTGTGGTGCTTACTGCTTATAGACACTACAGGACCAAACAAATTCACAAATCAGCACTGCTCCCATTCATTTGCCAATAACTTTATTACTACTAGTCACACCTAAATGCTCTATATATTGGTTTTTTTTCAGGACAAATTAGGCTTTTAGTATGTGATCATTTTGTTTAGTAATTACCTTATTTTCAACGCATTTTAAAGGGAAAAGAAGGGAAAAAAACAGAAAAACACACGTTGTCTCCATTTACATCCATTATAACTTTACAATAAACAGTGCTAACTCTAAGTTAAACCCACACATTTTATTTGCTTATTCACTCTGGGTATAATTATATTAGATTATGTTTCTAGCACAATATATGGTGACAATATTGTATTTGGAAATAAAGGTGTCTTTTTTCAGTTTTTAATTTTTTGCTTTCTCATTGTACACTGTTGACAATTAGATGACCTTATTTGCAAAATAATAGTAATATACCCTCATGGCATCCATATTTAAAAAGCCAAGTTCCTAAGGTAACAATATATGTTGTTTCTTTCATATTCTGTCACTTTGTTTTCATTTTAGAAGTCTTTTATTTTGGTACAGAATATGTAAAAATGTAATTGCCTTTGATTCATGTTGTGACTACAAAGGATACACAAGACATGGGCCTCAACGCCTAAAACTTTCTAAACTCTATTCTACTACTTATCACGGTTAAAATGTTACCACATATGTCTCTTGTAGTTTTGCTAAAACTTTCGCAAGTTTTATCATAATTTTGAAAATGACTTTTTTTGTGTTGAATTGAGTTTTTCCGTACCTTTTTTTTATGTGAAATGGATCCAAGCTTCAAGAGCCCTGTCAGTTAGTCGCAGCTGACCTTTGGCCCCTTGGTGGTATAATTACTGCTGTGCCAGGTGCACATTATAATACCCATCACTGCATATACCTTACCTACTGTCAGTAATCCTGTGCTTACCAGCTCAGTTGCTGTTTCCTCCGCTGGTAGCGCATTTGGGGCTTCTGGTGTGGCCGGCTGCAGTGGCAGGGATGATGTCAGCAGCGTACATGCGGGGATCCGGTCGCATGATACTCTGACTGAAAATGAGGGCGGACGCATGCGCTGGCAGCGCCGCTCCTCTTATGCTCTAAGGAAGCAGGTCAGCTGACCAGCTATCAGCTGACACGCAGGACTCCACCTCCGGTTCCTGATTGGCCAAGCGGCTTGGGGGCGTGTTCTCCTGCTTACCCGGGCTATTTAAGCTCTGCTCTGACACTTGCTCACTGTCTGCTCTAGCTAACACTTCACAGTGAAGGCTTCAGACCTTAGTCAGTACCTTGTGTGGCTTGAACCGGCAGGACCCCGGGGATTCCATACCAGCTAGCCTATTAATATTATTAATATTATTATTACTGATTGTTATACTGTGTTTGACTTCTGCCTTATTCTCTGACTACTCTTTGCCTAACGATTCTGTACCTTTGCCAATCTGATCTGTTGCCGACCTCTGCCTGAACACTCACTTAGCTCTAGCCTGCCGATTTTGTACCTTTGCATATCTGATTGTTGCCGACCTCTGCCTATTCACTAACCTTGTAATTGCCTGTCGATTTTGTACCGTATCTGTCAGATCTGTTACCGACCCTAATTGCCTGACCATTCTTATTATCTGTACTCAGTGTTAGTGCTGCCTTCTACTGACACTGTCTGTAAGACAATTCCCGTTGAGGGAACGTCTGATATTGTCTGTCTGCTAGTGCTCACACACTAGCAGATTGTTACACCTACTACCTGTTGATCACTTCAGTGCACCCACCTACCTACGTGAGTGCACACAGTGTCACTGTGCTTGTCTGGTACCTGTGTGTGTGTGACAGGGTCACATTTGTAATACCCATCACTGCATATACCTACTACCTGTTGTTCACTTCAGTGCACTCACCTACCTACGTGAGCGCACGCAGTATCACTGTGCCTGTCTGGTACCTGTCTGTGTGTGACAGGTGCACATTGTAATATCCATCACTGCATATACCTACTACCTGTTGTTTACTTCAGTGCACCCACCTACCTACGTGAGTGCACGCAGTGTCACTGTGCCTGTCTGGTACCTGTCTGTGTGTGACAGGTGCACATTGTAATACCCATCACTGCATATACCTACCTGTTGTTCACAGTGCACCCACCTACCTACGTGAGCACACCCAGTGTCACTGTGCCTGTCCGGTACCTGTGTGTCTGTGTGACAGGTGCACATTGAAATACCCAACTGTAATGATCTGCTCAGCTGCCTGTGCAGGCAGGCAGCCTTTTGACCACTGTTCAGGTCTGCATTCTGCAGGTCTATGGAAGAGAGACCTTTTGTCAGTATTGCAGCTTGCTGCTGAGGAATTTGCATATGTTTGTCATGCAGATTGCCTAGCCACATCCCTTGTGGGCTTGCTCTATAAATACTATGTGATACCACAGTAAGGGCTGGTCATAAGAGTTAGATCCTGTGAAACACTCTGGAGAGTGTCAACCTTGCTCTTTGTTTGAATATCAGCTTAGAGTAGTCCCTGGAAACTGCACTGGGCAGGTTTCCCTAGTGCATTTAGGATTGCTTATCTGTTTTGTTTGTCTGTTGCGATTGTCCTCTCCCAGCGGTGGTCGACAGGAAATCGTTCTGTGTGTCTGGGTGCTAACCCGGAACAGCGGTTGTTACTGGTAGCCCCTTCTGATCTGTTTCCCTGGATCGCACTAGCATCTTGCGCTAGTGCTGTGGATCCTTCTGTTCTGCTACTCTGTACCTGGATCGCACTAGCATCCTGCGCTAGTGCTGTGGATCCTTCTGTTCCGCTACTCTGTACCTGGATCGCACTAGCATCCTGCGCTAGTGCTGTGGATCCTTCTGTTCTGCTACTCTGTACCTGGATCGCACTAGCATCCTGCGCTAGTACTGTGGATCCTTCTGTTCTGCTACTCTGTACCTGGATCGCACTAGCATCCTGCGCTAGTGCTGTGGATCCTTCTGTTCTGCTACTCTGTACCTGGATCGCACTAGCATCCTGCGCTAGTGCTGTGGATCCTTCTGTTCTGTCTTCCTGGATCGCGCTAGCCACTTTCGCTAGTGCTGTGGATCCTATCGTTCACTTATTCATGTTTTCGTGTGTCTGTCTTGTCTGCTACGAACGCTTGCTGGAGGCTCGGTGAGGTAACCGTTAAGCAAGCGCTCGCGTCCTCTGTTTCATGTTTGTCTGTCGGTGGTTAGTTAGGCGTGTTTGTCTCTATTGTGCTTATCATGTGGAGACCGCGCATAAATGCGTGCACTGTTGCAAATGAGTGCGGTGTTCGCGTTTAGCTAGCGTTTGTTATTTTCCGTATCTCCTCATTGTATGATTTGCTGTGCCTTTGCTACTCTCGTGCTCTGCCTTGCTGTAACCTTGTGTCACGTCTGGCGATCGCACCTCTCGCGATCACGTTCCTACTTCATATCTGCTGTGGTGTGTGCACCGTCGCGGGTTGGCGACTAGTTTGGTGCACACACATACAATCTGTCTCTGTGCTCATTCTCAATCACCTCTCTTGCGATTGCGTTCCGTCCCTTCGTGCAATTCCTGTCTGGCGTGTGTGGTAGGGCAGAGGAGCTGTTCCTCTGCACTCCACAGCTCCCCCTGTCGACAGGAATTTTCCTCTACAGGTGCATTGCACCTTCTGCTGGGTTTCCGCAAATTATACGTTTGTGGAGGATTTCCGCAGTGTCAGCGCACACGTCTTGTGCGCTGATCACGGAGAGAATTCCACAATCGTTACACCATCACTGCATATACCTACCTGTTGTTCACAGTGCACCCACTTACCTACGTGAGCACATGCAGTGTCACTGTGCCTGTCCGTGTCAGGAGCCTGAACAGAGAAACAGGGTTTGACCACAGTTTGCAGTATACAGATACTGGAACCAGGAATTAAGGTGCAAAAATAATGATTTATTGCAAATGCAATAATGCAAGCATACATACAAGCTTGAATGCAAATATCATACAAACATATGCACAGCACACAATATATACAAATAACCCGGGAAGCAGTGACAAATAAATATAACACCTGACTATCTATCTAACTAAGTGCACAATAATATATACAGAAAATATATATACACAATCGCAGTACAAAAGGGATCAGGCAGAATATCAGAGTCAGCAGGATAGCAAGGTCAGCAACAGGTTATCAGAGAAGCACACTACCAGGGATTACACAAAAGCAAGGTCTCAGACAGAATAAACAGGGTTGGCAACAGGAAAGCATACACAGGAATCAGGGCAGGGAAACAGGAACCAGGGTGTCCAGAAAATCAGACCTGGGAACATAAAGTTCTGGCAATTAGCAGGGGGAAGAGGCAGTCCTTAAAGGGAAGGTTCAGGGACTATTAAAAAAATAAAAATCCGCATCCACTTACCTGGGGCTTCCTCCAGCCCGTGGCAGGCAGGAGGTGCCCTCGGCGCCGCTCCGCAGGCTCCTGGTGGTCTCCTGTGGCGCGCCCGACCTGGCCAGGCCAGCGGCCAGGTCGGGCTTCTTCTGCATTCCAAAATGCGCCTCACGGCGGCGCGCTGACGTCCTCCGGGCTTTACTGCGCAGGCTCGCAGGCTCAGAACTCCTGAGCCTGCGCAGTACAGCCCGGAGGACGTCCGATGACGTCAGCGTGCCGCCGTGAGGTGCATTTTGGAACGCAGAAGAAGCCCGACCTGGCCGCCGGCCTGGCCAGGTCGGGCGCGCCACCGGAGACCACTGGGAGCCTGCGGAGCGGCGCCGAGGGCACCTCCTGCCTGCCACGGGCTGGAGAAAGCCCCAGGTAAGTGGATGCGGATTTTTTTTTTTAATAGTCCCTGAACCTTCCCTTTAAATAGTCCAAGCGATAACAGGATGCACGAGTTGTAGAAAATTAGGGCTGCTCACAGTCCACAGAGCCCTCTGCTCGTGGCACAATGAAAGTCCCGACAGTCCATGCAAATGCTGCCACCAGCAGGCAGGAAAAGTTATACATGAGTCGTAACAGTCCGGTACCTGTCTGTGTGTGACAGGTGCACATTGTAATACCCATCACTGCCTGATTCCCCGCCCATTACCCGTGGTCACTCACTCGCAGACTTGCCCTCCATAACAGTTTCTCGTTACAGGTACTGAACAGCCAGCAGAAAATGTAAAAAAAAAATAGATGTAAGCTTTAACAATGGTAGAAAAAGAACCATCAAAAGTTGATAAAGCAGTCAGACATTACCTGACATCACTGAGGAAGAGCAATCTCACCATGGTGCGCACCAGTCCAGCATGGCCGTCACAACACAAACAGCTGTTTGCGGTGCGTTACACAGTGAGTTTTGTGTGTCAGAGTGAAGCCGTACTCTAATTATACTCCCTGATTGATGTATACACATGCAAGATGTTTTAAAGCACTTTAGGCCTGCAATTTAGCATTCAATGTGATTTCTGCCCTTAAAACGCTGCTTTGCATCAAATCCAGATTTTTCCCCGGGACTTTTGGCGTCTATCCCACTCCTCCATGCAAAATCTCAGATGTTAGACCCCTTGAGGCAGGGAACACACTTGTCTTTCAGTTTTCTGCACGCGTTTTCCTGCATACTTTTTCTGCACACCAAGTGTGTTTCTATGCAGGAAAACGCGCGTGTTTTTACACAGCAGCTGATGTAGTTGATAGAGAAAACTGACAAAATGTGCAGAATCAGGATGCAGAATGTCAGTTTTTTTCTGCATGCGAACAACATATTAAGTGTGTACTAGCCCATTGATTAACATGAGTTCTCAGTTTTTCTGTGCAGAAAACGCGCACGAAAACAGTCAAGTGTCTTCCCTGCCTGAAACATCTATTCCATCACTTTTGTGGCCAGCATAAGTGTTTCTAGTTTTCAAAGTTCGCCTCCCCATTGAAGTCTATTGCGGTTCGCGGAAGTTCGTGCGAACCAAACTTTTGTGGAAGTTTGCGAACCGAAGATCGGAGGTTCGGGCCATCTCTACACTGGACGTTTATAAACGTCCAATTGTCATTAAGTGGTTAAAGGACCACTACTACAATAAAAAGGTAAAATTTAAAATACATGTAAACACATACAAATAAGGAGTATGTTTCTTCCAGAGTAAAATAAGCCATAAATTACTTTTCTCCTTTGTTGACAGTTGTCACTTTGTGACAGCCCTTACAGTAAGTATTAGAAATCTGACAGAACCAGGTTGGAGTAATCATCAAAGGTTTCCAAAATACTTGCATTTTTAAAATAGCTGGCAAAACTGCAAACATATGTAATTGTAGCTTAACTAGTCCAAGAGACCAGCACAAATCTAGAAAAATTCCGATTTCCACCAATGGCGATTACCAATTCAGCAAATATCTGATTTCCATGTTTTTGTTACTGGAATTGCAATGGAAAAGGATCAAAAAGTAGGTAAAAAGTACTATCAAAATATTTTGAGTATTTGTTTTCTTGCTGGTGGTTTAAAAAGCATTTTATTTATAAGTTTTAAAATATCATCTTGGAGAAAACTCCAAAAGGAGAATTGCATATGGGCTTTAACTGCTCATGTGATATGGATTACTGTGGCAAGGAGCATAATGGAAGGAGATTATACGAAGATTTTAAAGGCAGGCAGGTAGTGACTGTCAGATTATTGTGATCTGGTATGAGGTAGATTAGAGTGGCAAGCAAATAATGATACATATGTTCTAAAGGAAAGCAGGTAGTGAAAGGTAGGTTCGAGTGACCAGAAGGCAGGTAGTGATTGGTAGATTCTAGTGGCGGGCAAGTAGTTATAAGTAGATCTAATGACAAGCAGAAAGTGATAGATTCTAATGCCAAACAGGCAGTGATAAGTAACTACTGGTGGCAGGTGGGCAGGCAGCGATTGCTGAATTCTAATTGCAGGCAGGTGTTATAAATAGATCCCAATTAAAATTGGAGGGGGCACCCATGTTCCCGATGTCCCCAAATGTGATGATAGTCCCCTAGGATGATGTGAAGATGAACCATTTGTTCATAATACTGGACAAGGCCAAGTAGCATTTTAAAAATGGGCCAGGTTTTCCCAATCTTCTGGATAATGTGTGTAGGCATATCTCAGTGGTAGTTGCCCACACAGACAGTTTCAGTCATACCTAGTTTAAACCAACCTGCATGATGAGGGGGATAGTGGAGCAAGGGGGGTGGGGGGGGGGGCAAAGTCTTATCTTATATTTTATAAAAAACTGAAATAAAAAGTTGTTTTTTTTCCTGGGGGTTTCAAAACATTTGGTTTACTGTCTAGAAATAAAAAGTTTACACTTGATAAGGAGAGATGGCCCAAAGGGTTCGCCGGCGAATGGTTCCCGGCGAACTTCCGGGGTTCGCTATCGCGGAGAACCGCAAACTTTTCCATAAGTTCGATTCGCCCCCATAGTACATCATTAGGGTCAACTTTGACCCTCTACATCACAGTCAGCAGGCACATTGTAGCCAATCAGGCTACACTCCCTTCTGGAGGCCCTCCCAACTTATAAAATGCAGGCAGCGTCAGGCATTGGACTCACTCGTGTGCCTGTAGTAATTAGAAAAAGGAGAGCTGCTGCTGCAGACTCTCATAGGGAAAGCTTAGTTAGGTTCTTGTAGGCTTGTTAGCTTGCTCCTTGCTTATTCTTATTGCTAAAAAAGGACCCCTCAACAGCTCTTTTGAGAGCTAATCTTGTTCTTGTGATCTATATTATTTTGTGTGTGTGGCCCACATTGCATTATATTTATATACAGCCCTGTCAGCCAGTCGCAGCTGGCCTTCGGCCCCTTAATTTCTACTGTGCCACTGCCAGGCCCAGCACAGGTGACGACCTGTGTGTGTGACAGGCAGCTGCACATTTGTAATCCCAATCACTGCACCTGTTCACTATTTAGTCCCCCTACCTACCTACCTACGCGAGCACATGCATTGTTAATACCACCAGTCATTGCATGTGTGTGTGTGACAGGTACACATTTGTAATAGCCAGCAGCACTGCATATACCTACCTACCTATGGTTCAGTGCACCCACATACCCACGTGAGCGCACGCAGTATGATATTTAATACCACCAGTCACTGTACTTGTTCACGGTACGTGTGTGTGACAGGTGCACATTTGTAATACCCAGCAGCACTGCATATACCTACCTGTTGTTCAGTGCACCCACCTACCTATGTGAGCGCACGAAGTGTGATATACCACTCCGTGCATACCTGTTAACTGCACCTGTGTGACTGCACATTGTATTAGTCAAGTGCATACCTTTCTCTTCATCCCCCCCGATATGGACAAAACAGGTAGGCAGAGGAAGACCCAGAGGAAGGTCACCTGGCAGGCCTGTTCGAGGTCATGCTGATGTGATTTCGTGCTGCCCTGGACCAAAATACAGTGCTCAGAAGAAGGCATGTCCCATCGACTCCCAAGATTGTCAGGACGTGGTTGACTATTTAACACAGAACACCTCATCTTCCGCAGCCACCAGCGCTACTACTAGCACCACATTCCATTTGACACTTCGCAGGTGTTATTTGGTGGTGAATTAAAGGACCACTCCCACGAATCAATACATTTTTAACCATCCAACAGTATATATATATATATATATATATATATATAGTATATATGAGCCTTGCAGTGTCATTTTTTTTTTTATTTTGTGATGTCCCTTTAATTTACTGTTTGCCACTGAAATCGGAGTCCGTCAGTCTCTTGCATAACGTTGACGGACTTTTGTATCTAATAAACATTGCAGGGGGAGCCTTTGCAGGGTTTGGTAGAAAAAAGACGAGATGGTTTTGCCCTGCAATCCCAACTGTGAAGATCATTGCGCTCGTGCTTACCCCTCAGCAGTAGCCGTTATTTAGAAGGACCCCTCAGCAGGCTTTTAGGGAGGCAGCTGTCAGCGCAGACTTTGCTGCGCAATGAGCCGCTCTCCCTCTACCTTGATTCGCCTGCGGGTCTGCCAATGCCAATGATAAAAAAAATGACACAGCAAGACTCATATATACTATATATATATACTGTTGGATGGTTAAAAATGTATTGATTCGTGGGAGTGGTCCTTTAACTGATTCACAGCAACTACTGTTACAACAAGATGAAGGCCCTAAGCAAGCTACACCACCTCATATGTCTGAGTTAGGCGACACTATGGACGTAAGGTGTGAGGAGGAGGATGATGAAGTACCTGCTGTTGGTGCAGTTTATGAGGTGTCTTATGGGGTGTCTGAGGCAAGCGAAGCTGGGGAGGATGATTATGATGATGACGATGATACGGATGTCACGTGGCATCCTAAGAGACAAGATAACCAAGGGGACAGTTCAGAGGGGGAGTCAGAGAGGAGTAGGAGGAAACGAGTTCCTGAAAGAAGCAGGGGGAGCTCATCCTCAGAAACAGCTGGTGGCAGCGCCATGCATCGCCACCTATGAACAGCCAGCCAACATGCTCTTCAACGTCAGCTGCTGATGCCACCATAGTGCCATCAACCCAGGGGGGCTCAGCGGTTTGGAATTTTTTTAGTGTGTTTGCCTTAGATCGGAGCAATGCCATCTGTTCTCTCTGCCTCCAAAAATTGAGCCATGGAAAGACCAACACCCATTTGCCTTATGAAGGCACATGCAGAAAAGGCACAAACTGCAATGGGAAGAGCACCAGAGGAAAAGCAGCACACAAAAGAGAAGCCACCCTCCTTCTCCTCTTCCTCCTTCAGGTGCAGCATCTTCAGCCGCTTTCTCCCTTGCACCTTCACAATCACAGCCACCCTCCTCCACTCCACCTCTCACCTTGAGTGGTTCCTGCTCCTCTGCCCACAGCAGCAGTCAGGTGTCCGTGAGGGAAATCTTTGAGCGGAAGAAACCAATTTCTGCCAGTCACCCCCTTGCCCGGTGTCTGACAGCTGGCTTGGCGGAACGATTAGCTCGCCAGCTGTTACCATACCAGCTGGTGGACTCTGAGGCCTTCCGTAAATTTGTGGCCATTGGGAAAACGCAGTGGAAGATACCAGGCCGCAACTATTTCTCTAAAAAGGCAATACCCAAACTGTACCATGAAGTTGAGAGGCAAGTGGTGTCATCTCTGGCACACAGTGTTGGGTCAAGGGTCCATCTGACCACGGTTGCCTGGTCTGCCAAGCACGGTCAGGGCAGGTACATTACTTACACAGCCCATTGGGTCAACCTGGCGACCGCTGACAAGTGCAGTGGACCTACTTGTGACACCTCCACGGCTTGCAGGCAGGCCTGCTGCCACCTCCTTCTCCTCCTGCTACATCCAGCATCTCTGACTGCATGCCGTGTGACTGCCTGCCCATGACTAAGTTGGTCCCCAAACAGCATCTCTGCCTGCAGGCCCGCTAGACTAGCTTCTCCGCCACTACCAACAGGGTCCAGGACTCCAGGCGGATTCCTGAATTTTTAAGGCCACTACTAGCATCGGCTGCTATAACAATTTTTCTGGTGCGTGTACATGCCTGCCTAATTTTTCTGGCTGCACTGCGGTTGCAACAACAAAACAAAAGGCATGTACATATGTCAATTCCCCTTCATGATCGTTACCTTGCCGCGGTGAAGGGGCTTGCGTATGCACAATGAAGCAATGAAGCAATGACCGCCGGCTATATGAGTGACTCGGGGGGTGGCAAACCAAAGGTAATAAGGTCGTTGCTTTATTGTGGACAGACCAAATTCGATCAGCTGGACAATCACAGTTGTTCTGTCATTGAGCTACCTCAGCCTGGCGACCATATGGGCTTGAAAACCGATATCGCCTGCATTCTCGCCATGGTGCGCACCAGTCCAGCACGGCCGTCACAACACAAACAGATGTTTGCAGTGTGTTACACGGTGAATTTGGTGTGTCAGTGTGAAGCGGTACTCTAATTACACTCCCTGATGTTCGCAAACGTTTGCGGAGGTTCGCAAACCCGGTTCACGAACCTAAAATCATAGGTTCGGGCAATCCCTATTGATAAGGTGTACATTGTGCAACTGCAGATAACAAGGATTAACCTTGGGAAACTGCTGTACTACCTTTGCAGGCTGAGAGCATGTGAGAGCATGTTTTTGCAAATGTATGCAGTTCTATCTTTCTTTGCACTAGAAGCCGACAGGGATCTTGGTTGCCCAACAATGAAATACACTGCCTTAATAAAAACAGACCATCAGATGAGCAGCAGAATGGAGCTACAAGGCCTACCCTTTGCACAGTCTTGCAAAAAAAGAAGAAAAGAAGAAGCATGCACAAACTACTAGATTCTATGACAATAAGAATTTTAGATATGTAAACAGAAAGGTTTACCTCTGGCAAATTTTGTATTTACCCTCTATTGTTAAGAGGGGTGAACCTAAGCAGATTGTGGCTCATTAATCCTGCCTATCATCTGTTTCTTTTACAAGGCATATTTCTAAACATTCTATATGACCTTAAATGAAGAACTAAAAGATTTACACATGCAGATAATCAAAATGCATGTCGGTCATTTCGGGCCAAAACTTGCATGCTGCTGGTTGAGTAATATTTTCTTACCTTGGTTTCCATAGAGATGACAATGAATACTTTTCAAGACATTCTCCATTCAAAGGATAAATACAATAATGATGGATCATGAATTTAAGGAGTTCAACGCCATCCCTAACCTTGTACAGTGTTTTACAAAGCAAGCTGCATAATACACAGATCAAAGTAAAATTTCAATAAAATTGTATGGAAATTTTACTTGTTATACTCTGATGTATACAGTTGTGCTCATAGGTTTATATTGGGTGGCAGAATTTGTGAGATGCGCACCCTACTTTAAAGGAATCAAAATGAAAGGATGAGGCACCACAGAATAGCACAACCATTATGAACAAAATGTAGCACTAAAGGACAAAATGTGATGGCCCCCGTTTGCACACCCTTAGGGCCTGATCCAATTCACTTTTCTACTAAATTTTCTTCTAGGAGATAATTTTTCATCTTATGTTTCAAATAACTTTTGCACTCTGCAATTGAAAAAGTATCAAAAAGCAGGTAAAAAGTTATTGCCAAAATTATTAGTATTTACTTGCTTACTGGTGGCTTAACCTCCTTGCCGGTTATCCCGAGCTCAGCTCGGGGTAACCTGCGCAGAAGGATTTCTCAGGCCCCGCTGGGCCGATTTGCATAACTTTGCTAGCTGTGTGTGGTACGCGATTGCCGCCGCTACCCGCCGATTCGCCGCTACCCGCCATGCCGAGCCGCCCCCCCCCCCCCCAGACCCCTGTGCAGCCTGGTCAATCAGTGCCAGGCAGCGCTGAGGGGTGAATCGGGATTCCCTCTGATGTCGGTGACGTCATCCCGCCCCGTCGCCATGGTGACCGGTGAAGCCCTGCAGGAAATCCCGTTCTGAACGGGATTTCCTGCTTACTCTGATCGTCGGAGGCGATCGGAGTGGGTGGCAGGATGCCACCGCTCAGCGGCTATCGGGCTCGCTACATGTTTTGAAAAAAATAAAAATAAAAAAAAAGTGTTGCACTGCCCCCTTGCCGGCAGGAATTGGACCGGCAAGGAGGTTAAAAGGCATTTTGTATAAAGTGAAAATATCACCTAAGTGAATCGGATAGGGTCCTTGGGCCCATATGCAATTCTTTTTTCTCCAGAGTTTTCTCCTAGGTGATATTTTCAAACTTGTCAATAAAATTATTGTTACATCACCAGCAAGCGGAAAAAATAAAAAATAAATAAATAAATAAAATACACAAAATAATTTTAATTGTATTTTTTCACCTACACTTTGGTACTTTTTCCATTGCAAAGTGATACAAATGTATTCTAAGTCAAGGATGAAAAATTATTACCTATGAGAAAACTCAGGTGGAAAAGTAAATTGCATATGGGCCTTAGTGTTTAATACTTTGCATTGCCTACTTTATCATCAATGATGGCATGCAGTGTCATGTGGTGGTTGTGGGTTAGGGATTAATAAAATGCTTAAAACTTTGTGTTTATGTAAATTGATGCTAATTATATGCAAGTTTACAGTTTGGAAACTGACCAATTAAGTGAAGCAGCTGCATTTTTGAGATTTCCTCAAAATTGCTCAATACTATTAACCAATTCCTGATTCCTGCTATGTATATATATGCCCCTGAAATCTCCACTTCAAGATCAGGGGCGTATATATACGCACTACAGTGTTTACTTCCTTGCTTTTGCCTCCACGTGTGCGGTCCCACCAAGCACTGATCTGTGAAAAGAACGTGTTCTCAATGCTGATCAAAGTGCCTGTTATATTCATCAGTGAGATGCCTGTGGTCATTCATAAAATGAAAGGGAAAACACTCATACACATCAATTCCTGTATACTGTTTACAGTACACTGAATAAAGTGTGGGGACATCGAGTTGACAAAAAGTAAAAATACATTTTAAAATACATACAACCCCCCCCCCCCCAATAGTTATTAACCCTTTACCCCACCAAACCATAGTTACCAAAATAAAACTCTTTAAAAAAAAGTGATACATTAAAAATAATACATAAGTACTTAGCATACAAAAAAATCTGAGTAATAAAGTTGTTAGAGTATACTTTGGTGAATTGAAGCAGGGCCTGTTTTCTTTTTTGCCACTGATTTGTATAATTTTCAGACCCATGCTTTCTCACTGCTGTGAGGGATCACCTATATATTAAGGCCAGTGTGGGAACACTTTTCTTTTTTCTTTATTTGTGAGAGTATATTACTATTATTTTTGCAAATAAGGGCTTATAATTAATGATATTCTATAAAGAAACACATAATGGAAAAAATGCACCTTGATTTCTAAATAAAATACTGTCACCATACATTGTACTAGGACATAATTTACTGTTAATGTTGTAATAACCAGGACAAATGGGCTAATAAAATGTGTGGGTTTTATATACAGTAGCACATTGTATTTTCAAACAATAATGGCTGAAAACTGAGAAAAAATGACTTTTTTCAATTGTTTAAATTTATTTAAAATGCATTGGAAATAAAATATCATTTAGCAAAAACTACTACCCAAAGGGGACAGAGGATGATTTTTTTCCTTTCTCAGGTGTCTTCTTCTTGAGTTTTTGTTTCTGTTACATGAATGCAATAGTCATATATAGTGCTTATGTCTTCTGCAGGTCTTTACAGAGTATATTGTCATGTCATAAACTTTCCATCAAAACAGCTCACAGTGTAATCTCTACCATAGTCATATGTTCAGTGTTGTCTTGGGACAACTTTTAAGGGTAAGCTAATTAACTTATTTGTATAGTTTTAGGGTGTGTGAGGAAACCAGCATGACTGGAGGAAACCTATGCAGGCACAGTGGGACATACAAACTTCTTGCACATAGTTCCCTGCTGGGGATTACAACCAGGGATCAAGAGCTGCAAGGTGAGAGGGCTATCCACAACTACACCGTGCTGCCCATAAAATATTTATGATAAATAATAATAGGCAGACACAAAAGAAGACCCTTTACTGATTGTTCATATGTTGTGTCTTACTGTATTTAATTTGAAATCTCATCATAGCAAAGCCAAAAGTATATACACCTAAAATGTATTCTGGCTTTGTTTATTTCAAACTATTCAGATATTCCCCATGCATAATTTCCTTTAGGATCAGGTCACTTTTCTGGTATTGCAGAAATGAAAATGTGTCCAATAACGCTACTTTGTTGAAGGTTGAAAAGTTAAAAGATAAAAGTTGAAAAGTTATTTATACATAGTAGGGCCCATCCAGAAAAACCCCTCCAGAAATGAATCTTTGTAAGATCTATATTGACTATTCATAATGCAATATGTTATTTAGGATTAGGCTTTCACTGCCTACGGATCCGCAGGTGAGGGTTTGTCAGTAGACATCATGATTGTTATGAGATGTACAGTATATCCCTGGACAATTTAACTGAAAAATGTACTGCTAAGACGTTTTTGAAGTTGGATCTATTCTTAGGAATATACAGTACATTTACAGGGGAAACTTGAAAAATTAGAATATCGTACAAAAGTCAATTTATTTCAGTAAGTCAATTTAAAAGGTGAAACTAATATACAAAATAAATCTGTTATTTCCCTGTGGCAGGCTTCTCCTAAGCCAATGACCTGAATTAAGAACCTTAACTCACTTTTACTTACAAAGGATCCTATCATTGGTGCTCTCCTGAAGGAGCACAGTGATCCCCCTTCTGCCAAATTTGTCAAAAGGGGATCTCTCGGCAGGATATTCCAGCAGGATATTCCAGCTTCTACCAAAGACCTGTAATGCCTGGTAGATCTCCTTTCTTTCAGCCGCTATACCCCAGTCTATCACCACCTTCTTCACCCTATGTGGCGCGTCCCTGCTTGAACGGGAGGTGAGGAAATAACACCTGACCAGCTTTGGTTATACCCAGGCCTTGGAGGTGCAAGATATAGCGGCTGGGGCCGAGAAAGCCAGAGTACCACCAGAGGTCACTAATGAGGCTAGTAACACAGTTCCGCAGTATCACATATACAGTTCAACAGTTCAAGGGTATCACATAGGTCTTTACCTGGATTCAGAGGAACTGAAGCGCTCAGCGTCAAAAGTCAGTGGTAACCAGGTAAGGGACAATCCAGATAACATGTAAGAAGTATCCTGTAACAGACAATGGTCAGTTCAAGCAGCAAGCAGGGAAGTATCCAGTAAACAGGCAAGGGTCAATCATGGGCGTCCGCAGAAAATTTTCCAGGGGGGGGCAAAAATGGGGGGTGGGAGTCATGCGGCGCGCGTAGCGCGCCGCACCAAAAAATGGGTGTGGCCATGAACCACGATGTGGGTGTGGTCACAGGTGGAGCCAAATTTACATGAACTTAGCAATGGTGGGACATTAGACTAGAGCTATGGTAGAGATTAGATTATGAGTGCCTCCGACACAGGTGCCCCCCAGTTTAGGTAGTGACAGGGAAACATAAGCCATGCCTCCTGTGTGGCATTAAGCCACACCCCAGATTTTGCAAGAGGGTGGCAGTGGATGGGAGAGGGTGACAATGGGCGGGAGGAGGGTGCCAGTGGGTAGGAGGAGGGTGCCAGTGTGTGAGAAGGACAGCAGAAAGGCAGAGAGAGAGAGAGGGACTGCAGAGAAAGAGACAGCTGAAAGGAAGAGAGAGAGGGGGCAGACAGGTAGGCAGGGATAGAATACGGGATGATGAGAAAGTGGGTGGGTAGACAGAGCAAGAGTGGGCAGAGGGGTGGACAGAGAAAGGGAGGGTGAGAGAGTGGGGAGAAGGGTGGACAGAGAGAAGGAGGGTGAGAGAGTGGGCAGAGGGGTGGACAGAGAGAGGGAGGGTGAGAGAGTGGGCAGAGGGGTGGTCAGAGAGAGGGAGGGTGAGAGAGTGGGCAGAGGGGTGGTCAGAGAGGAGGGTGAGAGAGTGGGCAGAGGGGTGGACAGAGTGAGGGAGGGTGAGAGAGTGGGCAGAGGGGTGGACAGAGAGAAGGAGGGTGAGAGAGTGGGCAGAGGGGTGGACAGAGAGAGGGAGGGTGAGAGAGTGGGCAGAGGGGTGGTCAGAGAGGAGGGTGAGAGAGTGGGCAGAAGGGTGGACAGAGAGAAGGAGGGTGAGAGTGGGCAGAGGGGTGGTCAGAGAGAGGGAGGGTGAGAGAGTGGGCAGAGGGGTGGACAGAGAGAGGGAGGGTGAGAGAGTGGGCAGAGGGGTGGACAGAGTGAGGGAGGGTGAGAGAGTGGGCAGAGGGGTGGACAGAGTGAGGGAGGGTGAGAGAGTGGGCAGAGGGGTGGACAGAGTGAGGGAGGGTGAGAGAGTGGGCAGAGGGGTGGACAGAGAGAGGGAGGGTGAGAGAGTGGGCAGAGGGGTGGACAGAGAGAGAGGGAGGGTGAGAGAGTGGGCAGAGGGGTGGACAGAGAGAGGGAGGGTGAGAGAGTGGGCAGAGGGGTGGACAGAGAGAGGGAGGGTGAGAGAGTGGGCAGAGGGGTGGACAGAGAGAGAGGGAGGGCAGAGACAGTGGCAGAGAGGTGGACAGGGATAGAGAAAGGGAGGGCAGAGTGGCGCATAAGGGGAGATCGTTAGTAATCCAGTAGCAATGGCAAAAAGCAGAGGGACACTTTAGGAACAAAAACAATGAGATCCACTCACTGGAACACATAAAAGGACTATAATAATAACCCACAAATAAAAGTGTGAGACTCAAATAATTGATAATGCATTTAAAAAAACTGTAACCGAGTGACCCAGGCATAAGAACTGGCAGCCACATATTCATAAAGAGGAACATAATGTAAGCCTGTGGTGGACAATAGGAATGGAATAACACATGTATTTAGTAAATGTCAGAGGTATGGACTGTCATACAAGAGCATTACGTGAGCCTGTGACAGGCTCAGTCTGCACAACCAGCCTGCCAAACAATCCAAAAGCCATAAAGGCACACAGCTGCCACCAATTTCCCTCACAAACAAGGAGAAATATACTCACAGTGTTTTTCTTTCATCACCTTCACTCACTGCACTCACATTCTCTGACAGGAATTTCACACTTCTGCGTGCCCTGGTCTGGATAGCGTCTCTCATCCTCCCTCGCTAGCTCGCTGCGCTGCCCAGCATCAGAACAGTAGAATCTGATTGTTATGTGTCCTGAATAGAGTCTCTCTCGTCCTGACGTCCTCCTTTCTCGCTGTGTTTGGCTCAGAATCAGACCTCAGTGATGAGAGAGCAAGAGAAGCCATGCACAATGCAGCGCCGTATAATTCAAATACAGGAAGTTAACATGAAGTCGCTTCCTGTACTCTGCGATGCAATATGTATGGCTCCTCTTCCTCTCATCTCTGCCTGACTACGCCGGGCAAAAACAGCGAGAGAGGGGATGAGAGAGATGATATCCAGGGCGGCATATGGGTATAGCGGCAGGTAACATTCTGGGGAAGTGCCCATGATATATTGCCTTGGATGCTGCAGGCTGGACTTCCCGGAGCTGTCCCTGACTGGCGGCTTGACACTTCGGGTGGCTAAGGGGAGGCAGCGGCTGGCCAGGGGGGGGCGCATGCCCCATTTTGCCAAACGTAGGGACGCCCATGGGGTCAATCCAGGCAGCAGACAGAAGAGTATCCAGTAAACAGGCAAGGGTGAATCCAGGCAGCAGACAGAAGAGTATCCAGTAAACAGGCAAGGGTGAATCCAGGCAGCAGACAGAAGAGTATCCAGTAAACAGGCAAGGGTCAATACATGCAGCAGACCAGGGAGTATCCAGGAAGAAAGCAAGACTTAATCACAGCAGAGTAGTCAAAATACAATCAGAATATTAGCAATGATCAGAGTGCACACCCATCAACCAGCCAAAAGCTATGCTTATCACGGGCGATGACTGGGAGCACTCTGCACATTTAAATATCAACCATTCTCCAATCAGTGGCCGGCCACCTTCCGCACAACCAATCACACAGCAAGGCCCTGAAAGGAAGCGATCAGCTGACTGCACTGCAGCTGAGTGGGTCAGCTGACTATTGTTTACTCTTGTGAAGGGCGTACTGCGAATGCGCCCTCCACCTACCAGCTTGTACGGACTGTGAGTCACTGGCAGGGCCGGCATCTCGGGAAACAAGCGCCGAGACCAGGAAGTGACAGAATCTGCCCGGGTCTTGGCAGCATTTTCACCACTAACAGGTACATTCCTTACAAGACCTTATTTACTTTACTTGCCATCACAGTGTACACTTTTTTATTATACACTTTTATAAGAAGCTGCACATACCACAAATAAAGCTTTTGGTAGCAGTGTCGTCCTTTCTCTTTTCTGACTCCACAGCAGACATTGCTGGTAAAGTCCAAAGCTATATGAATCATTGTGTGCACAGGAGAACAAAGAAATTAAGCCCACCTGATGTCCCAAAATGTGCTGTGGCTTCCATGCCGCTTTTTTCAAGAACCGAAATGCCAGACAGGGTCCCTTTTGGGAACTATCTGACTATATTTATCATATCTTTTTTTTTTACACATGAATGAGGATTGCTGTGTTTAATGCATCGCAATGATCATTTATTCTATTGTAATATGTTAATGATGCAAACAGGTGATTTTATACCTATTTTAAGTGTTCTTAATTGCTTATGGTTATTAAACTCTTATGGCATTAATAAATATATTACTAAAGATATACATAGGCCTCAATTCGCTAAGCAGTTTAGACTAGTCTACTGATGGTTTTTAGTCTACTGATGGTTTGGTGTAATGTTTTAGACCTGTTTTTAGACCTGGTCTAAAACATTCAGTAATTAGGTCAGTAAAGCAGGGGAAATGATAAAAAGATGCAATTCACAAAGGCAAACAAGGAGTAACCACGCCCACATCAACTGGATCATATTTCCTTTTTTGGAGTATTTTTCTTTGCATATTGTCAGGGAAGGTCCTAGCACGCTATATATTGTGTGGTTGGTGCAGATCCATCCCTCTCTTTTTGTACAACTGGCAGCATCAATTGACAGTTTTTTTCTAAATTTAACCTGTGTAAAGAGTCATAACAGTGCAAAAAACGGTACTAGAATTTGGGCACACCATGCGCAACCATAGGCCCTAATGTGAATTAAGGCTATAGTGACACTCAGACAGTAATTTAGCTACTGTCAAAAAAAGGAGCCCAAATTACTTAAAAAAAGAGCTTTTGCTGGCAGCCAAATTACGTCTTTCCCCAAAGTCCATGGCAGCATGCAGAGGGAATAGTAAGTAACTGCGCTGGGATTTTTGCAGGAGCATGGTGAGGCGTTTTTCGGCTTCACTCAGTGCCCAAATTGCCCGGCCCCATTTTTGCATGTATGCATAATGAGGTTCCTTCCATTCTACTCACTTCAGAATATAGAAAATGCATTTTATGTTTATGTGTTCTTATTCTATTTAATAACTATAAATGTAGATTTTGAACGATTTCTACATCTTTTGTAGATGTTTTTGCTCAGTACTGTTTTCTTCAGGCTGTATAGAAAACATAACCCTATTGTGATCCTTATTGAAGCTACATTTCTTTGTTCAGTTGTCTAAGTGGATCATAATTGTTTCCTGAATGCACTTAAAAGGCCAACAACTTTCTTTTCAGAGGAGGCATGAAGGACATTACAAACTAAACATTTTAAGCAGGTAAATAAGAATAATTTTAAGTATGATGGAACAATAGGTCATCAAGGACAGAAATTAACCTTTAAGAAATGAGTGGATTTTTCAGACAAAATCTCAGACAGACATGGGAATATTCAGTTACATGAAGTATTATATCTCAGATGTGATAAAACAACATGAAATAAATAATATTTACTGTATCCTCTAAGTTGCATCAACAGTTCCAACTTAAAATACGTTACCCCTTATGGGGTACTATCAAGGTTTTCTTTGTGCTTTTCTAAAAAAGTCCCCAGCAAGGACTTATACAAAGACCTGTGCTGGCCAGAAAAAAGACTTAAGTTTAAATCTTGCTATAAGCAAAATAGCAGTTTTTGTCCTCTGCTGATGACAAATCCCGATCCTCAGATTTTTTTTTAGTAAGATTTGGTGGAAGCTAGCATCAAATAGGCCCCTATGCTCTCTTCTGGCCCTAGGTCACTTTCTAGGTTTGCCTTGTGAATAATCTGGCTCTGCAGCTGGCACCAATGCATGCATGGACACTTTCCAGGCAGCTTGACTTTGCCACTGCCTTTCAGGGAGTGCTTTTAAAAATAAATGGAAATAAAAGAATCTTTGAGAATCAAAAACTTGACAGTAAGAGACTTGGATGTCATATTATAATAGAAAAATCCACAGTGTGTTGTCCTATTGTTCTGAAAATACCTCACATCCTAAGATGTGGGTTGTCACAATAAACACTGCCAGGATTGCAGCAGTGGCAACCCAAGCATAACTTTAGAGATTAGATATTCTCAAAGTACCAGTTGAACACAGCAAGGATTATTTTTATTTTTTAGTATCCCCACATGGAAACTAGTCGTATATAAACGTGCAGGTAGGAGTACAGGTGGCAATGATCATACAGTTTGAGTATGCTTTATTACAATACCTACTGTAAGAGACAGCTACATAGTAAGAAAACTAAAAAATACCAATGCATTTACTCTGGTACAAATGTATAAATGCGTACACAGGTTGTTGTTGTTTTTGGTTGTTTTTTACAGTGTCCCTTGTTATCTATGTATCTCAATCCACCATTTGACTAAATCTACACATCACACAATGTTTTCATAATTTTTGGGATGTCTTATCCAATATCAGAAAATCTTTGCCCAAGGGGTGTTGGATCAAAGAAAGCCCTTATGAAGCCATTTATAATTTGGTTGCCCTGGAGGTCACAACATCTGCTGATTACTTCAGTCACTATCTGTGCATATTGTGACCTTAAAAAACATTTTTATTTCTGGGCCAACCATTGGGCGAAGAGATTTCCTGATAATGTATGTGTTATGGTGTAGGCCTGGTGTAGGGATGCTCGTTCAAATTCCGTAGATAATGTAATTTCCGCATTTCCAATTGGAAATTGCATTTCCGCATCGGAATGTGGAAATCGCTAATACAAGTGTGATAGGCGGATTTCCACGGAAATCGCGGAAATTTTCTATTTAAACATCGATTAAGCTATAATGTCTTTTTGATTTTTTTCCCTCTTGTTCCCACTGTTCTGTTTAATAAACCGGATTTTGACTGAAATGTAAAATGCAAAAAATCTGCATTACCTGATATGCCTTGCAAGGCTACTTCCTGAGTTCCAGTGACTACTTCTGGTACAGGAAGTGCCTGCTTTTCATCTAGAAAGAAGTTTTTACATAGGAAAGATATGCCCTAGGGCAGAGTAATCAATCTAGCTTTTAATTTAGCCTTAACTAGCCTACTACGAATTGAATATGCAGGTAATATTGCATTCACCTCTTTTTATTCACACTATCTGAGAGATCTTTTGCTACTGTCTCTCTGACACATTGCAATTTGTCACAGTGTTTTATTTCATGTTTGATGCTTTCTGCCTTTGACTAGTGTAGTCTGAATAAGGTGGAGCCTAACCACTCCCACTTTTTAATTCAAAAATGTTATAAAGTTGGTGCTGGCCGCCTGGTCGCCTTTCTCCCCTGATGACGCAAGATTGCGAAACCGGTCGGGAAGGCGACAGGCGGCACCATTTTATTTGAGGTCTTCTATTGACCATTTTATGCGCGCTACTTTTTCGGGGTTCCCAGTGCACGGGCCCCGTATGTGAGTTTTCCTTTATCCTTGTTTTTAATTGTTTTACTTGTTATGTAATAAAGACGTTTTACACTTAGATGTGCCGTACATCTCTTTCATGTCACTATCCTACTGGACTCCCCTTTGGTGAGTCTCTGCGATCTCAGGATATCTACTATATTCCGGAGGAATCTGTAGTGTGCAACATCGCTGGTGAAACGACACCATTTGAAAGTTCTGCGGACCACCTATCAAACTCGTTTACAACCTTATAATGTGGGTTGTTGGAATCTGGTAAGCCTTGCTTCTTTACCCTTTTGTTCGAAGATCCTGTATACCAAAAAATGATGAAAGCTGTATTACTATAGACCTGCGCTGACTTTATATATTCATTGCTTGTGTGGACTTTTGGACATTGTCCTTCTCGGCTGCGGTCGCCTTCTGCCTTGGCGCTGACACTTGTTTTTTATAGGTGATGTAACAGCTGCATTTTTTTTTGGCAGTTGGAAACAGCTGTAAACAGCTATTTCCCACAATGCAGCAAGGTTCGCAGACAGGAAATTGCCAAGAGTACGTACTTTTCTTGTTTCTTGTGGGGGGGGGGGGGGTCACCACAATATCAGTCATACAGCGCCCCCTGATGGTCTGTTTGTGAAATGTAATAGATTTCTCATGTAAAGGGGATATCAGCTACTGATTGGGATATAGTTCAATTCTTGGTCGGAGTTTCTCTTTAAGAGAGAACTTCATCAACCAACATTAGACAATTGCTGGTGAACCTTTCTCAATACAGATTAGGTAGCCATCAAAATCTTCTCCAAAGTGGAACCTAGAAATACCTGTAAAGAATAGAGATGGCCCGAACCTCCGATTTCGGTGAGGTACTGAAGGCCTCTGACAGTGGCGTGACCTTGAGACTGTACTGTGTGTACTCCTATTTTTTATTGCCTGAGGAAGCTGGAATATACCTGCGAAACGCATTGCAAAAAAAAACCTAGGAGTGTACCAATAAATTTGATTGTTTTGTATACACAGTTTTTGCGTCTGCTTGCGGGGGGTAAGTCCACCACTGCCTCCTTAGCAATTTTAAAAGTTTTAAGAATTGATTTTATCCTGTTGGCGCCTCTGCTTTTCATTACGTTATAATTGATATCCACCCCTTGTGGAGGGGGATACCCCTTTGTTTCTCCTGTCTACAGAGAGCGACTTCTTAATCCTGAGTGAGGACAGGCTAATCTCCTCACCTGACTGTACAGTGGTTACTTAGAGGTAACCCTGGTTTGTGAGTGTATATTATACTCGTTTCATTTACCCAATTGTCAATACTTACTACACTATATTGGGCGCTCAGTTCTCTTTTTACATATATCTCTAGTAAAGAAACATTTTTCACTATTTAAAAGAAAAGCTCAGTAAAATGCAGTGTTTTATCTTGTGAATTCAGCACATTCAAAGCAAATATGAACTAAGGCATTGTGAATAACGTAGTAAATATTTTTTAAGCAATGTGAAATGCCTAACTGCTCTAGGCGGTAGCAATGTGATCACTGGCTTCTAAGTTATATTAAAGGAAACCTTAACTGAGAGGGATATGAATGTTTCCTTTTAAACAATAGCAGTTACCTGGCAGCCCTGTTGATCTCTTTGGCTGCAGTAGTGGCTGAATCACAGACCTGAAACAAGCATGCAGCTAATCCAGTCTGACTTCAGAACACCTGATCTGCATGCTTGTCCAGGGCTGTGGCTAAAACTATTAGAGACACACGATTAGCAGGAGAGTCAGGCAAGTGGTATTTTAAAAGTAAAAATCCATATCCTTCTTAGTTTAGGTTCCCTTTAAAGATAATAAAAGCCAGAAATGTGACATACAGTTTCTGTAATGTCTCAAGTGGTTCCCCATTGCTGCATATGTTCTCTTAAAACCTCCTCTGTTGCAGGATAATGTGCATCCTGCTTTGTCACTGCAGTGGCCCCTATTCAATTAAACTTTTTCTCCTGAATTTTCTGCAAGTTGATTTTTTCATACCTCATAAATAAAATCTCTTTTAATCCACCAGGAAGCAAGACTACCGTCTTTCCCCTAAAGTAAGACCTACCCCGAAAGTAAGGCCTCCCTTATATTTCAAGCATGCTTGAAATATAAGGCCTACCCCGAAAATAAGGCCTAGCTGGGGGCGGGGCGCTGTGTGTATGGGGAGGTGCGTGGTCTCTTACCGCACCTCCCTTGTGGCTGCGTCCCCCTCCGTTCCTGGTAATTCCTCCGGTGGCGGCGGCATAGTAATCCATCTGTGAGGGCGCCCTGTGACCCTCACGCAGTACGCTAGGCCGGCTCTGCACTGGCGCCCTCTTCCTGTCATCATGTGCGCCCGGCAGATGCGTCCCAGGCGCACATTGATTAATCAGTGTGCGCCTGGGACGCATCTGCCGGGCGCACATGATGACAGGAAGAGAGCGCCAGCGCAGAGCTGGCCTAGCGTACTGCGTGAGGGTCACAGGGCGCCCTCACAGATGGATTACTATGCCGCCGCCACCGGAGGAATTACCAGGAACGGAGGGGGACGCAGCCACAAGGGAGGTGCGGTAAGAGACCACGCACCTGCCCATACACACAGCGTCTAGCCCCTCCCACCCCCGAAAATAAGCCCTAGTAGACATTTCCTCCCCAAAAAGAATATAAGACAGTGTCTTATATTCGGGGAAAGACGGTATACTAGACACAATTTTAAACTGATTTTTTCCCTACTTTGTGTTACTGCAAAGTTATTTTAAAGAGAGGGAAAAAATATCTCGTAGGAAAAAACTCAGGAGAAAAGAGGAACTAAATAAGCTTCAGTGTCTTTAATTCAGGAATATTGATTGTGTTCATAAGAGCTTGGAGTTTTTTCCAACACTCTTGAAGGCTATAACATTTTGTGTGCAGCCAAAAACTGAAAGTGTGCTTTAAGAAATAGAACTTGTATTATAAACATGAAACATAATTAAATAATGGAAAAAAAAATTAATGTGTGCACTAATCGATAGTAACCGCCTAAACAACAGATTTCATGTATGAAGGTCAGTCATCATTTATGATTAGTGATATGGATAATCTTATCTTTATGAAAACTTCGTTATGTATTAACTTTGCATGTTATTATATTACTAATGGTATCACAATAGTACAATTTTAAATTATTCATTGCATCATACTATTACTGTATGCAGGCCCGGATTTACATCACAGCAGCCTATAGGCACAGATGTCCTGGTACCCGACTCCGCCCTCCATGCATGCAGGCCCAAATTTACCTCACAGGAGCCTATAGGCACAGATGTCCTGGCACCTCAGACTCCGCCCTCCATGCATGTATGCATTTGTGTTACCCAGCACTACTTACAGTATGGTGTTCTCTGTACTATGCCATAGAAGATGACAACAGCTAGTGATAAATAAGATCATGACAGCAATAATTATAACATTTCAAGTAACTTGAAATTGGACAATTAAAAAAGCTTCAACTGGGCATATTTTTTCTTTGTAACTTATAAGAAAATTAATCAATGAGAAGCTTTGAACAATAATAATAGCAATAATAATTTAAGCACAATGCATACTGTAAAACCTATTTTATTCTACATCTTGATATTTATACTAGCAATCCTTTTTTTTCCCTTACAGCTTAAATTAATGCATAGTATTCTCTAAGCTTTTAAAACTTTTCATTTTGCATATATTACATGTAATTAGAGGCCTCTTTTGCACATAAACGAAAGCTTCACATAATACAACACTTACACGTATACATTACTGAAACAGCAGACCACAGTAGCACATTGTTATCAGCAAAACTTTTATAGCAAAGTTTATCTTTTTCTAGCATTACAACTTTTTTTTCAAAAGACTTTGAAGGTGAAATCATATTATACTTTGTATTTTAGGTATATATGCTGGTGTCGTCCTCAATTTCTTCTCTGTTCCATTTTCCAATTATGTGTGTAGAAACAGGTATTACACACAAAGATGGAAGACGAGAGAAAATAAAGATTTGTAGTTTCAAAGTTGCATTGAAAATGTCAAGAAAATACCCACATTAGACACAAAATAAAATGGTCTTCGGCATAAAATATGCCTATGTTTGTCTTGCTAAACATAAAGCTCAATAAAAATATAAAATCTTGTTTAACATATTGTTTGCTGTGCAAGTAGAAGCCAGTCATTAGACTTCTAAATTATTCAATCATGGCACATCTATCGATTATTTTGTTGCTAGGTGAGGACTGTCATTTAAGAAAGACTGCTGGCATGCTAAGATTAAAACTCATTTTTCCTCCTTAATTTGCCCACTGCTTTGATCTTCAAAAATTGTGGGTAATGTCACATTTAATTTCTGTACAGATATCCTCCTAATTCATATATTTTTCTATGTGTTCTTTTATGTACAGAGTTGACTATATATGTTTTGTAATGGCATGGAAAACAAACGTTTGCTTTCTTAAAACAGAAAGAATTTGTGATAATTCAGGTTGGAGTGAGCTTGAGATGTCTCCCAGTGCAACACTGCTGAATGTATGCAAATTAAAAACTGTTGCCCTTAGAAGCTAAACACACCTCCAGAACTGCTGGAATGCAATGATGTGTCAGCTTGTTAATTTGTACAGAGCCATAATAATCCAACATGCATACAGACTGTTTCGGATTGGCTGATCCTCATCAGTGCATGGCATGGATTAGTTTGGCTCAATGGAATAGGGCTTGAAACACCCAGAGGTACAGACTAACCAGAAAGCTCATGGTGACCCAAAACTCATTGGAGTGTGTAAGGGGCTACAATGGTCCTAAAAGCCACCTTACTAATATGCTATGGAAAACAAAAGTTTGCTTTCTTTTGTAATGGCAGGCATTGATTCAAATCTATTTAATTCCACTCATATAGACCAATAGATAGAGATGGACCGAACCTCCAATTTTCAGTTCGCGAATTTCCGCAAAAGTTCGGTTCACGCGAACTTTCACGAACCGCAATAGACTTCAATGGGGAGGCGAACTTTGAAAACTAGAAACACTTTTGCTGGCCAGAAAAGTGATGGAAAAGATGTTTCAAGGGGTCTAACATCTGAGCCTGCAATTTAGCATTTACATTGAATACTAAATTGCAGGCCTAAAGCGCTTTAAAACATCTTGCATGTGTGTACATCAATCAGGGAGTGTAATTAGAGTACTGCATCACACTGACACACCAAACTCACTGTGTAATGCACCACAAGCAGTTGTTTGTGTAGTGACGGCCATGCTGGACTGGTGCGCACCATGGCCAGAGTGCAGGCCGTGGCGGTTTTCAAGCCCATATGGTCGCCGGGCTGTGGTAGCTCAATGATAGAACAACAGTGACTGTCCAGCTGATCAAATGCGGTCTGTCCACAATGAAGCAACAACCTTATTATTGTGGGTGTGCCCCCCACGAGACACTCATATAGCCGGCGGTCATTGCTTCATTGTGATACGCAAGCCCGTTCACCGCGGCAAGGTAATGATCATGAAGGGGAATTGCCACATGTACATGCCTTTTGTTTTGTCGTTGCAGCTGCAGTGCAGACAGAGAAATTAGGCAGGCATGTACATGCACCAGAAAAATTATTATAGTGGCCGCTGCTAGCAGCGGCCTTAAAAATTCAGGAATCCACCTGGAGTCCTGGACCCTGTTGGTGGTGGCAGAGAAGGCAGTCAACCGGCCTGTGGGCAGAGATGCTGTTTGGGGAGCGACTTAGTCTTGGGGCAGGCAGTCACACAGCGTGCAGGCAGAGATGCTGTGTGTGGGGACTGACTTAGTCTTCTGGCAGGCCTGAGCGTGCTTTGCAGACCAGGCATCCGTGATCAAATGGACCCTTGACTCAATGCTGTGTGCCAGAAATGTCACCACTTGCCTTTCAACATCAAGGTACAGTTAAGGTATCGCCTTTTTTGAGAAAAAAATTGCGGCCTGGTATCTTCCACTGTGCTGTGTGGCATTGCTTTTGTGTGCCGCTTTTCCTCAGTAAAGTAGTTGTCCCTACGCGGGTCTTGGTCTTTCCATGGCTAAATTTTCGGTGGCAGAGATTACAGATGGCATTGCTCTCATCTGAGGCAGACACACACAAAAATTTCCACATCGCTGAGCCCTGGAGTGATGGTACTTTGGTGGTGGCGGGCAACTGAGTGTCAAGTGGGGTGCCAGAATCAGAGCAGGAGGAGGAAGATATGTCATGCTTCCGTGCAGAAGCTGAGAAAGATGAGGTGTTCTGTGTTAAATAGTCAACTACGTCCT
This sequence comes from Hyperolius riggenbachi, assembly GCF_040937935.1. NCBI lineage: Eukaryota > Metazoa > Chordata > Amphibia > Anura > Hyperoliidae > Hyperolius > Hyperolius riggenbachi. The sequence goes on along the minus strand of NC_090647.1, from coordinate 426,949,284 downwards.
GACAATATTGGGGGCTGAGGGCACGTGCCTACTTCTGAACACTGTACTTTGGTCGAGGGTCGCACAAAATCATGACAGCACAACCTCGAACAGACCTGCCAGGTGTCCTGCCTCTGCTTTTTGGATTGTCCATATAAGGGGGGATGAAGTGAAAGGTATGCACTGACTTGACTAATACAATGTGCAGTCACACAGGTGCAGATAACAGGTATGCATGGAGTGGTATATCACACTGCGTGCACTCACGTAGGTAGGTTGCTGCACTAAATACAATAGGTAGGTCTATGCAGTGATGGGTATTACAAATGTGCACCTGTCACACACACAGGTATCAAGCAGGTACAGTTACACTGCGTGCGCTCACGTAGGTAGGTGGGTGCACTGAAGTGAACAGGTAGTAGGTATATGCAGTGATGGGTATTACAATGTGCACCTGTCACACACAGACAGGTACCGGACAGGCACAGTGACACTTCATGTTATCACATAGGTAAGTGGGTGCACTGAAGTGAACAACAGGTAGTAGGTATATGCAGTGATGGGTATTACAATGTGCACCTGTCACACACAGACAGGTACTGGACAGGCACAGTGACACTGTGTGCGCTCACGTAGGTAGGTGGGTGCACTGAAGTGAACAACGGTAGTAGGTAAGGTATATGCAGTGATGGGCATTATAATGTGCACCTGGCACAGCAGTAATTATACCACCAAGGGGCTAAAGGCCAGCTGCGACTGACTGACTGACTGACTGACAGGGCTATATATAATGCAAGTGGGCCACACACACACAAAAAAAAAAGATCACAGAGAACAAGATTAGCTCTCAAAAGAGCTGTTGAGGGGTGCTTTTTTAGCAATAACAATCAGCAAGGAGCAAGCTAAGAAGCCTACAAGAGCCTAACTAAGCTTTCCCTATAGGTCTCTGCACAGCAGCTCTCCCTGCTCTAATTAATGCAGGCACATGAGTGAGTGAAAATCCTGATGCTGCCTGCCTTTTATAAGGGAGGGAGTTGCTCCAGGAGGGAGTGTAGCCTGATTGGCTACAATGTGCCTGCTGACTGTGATGTAGAGGGTCAAAGTTGATCATCATGATGCACTATGGAGGCAAACCGAACTTCCGGAAAAGTTTGCGGTTCTCCGCGAACGCGAACCACCGAAGTTCGCTGGGAACCGTTTGCCGGCAAACCGTTCGGGCCATCTCTACCAATAGACTCATATAGACTCTCTGGTGGTAAGAGGGGTATTATTGCATCTTTTCCTGGTTGGTCCACTACATTAATCAGTAGGAAGCCCTGTGGAAAAGTCCTGTGAGGCGAAGAAGCACAATGACCTCCAATCAAGAAGAAATGAAGATTGTCCACTTCTGGAATGAAATCTTGAAGAAGATGGATGATTACAAACCATCATGCAAGGTTGAGGAAAAATGGTATGAAGGTATCCAGTAGCAGTGTGAAAAAACTGGATGAGACCATGCCCAAATGCCTGAAAGTTGTGATTGCACAGAATTTCACAGGCAATTTTGGAATTCCGCCAGATTGAAAAAGCAATTCCGTTCTGACCAAATGGAATGGAATGACCAATTTCCGCCTAAAATTGTGGAAAATACAATTCCGCGGAAAGCGGTGACCATCCCTACTAGAGAAAGAGAGAGAGAGAGAGAGAGAGAGAGAGAGAGAGAGAGAGAGAGAGAGTCATATAAGCAAAAATGCTCCTGGCATTGCAATAAGTTAATTCAATTTACATTCGTAACTTTACCAGTTAATAGCAAAGCCCACATACATGCTAGGATCACCACATTTGTTTAGAAGGAAATTGGAACAAGGGAAAGCATCTTTTAAAAAGACCTTGTTTTTGGGAAAATTGATTTTAAAGTTACAATAAGAAAACATTTTTTTTAACGCAGTTACATGATAATGCATCTACCTATTGGTAATGAAAATTGACATACTGCATATCAACAGAAAGAGCAGTGCATTTCCTGCCAATGTTTCCAGATGGTCAGTACACAGTGTGTGAGGACCACCTGGAAACCTGATAAAAGTGACAAAGCTTTGGCCAGGGATTGCTGTACAAATGCAGTACTACTGTATAAGGATCCCTGGCAAATATAACTATTGTTTGCACTACATGTGAGCCCCCCTCACTCTGAATACGCTGTAACTCCTTGTCACCCAGGCAGGCAGGTATATTCAGAATGCGGAGTCGGGGCCATATGGGGCTCCGAAGCCTGAGCCATGCCAGCCTGCATGGTTCATAATGGGGGGGCTTTGTAAGAGAGGGGTGGCAATTGGCAAAGCCTCCCTCTATGTCTCAACACTCTGGTGGGGCTTATCTATACTTCTATACTTCAGTGAAGCAAGCCCATCCTTATGACTGCTATCAGCACCCACACTACCCCCTGCTAAAACACATAGCACCCACCCCCTCCAACACCTTGGGCACCCACAGCACCCTGTCCTGACACCCCTGGCAACCCCTATGCATGCTGCACTGATGCATGATAAGCCCTGATGGGCAGTGAGCAAGTGGGAGTTAGCATGGAGCACATGTAGGGGTCACCACGGCATCAGGGCAAGGTGCTGTGGGCTCTGGAAGGGATGGTTGCTATGTGTTTCAATAGGGGGGGAGGAGAGTGGGTGCCGGTAGCAGTCACAATGTAGGAGCTTGCTATACTAAAAAATCTTCGGAGAAGGGCTCCACGTCATTTTTTGTAAAATGTTACTTTTAATAGTGCGAACAATAGGTATATTTGCCAGGTATTCTTATGCAGAAATATTTGGCTGCACAGCGCTCTCTGGCAAAAACATTGCTACTTCCACCGGGTTTCAAGGTGGTCATTAAGCAGTGTGTACTGGCCACCTGGAAACGTCAGCAGATAATGCACTACTCTTTGTGTTGAAATATGTACCGCACATTTTTACTGCCGATAGATACATTATCTGCATTTGAACTGCATTTCAAAAACATTTTTCCTATAGTATAACTTTTAATTTGAACTACAAAATATTTATGAAACTTTTTTCCCTTGTTGCCACTTTTGGGCGCTTTGCTAATAACCACATAAGTCAGTTATCAGCAACACCTCAGTTAATTTGTGGAAATGTGTAAAGGCAAAAATTAACACGAATATGTGCCATTAAAGTTGAAATTTACAGATACACACACAAACACATTTTAGTTAGTTAAACAGAGAAGCGATCTAAAGAAATCAAACCAAAAAAGGGAGATTTGCTTCAGTATTCCAATCTGCATCCTTACTTTCAAATCGATATTTTTACTGTACAAGATGAACAGGAATTACTAAGCATTAAATTAGTTTTCACATCTTCTGGTAAAATATTTCCATTGGGGAACTCACTTTACAGTCTAGATACAGTTCCTAGTGCTAAAAAAAACTTACAGTATCTCATGTTTTGGCCTACATGAAAGTGAAGCCCCAAACTTATGACATAACCTTACATATGCACAAATGGTGCAGCAGTGGTAGCTTGATCCAAAAGTGATTTTAAATAGTTGTGTTTTTTTTTGTTTTTTTTTTAATAGTGTTCTTTTAAGAGGTTTAGAATGTTATGCAGATATGCAGATTAAGCAACCCTCATGCTTTTCTGCCAAGTGTAATAATCTAGGTTTTGATATTATTTCCAGAGCAGTGTGTATCACTGTAGGTGCAGATTCAGTAGCAGTGACATGTCTCACGGGAACTTGGAGTGGCCGTAGGCAAACTTTAGCTCTGCCACTGCTGAGACAAGTAAAAAGAGAGGTAATGTTTTCCCTTCATACAAAGTGCCTGTATTTTTTTTGTATAACAGGACTGCTAGATAATTATGAGATAATTGTTTATATTTTATTCACATGACTAATAATTAATTCTTGAAAAGCCAGAGAACAATATACTGAAATTACATACACTAGTTTGGATACGCGTCCGAACAATAATTAGATTTGTTTTTAAAATATAATGGTGAATAGGAAGGGGGGGAGGGGGGTGGAGACAGCAAGAGAGAAGTACTCTGACAATTCTAAAAATCATTGTTGTCTCAGTGTTTAAAAAATAAAATATTATGACATTATTTGCCAAATATGCAAAAGAAAGAATATCAGTTTGATTTCTAATATTTATTTTGTCAATATTTTATGATGATTTTTTTCTTTGAAAGGTATAGTTTGTTGCTTTTTCTTCTGACACTCTTCAAACAAGTTTTTACATCTCCTTCAGTGATACAGCTAGTGTCACTAAAGATCAAACAGTAACTGCTCATCATTAATGCATCAAAAAGAAGTGATACGGTGTCCAGACTTTTTCCCTCAGACTGACTTTCTTTACCTAACAGGTGTTCAGCAAATATTTGTAACCATTTTTGTTTTTGTGGCACACATCTTGTTTTATTATTATTAGCTTATTTGTCAAGCAGTATTATATCCATGTTTTCAGTTTATGAAAATAGGAAATCAAAAGGAAATAGGAAATTTCGGTTCGCGAACTTCCGCAAAAGTTCGGTTCGCGCGAACTTTCGCAAACAGCAATAGACGTCAATGGGGAGGTGACTTGGAAAACTAGAAAAAAATTATGCTGGTGTAACATTATGAGCGGCAGCCACGGCGAACAGCACCGCCGCTGCAGCTGCTGCCGTGTCCCTGCCCGCTCCTCTGGCGTCTAGAACACCGAGGACGGGACTGTCAGTAGCTCATAGGGTCGCTGTCGAGCGCGGGCGCGCGCACAGACAGGACCTTTATGCCAGGAGGAGGCTCGTCAGCTGACCCGCTGGTCGGCTGACATCAGAGGAGTCTCACGGCGCCCCGGATTGGCTGACTGCAGGGGGCGTGCCAGTGAGGTCTCCTCTGCTTCTTAAGCCTCCGGGCTTCATTCAGATGCTGTCTGCTGTCGTGAATACTTCTTGTGTTAGCGCTCAGACCTTAGACTAGACCCAGGTGTGGAAACCAAGGACTTCACACCAAGACTAGGAATTCTGTTTATTATTGATTATATGTGTATGATTCTGGCAATACCTCTGACCTTGCTTACTGCTTGTCGTTACTGTACATCTGCCTATCTGACTTGTTGCTGAACCTCTGCCTGTTTACCCATTATCCTTTAGCCTCACAATTTTGTCCTGATTCTTACCTCTCTGTTGCCGAACTTAGCGTGTCTGACCACTCTGCCCTCACCAGTGGGCCTAGCCTCTGGTGAGGGATTCTTAGTATAGAATAGCCTGCAGTACAGTCTTAATCACCTGCTCCTCAGGTGATCGTTAGTTGCAGTATTGTTTGAATCACCTGCTCCTCAGGTGATCACTAGGCTGCAGTACAGTCTGAATCACCCGCTCCTCGGGAGATTCTATCTCTTCAGTATCAGTATCTCCAGCTTGCTGGGGCTTGTACGCTATTATACAGTCAGTGTACCAATTGTACCTCACCAGCCCCTCTGGTGAGGTCTCGCCAAACTATTAAGTTACGGATGCACCAATCACTACTCACACAGTCTGTGTTAGCTATACTGGCATTATTGGTGATTCTGCAGATCACCTAATAATCTGGTATAGTGTCTGTATTATTGGTGCTTCTGCAGCTCACCATATAATCAGACGTCTGAGTTATAACACCTAACCGTTACAGAACAGCAGACCAGAAAAGACATGGCGACACTGGGCGAACGGGTCGAAGTATTGACCGCTACTCTTAGTGAGCTCATTAAAACGGTTAATGTAGAGCTGCAGACTCAGATTGACCAACTAGCTGAGTCAGTTAACTGTGTAACAACCTCTATTGCACCAGTGTCACCCCTTCCCGTGATTGAACCGAGGGTGCCCCCACCTGAGAAGTTTTCAGGGCATCGCTCGGATTTCCGTAATTTTAAACAAAGATGCTTATCATATTTTGAGCTACGGCCCATTTCTTCAGGTACAGAAGGTCAGAGGGTAACTTTTATTAAGACATTGTTATCAGGGGATTCCCAGTCATGGGCCTATAGTCTCCCAGAGAATCATGAGGCATTGGCATCTGTGCAAGATTTCTTCAAAGCTATGGCAGTTATATACGGTGATCCCGATTTAGCTATGTCAGAGCGGAGACTTAAGACCCTCCGACAAAACCATAACATTGTTGAGGTATATGCGGCAGAGTTTAGAAGGTGGGCAGTGACGGCTAGATGGGGGCAGCATGAATTACTTGACTGTTTTCTATCAGGTTTATCTGATTCAGTGGCTGATTTGATGTTAGGTCATCCCGAACCCTTGATGAAGCCATAGCATTAGCGATTAAAATTGACCGCCGAGTTCGATTTCAGAGACAGACTCGGAGTAAACTCAGGGAGTCCGGGGAAATCTCATCGCCTTCACGCAGTAATTTGGGGTTCTCGGAGCATATGCGGACCTCTGGGCCTGAGAGACGCAGGGGATCAGGTTCCCCGACAGAATCTGATCTCAAGCGTTCAGATTGTTCACAGACCACTGAGGGGTTCTACCGTTCCTTGGTGGCTGGTAGTATTATGGTTGGTGATTCACTCATCTCTTCGGGAGATGATAGACTTTTCCTCCCCTGTACCATTAGTTGGGGAGATAGAGCCCAGGTGACACAGGCCTTTGTGGACTCAGGTTCAGCGGCTAATTTTATGAATTATGATTTTGCACTTCAGCTTGGCCTTCCCCTCCAGTCTTTGGATCAACAGGTTGTGGTTACCGCAGTGGATATTTCACCACTTCAGGACAACCGATCTCCTTCACAGACTCCGGTAGTGGTATGTCAGATCGGAGCTCTCTACAAGGAGAAGATTCAGTTTCTCGTTATCAAAATGGCAACCACCTCAGTGATCTTAGGTATGCCTTGGCTTGAGAGACATTCTCCTCGTATTGACTGGAGTTCCAGACAGTTGTTAAGCTGGTCCTCTTTTTGTCAAAATCACTGTTTGGGAAAAGTCATGATTTGTACTACTAAGGTTCAAGTGGAGGGATTACCTAGCCAGTACTCCGACTTCGCGGACGTTTTCTGTCCTCGAGCTGCCAATAAGCTTCCACCTCATCGAAGCTTCGACTGCCCCATAGAATTAAGGTCGGCTTGTATGCCCCCTAGGGGTCATTTATATAATTTATCGGGACCTGAGAAACTTGCTATGAAGGAATATATTGCTGAGAGCTTGGCCAAAGGCTTTATTCGACCGTCCAAATCCCCGGCCGGGGCTGGTTTATTTTTTGTCAAAAAGAAGGACGGTGGTCTCAGACCATGAATCGATTACAGGGCTTTGAATAGGATTACGATAAGGAAAAGTTATCCATTGACCCTGATCGACGATTTATTCTCCCAAGTTATGGATGCTGGGGTGTTCACTAAACTCGATCTCAGGGGGGCATACAACCTAATTCGGATAAGAGAAGGTGACGAATGGAAGACGGCGTTCAACACGCCCGATGGGCATTACGAATATCTAGTGATGCCCTTCGGGTTGTGTAATGCCCCAGCCGTCTTCCAGGAGGTCATTAATGAGGTTTTTAGGGAAGTTTTGGGTCAATTCGTCTTGGTCTATTTAGACGATATTCTCATTTTCTCCCGTACCTTAGCTGAACATAGGGATCATGTGAGATATGTGCTGAACAAATTAAGGCAAAATTCCCTTTTCGCCAAGATCGAAAAATGTCTCTTTGAGGTCTCCAAGGTACCTTTTCTTGGATATGTGATCTCCACAAAGGGATTGGCCATGGACCCCGACAAAATTTCTGCGGTACTGGAGTGGCCTCAGCCTGTGGGTCTGAAGGCACTCCAGCGATTTTTAGGCTTTCCAATTTCTATAGGAGATTCATAAGGGTTTTTTCTTCTGTTGTTGCACCCCTTACGGATCTTACCAAGAAGGGAGCGGATACCTACAGTTGGTCACCAGAGGCTCAGGCTGCCTTCTCCTCACTCAAGCAGTTGTTTTGTTCCGCTCCCATTCTAAAGCATGTGGATGTGTCCTTTCCCTTTGTGGTGGAAGTGGATGCTTCAGAAATCGGAGTGGGGGCTGTGTTGTCCCAGCCCTCTGGCCTGTGGGGCAAACTGCATCCGTGTGCATACTTTTCCAGAAAATTCTCCCCCGTGGAAAGGAACTATGATATTGGCAATCGTGAGTTATTAGCCATTAAACTTGCCTTCGAGGAGTGGCGTCACTGGCTGGAGGGGGCCGAGCACACAATTAGAGTTTATACAGATCACAAAAACTTAGAGTATAATGAAGGTGCCAAACGTCTTACCCCCCAGACAAGCCCGGTGGTCACTATTCTTTACACGATTTAGATTTATAATCATGTACAGGCCAGGTAGCAAAAATGTGAAGGCAGACGCTCTTTCTAGATGTTTTGAACCTGAGTCTGTACAGTCACTTACTCCTGTTGGCATTCTTCCCGAAAGTATAGTCATTGCAACTTTGGGACTTCAGGCTGAGCAGACTACCAGTGCAGTTTTTCTTTGACAGACAGTGAAGAACAAGTAGTGGATTGGAAAGTCACTCCTGCAGACAGAGTTTGGGCTCTTCCAATAAGGTCCAGGAGCTTGAGGTCACTCCTTTCCCTCCCGCCCTGAGCAGAGGTATTCCTCTCCCTCCCGCCCTGTGATGGTTAGGGTAAACAAGATGGGGAAGAAGACTCAGGGAGCGTGTCCGGAGTCCACGCCTAGAGGGGGGGTACTGTAACATTACGAGCGGCAGCCGCGGCGAACAGCACCACTGCCGCAGCTGCCGCCGTGTCCCTGCCTGTTCCTCCGGCATCTAGGATGCTGAGGATGGGACTGTCAGTAGCTCATAGGGTTGCTGTCGAGCGCGGGCGCGCGCACAGACAAGTCGTGTTGATAAGGAAGGAAAATGCGTGCACCTTCCGTCTTGAAACATCCATGTTTAATTGCAGCAGTGAGGAAAAACATCACATGGGACTCTGTATAGCAGTCAAACAGTTAACATACCATGGTGTGGAGCGATGATGGTGGAGGAGGTGGGCGGTGGGTGTGGATGGTGGAGAGCGACGGCCGTTTCGTGTCATGGAGACACTTGGTCACGCTGCGTTCCACCTGAATACGGAGGGCGGCTAGTTCCGGGTTATGACGGAGGTAGACTCCGCCCCTTCCAGAACAGTCGCCCTATCCGTGATTGCAGTTACAGGGATAGCCACGTAAGGCAGCGTCAGGCGTCATGCGGCCAAAGAATGCGTCCAGAGGGACGTACCCATAGACACTACATTACCCATAAACCAACAGGCAAAGGGTCACGTGTAGTGTAAGTCCGTAGGGGTACTTCAATAATAAGAAGAAAACCCCCGATATTGGACAATAAACGGAAAATGAGAAATATTTTAACATCTCAAAGTCCTGGTAAAAAATATCATATCTATGGTGCAAGAAGGCGGGTTATAGCAAGAGAACCCAGCGATCATGTCTGGGCTGCCGAATTGGCCAACCCTGCGCGATCGGGCAGTGTCAATTCAGTGTTTAAAGTGACAGTGACTCAATTGATAGTGAATAAGATGATTAAAAACATAATGGACACTCAGCAGCTGTTGCTGGGCATATGGATAGTATCAAATTTATAAAAACCACTCATGTTTAGATGGAGAATTGAGAACAACGGGAACTAGGATGAGTGAATAAGTCCCATCAGATTATGTGACAGCCGTCAACACCTCCATGATCTGCAGGCAGAGCTACCTTTATAGGCTACCAAAATTGGTTGGTGAACCAATTCCCCCCGCGCAGATTTAGCGCGTGTAGGGGGGTAGCAACGCTGCACCCATGGATACATAAGAGACGGAGCATGACACAAAAATTTTTTTTCAGGGACAACATACAATATCAAGATCTATACCACCATCGCTCACATCTAGCAGGAAAGTTACATCAAAGCATTACATTTTATATAAAAGGGGAGAAGAAAAATACATGTCTCAAATCGATTTTAGGGATCTAAAGTACTGGCCATCTCTATTTTATCATTCATCCCCAAGGGGCCCATCGCCTCAGTCCTTAAGATCAGTTTGGTCTCCTCTCTCAAGAGTAATTTGTCACGGTCCCCACCCCTACGTGGGTTCTCCACTTTTATCAACCCAGCAAATTTTATTCCCTTGCCTTCTGCAGCATGGAAGTTCCTCATATGACTAATGAAGCGGGTGCAGCCCTTTCCGGTTTTGATGGACACGATATGTTCACTTCTCCTTACTATCATAGGTCTAGTCGTCTGGCCAATGTAGTATTTACCACATTGGCAGAACATAACATAAACTACGAATTCGGATTGGCAAGTAAAAAAGTCCCTTACTACGATCCTTTCTTTTCCCACCTGGATATTTTTCAATGTTAGCATCTGCTTACAAAATCTACAATGGCCACAACGATAGTTCCCCTTAGGTAACATTCTGTCTAGCCATGTGGCGGCTCTGGGTGACACAAACTCGCTATTGGTTAATATACTCCCTAGTGTGGGGGCTCTTCTAAAGGTGACTCTAGGTGATTCTCCAATACATGCAGCCAAAGATTGATCCTGTCAGAGAATGGGCCAGTTTTTGTAGATAGACTTCCTAATTTGATCTGCCATAGGGGAGAAATCAAAGAGCAGTGACATTTTATCTTCTCCTGATCGTGTTTTAAATTTTCGATCTATCAAGGATTTACGATCTTGTGAATCTGCTCGTTCTTTGGCTTGTTTCAATAATCTTCCACTATAACCCCTCTTTTTAAATCTATCGATAAGATCATTCGCCTGTTTCTGAAAATCCTCCTCTACAGTGTTATTTCGTTTCAATCTGAGATATTGACCGTATGGTATTGCTTCTGTCACGCTTTTAGCATTAAAACTGTCAGCATGTAACAGTGAGTTAGTTGCCGTACTTTTTCTATACCCTTTGGTACATAATCTGTCATTTCTGACGTTTAAACATAAATCAAGAAATTAAATTGAGGTATCACTTATCTCTGAGGTGAACTGCATATTAATTGTATTGTTGTTCAAGTACGTCATAAATTCGTTAAACTCTTGTTCGGTCCCTGACCACACCACCAGAACGTCGTCCACGTACCTTGACCACTGTCTGACGCGCCCCCGGAACGGATTGGTATCCGAGAGCACGGCAGACTGTTCCCATGGCTCCAAGAAGAGGTTCGCATAGGAGCACGCCACTGGGGTCCCCATCGCTGTCCCAGATACCTGTTGGTACCATCTATTGTCAAAAAGGAAAGAATTGTGCGTCAAGACAAAATTTAGGCATTCGCAAAGGAAATCAATATATTTCTCATCCTTGTTTGTTTTCAACAAAAAATGTCTAACTGCTTGTATGCCCAGGTCATGCGGGATACGACTATACAGGCTGACCACATCAATGGTGGCCAGCCTATCTCCGGGGACCCAAGTGGTGCGCTCCACCATCTTCAAAACCTGGAGTGTGTCCCTAAGGTAGGATGGGACCCCTCTCAATAGGGGGCGCAGGACGTGGTCAAGGTACCTGGACAGTCTCTCTGTAAGAGATCCACATCCAGACACAATGGGACGCCCCGGCGGTGCGGTCATGGACTTGTGCAATTTGGGTAAGCAATACCAGACCGGTCTTCTCGGGAACTGAGGAAGGAGGTCAGTGGCTAATTTGGGGGAAAGGAATCCTGTTTCTACACCAATGCGTAACAAGGAGCGTAGTTTATTTGTGTACCTATGTGTGGGATCAGAGGACAACGGGAGGTAAGTATCTTTGTCATTAAGTTGCCTGAGGGCTTCAGTTTTATATTGTACATCGGTCATAATGACCAAATTGCCTCCCTTATCAGCTTTCCTCAACACCAGGTCTCGTCTATTTTTGAGCCATGTCACCGCTCTTAGTTCCTCCCTGGACAGATTGGAACTGGCAGAGTCGTAAATTTCTGCTTTTATATCTTTCAATACACAATTTTGGAACAGATCTATGGCTGACCCTGGGGTCACCGGAAAGGGCTGCACTGATCGACAAGCTCTGAATCGACTACTGTCCCCCAATGTAAGTCTAACAGCATCCTCCATCAACATTGACTCTTCTTCTTGGTTCTCTCCCAGTAATTCATTTAAAGAGTGCAATATTTCCTCATCCGTGGGTGTCCACTGGGCCATAGGGCAAAAGCCCAAGGTACCAGCCCGGACTCCATTTGTCATTTGAGGAAGAGAGATAAATGGATTAAAAGAGACAGCAGAAAAGTCAGGAGAGCCAAAGTGAGGAGGAGATGAAAAATTCCCCTCACTACTATCACCAACAGGACCTGGGATAACCTCCCTTCCTGTGGTTGCACCAGTAGCTATCATTGGGGATGAGACAGAAGGAAGAGAAGAAGGAAGGCCCTCTGAAGGTTTAGATTTTTCATTGGCGTCCGGATTGCAGGTTGAGTTTGGCTGGAAAAATCTTTGACGAATAACCAGTTTACGGGTTGCCTTGTAGAGATCAATTGAGAAGTTAACGAAATCAAATTCTTGTGTAGGGCAAAAGTTAAGTCCCTTCTTCAGTAATGAAATACAATTCTTTGGGATTTCTTGTCCAGAAATGTTCACCACTTGTAGTTCGTTTTCAGCAGCCTGTGTTCGCAGCTTCTCTTTACTTAATTCTTTGCTTTTTTCTTCTTGTTCATATCCCTTAGGGTGCTCGATCTCTCCCATCTCACCATTTTTATGTCGGTTTCTAGATCGCTTTCGTCCTCCTCTTCGAATCCTACCTCTAAAGGGGCTGCTGCTTCTGCACATGATGAATGCGGTATGGACTCTTCTTTATTATCCTCTACGGCAGCTTTCTTTTTCCCTTTTTTTGGGAACTTTTTCAGAACCTTCTTTCTTGGGGTCTTTTCACCTTTTGGAGTATCTGCGTCACTATCTGACCCCGAGTCTGTGGTCCAATACCCTCTGCCTTTCGGGTTTTTACCACCTCGATTGAATGGTGCTGGACCCCAGTTGAAGACTCTCCCGCACAGACAAGACCTTTATGCCAGGAGGAGGCTTGTCAGCTGACCCGCTGGTCGGCTGACGTCAGAGGAGTCTCACGGCGCCCCGGATTGGCTGACTGCAGGGGGCGTGCCAGTGAGGTCTCCTCTGCTTCTTAAGCCTCCGGGCTTCATTCAGGCGCTGTCTGCTGTCGTGAATACTTCTTGTGTTAGCGCTCAGACCTTAGACTAGACCCAGGTGTTGAAACCAAGGACTTCACACCAAGACTAGGAATTCTGTTTATTATTGATTATATGTGTATGATTCTGGCTATACCTCTGACCTTGCTTCCTGCTTGTTGTTACTGTACTTCTGCCTATCTGACTTGTTGCTGAACCTCTGCCTGTTTACCCGTTATCCTTTTAGCCTCACGATTCTGTCCTGATTCTTACCTCTCTGTTGCCGAACTTAGCCTGTCTGACCTGAGTGGGCCTAGCCTCTGGTGAGGGATTCTTAGTATATAATAGCCTGCAGTACAGTCTTAATCACCTGCTCCTCAGGTGATCGTTAGTTGCAGTATTGTTTGAATCACCTGCCCTCAGGTGATCACTAGGCTGCAGTACAGTCTGAATCACCCGCTCCTCGGAAGATTCTATCTCTTCAGTATCAGTATCTCCAGCTTGCTGGGGCTTGTATGCTATTATACAGTCAGTGTACCGATTGTACCTCACCAGCCCCTCTGGTGAGGTCTCGCCAAACTATTGAGTTACGGTTGCACCAATCACTACTTACACAATCTGTGTTAGCTATACTGGCATTATTGGTGATTCTGCAGATCACCTAATAATCTGGTATAGTGTCTGTATTATTGGTGATTCTGCAGATCACCATATAATCAGACGTCTGAGTTATAACACCTAACCGTTACAGCTGGCCACAAAAGTGATGAAAAAGATGTTTCAAAGAGTCTAACACCTGGAGGGGGACATGGCGGAGTGGAATACATACCAAAAGACCTGGGGAAAAAAATCTGGATTTGATGCAAAGCAGCGTTTTAAGGGCAGAAATCACATTGAATGCTAAATTGAATGCCTAAAGTGCTTTCACACATTTTGCATGTGTATACATCAATCAGGGAGTGTAATCCCCCTTGCTCCCTCTTTCTATTTCTCTCTCTGATTTTGTCTTCCAGGGATTTGTAGGCTGTCAAAAGCAAGCTCACATACATTGGCCAGGAATCGAACCCAGGCCAACTGCTTGGAAGGCAGTTATGCTCACCACTATACCACCATTGGCCGGGAATCAAACCCAGGTCAACTAACATTACAGGCTGAAGCCAGCCATTTCACTCATCTCTTCAACTACAAGAATGGCCCAGGAGTAGTCTTAGCTACCGTAATATCTTTGTTACGGCAGGGCCCTTATTACACTTTCTCTTACAGGGCTATGGCAAAAATGAAATCATGCCTAGCAGTGGATGGTTTCAGTCCATCAACCTCTGGGTTATGGGCCCAGCACACTTCCGCTGTGCCACTCTGCAGTCTGCTTACATTTGTATACGATCTTCAAGTTTAAGAAGGGTACATTAGTTCCCTTCACAAAACACAAATGGCAAGGCCGTCCCTGGTTGGGCTTGAGCCACCAACCCTTCAGTTAACAGCCAAATGCTCTAACCAATTGTGCCACAGAGACTGTGTATGTAGTTGCTGCTAAATGGCTATCTGGGGTTCTCTTGAGACAACTGTTGAACACAAAAGGCAAGGCCGTTCGGTCACGGAGAGACTCTCAAGCTATCTGGACCACATCCTCCATCCATTACTGTGACATATCCCATCACATCTTGGTGACACCATTGATGTTTTGGAGGGCCTTGGGTCCTCATCATGGTGTAGGGGAGACCTTCTGGTGACCATTGATGTCACTAGCCTCTACAGCAGAATTCCACATCTTGATGGTGTCAGTGCTGTGAGGATGTTCCTAGACAGAGACAACAAAAAAAGATGTCTCTTATAACGCCTTTGTGTGAATGCTTGGAGTTCGTCCTCACTCACAATGCTTTTCTATTTGGTGATACATGGTACCAGAAGGTCTCCGGCACCGCAATGGGGACCCCGGTTCCTTGTACCTATGCAAATCTTTGTCTAGGTGCATGGGAAGAACTTTACATCCATTCCCCTAATAACCCTTACCGTTCGGCCTTGAGGATGTGGTCCAGATATGTGGATGATGTCCCGGCCTTCTGGTCAGGAGACATTTCACTTCTGCAATGCTTTCTGGGATACCTTAAACAGAGTAATGTGAATATGCTTTTTACCATGTGAATATGCTTTTTGGTCAGCAGAAAACATTTGTTTTCTTGATTTAGAGCTGACCATTACACACGAGGGAATCATAACTAAAGGTTATCGCATGCCTACTGCCTTAAACACTATATTACATTGCAAGAGTTACCAACCTCAACATGTTACAGATTCCCCTATGGCCAGGCCCTACGTTTACGTATGAACAATACCTAGCTTAAAGATTTTCTCCACCAGTCAGAGGAGGAACTCAAACAAAGGCTCCTTGCCCGGGGTTATAATGAAAACAGCCTGGATTTAGCCATCAAAAGAGGCATTGATAAAGATAGGCTAGAACTTATCAAAAGGAAAAGTCAAAACAAATCTACTAAGGGACCGGGAGTTTTCTCATTTGATTTCTCCCCCATGGCCAAACAGATAAAATGGGCCTTCAGTAAGAACTAGTCCCTTTTGCTTGAGGACTCAATACTAAAGAATACTTTACCTTCTCAACCTCTAATTGCCTTCAAGAGAGCACCAACCATCGGTGACATCTTGGTACATAGTGATTTCCGAGAGTATCCACAGCAAACTTGGCTGGGTGAATTTGCCTCCACAGGTAATCATAGATGCGGCTTTTGTAAAGCCTGTCATCTAATGAAGACCGGTAAGTCCTTCAAGTTGGGCTTGGTTCAGTGCAGTATGTCTCTTTTTGCCACATGCAGAACCAGATACGTGGTCTACACCCTGTGGTGCCCATGCCAACGTTTTTACATTGACAAAACCACTAGAATGGTCAAAGAACGCATCCTGGAGCACGTACAGTTGCTTCCCAAAAATAAAGGCTGCCCCAGGATGATTGAACACATGTCAACTGCTCACCAGAGCAACCCTGATTTTTTCTCTTTTACTTGCATAATGTCTGTAACACTCCTCGAAGGGGTGGAGACAGGAAAAAATTAATACTCAGACAAGAAGCGCATTGGATCCTACGTACTGATGGTATGGGATCTTTGGGTCTTAATGACTATGCAAATCTTGCCTGCTTTTTAGATCATTGATTCTTGGTGCTTCTATACTTACCTCTGAGCCGCCTCTTGTTGCCCATTAGTTCCCACCATGGCTTTCTTCTTTTTAACCTAGTCTCGACACTCCCTGCTCACCCTTTCTTGTGGCAGGGTTATTAAATTTACACCCTGTGAGGAGGGCCTTCTTTCTCCCCCTCCGGGTTGTTTTTTGTTTTTTATTTTTTTTTGATAATTTAATGCAATAATAAAATTGATTAAGTTTATTAAAAATATTAACCTTTTGTAACTATTAATATTGATTAGGTATGCCATGCTGGGACCTCTGATGTGCCTCTGCATTTTTTGGTGCCTTCCTTTGGCACTAACACTTCTCCTCACTCTTCTACACCTTTTGGTACACTTAGATACTCCTCACTCCCCACTCCAGCATTGGTCCTTATACGTCCCCCTATTTTCTCCCCCGATCTGAGCTGGTGTTTACTCAGCTAAAAGAGCTATTTATATGTTAGAATGCCTCCATATCCTGCCATAGGGCACTCAATTCATGCATGTCCCTCTCTTTCTAGGGTTTTTTTGTACGTGGTGCCCCAGTTTGCCTTTTGCCCGATCTATGCCGGGCGCAGAGCTTCTGAGATTGTCATGACAACTACCACCTATATGTACGTCGCGAGCGCTATGTGCTCAGCTCCGTACATAGCAGGACCTCCCCTGCACAGCCATTGGCCAGCATGCAGCAGCACCATAGATGATGCGCGCACGTGACCTTTTACAAATGGCCGTGCGTCTCACCAGCCTCTTCCGGCAGTCTATCTGGACGGAGATTTGACTTCCTTTGTGGGGTGGGCCTATACGGCGGACCGTAAGTGCGTTCATTAGCGCATTTAAACCCCGCCGCCTTTCCTACACTTATTGCACGTTCACCTCAGAAGAAGCTTGGCATCTGCCTTGCGAAACGGTCGTTAGGCCGTGCACCCACACGCGCTGCCTCCCACCATCACCCAGGTACAACTTTTTTTGGACACTTTTGCGGTAATGTGAATGACCATACTGCACACCATTGTACCGCAATGCATCCGCCACACTGTGAATGTTGCTATAGGTGGTGCATAGCAGTGCGGATAGTCATATTACAAAATGGCCGTGATGCCGCACCACAATGCACTACTGTGAACTAGGCCTTTAGGGGCTTTTGCTACTTTAAGTCGATGTTTACATGATTATTAGACATCCAATGCAATAACTGTAACAGTACCTAGCTTTTCATTTCAGATGGCGTAATCAAAGCTGCTGATGGCTTTTTCTGTCAAGAAGCAGAAAGAATTTTCAAAGTTTCATCAAATCAAGGTTATTCAATCAAAGAGTGAACCAGTAAACATGAGCTTTTAACCTTTTTGTTATGTAGTAATACTCATGAATCAAATGTGTGTCAATGTTTTCTATGTGAGGTTTTTGGCCTGTTTCGATTGCATGATGTTTGCTAAAGCATTACATATAAACTGAGTTTGCTTAAATTCAACAGTGAGCTTAGTTGTGAAGAACTAATGAACTGTTTTGCTAACCTACACAGCAAAGGTCAACCTCACTAGTCGTTTATTTACTGATTATTTCCTACAGCTTGTTTGAAAATAAGGATGATCAAACTTGAGTTAAATAGGTTATTTTGTTGAACCCTGGGTAATTTACTGCTAACAAAAGAGCACATTCTGTCATTATTTGTGATTTCTGATGAAAGAAAAGTTTTTTCATTCTAAATTTACTGAGGAGTTTGATTACATATTATTATGGTGCATGTGTTTTTGAACATCTTCTAGACATTTCATTCTATGCAATGAAGTTGTTCCATAACTTATTTCTGCTTTCAGCTAATGATCTTGCTCTATCATAACAGATCACTAGACTTGCTGTTTGGCTTCAAGTTCTCAACACCAAGTTGAATATTATTTGTTCAGGCTGCAGCAAACAATTGGTGATGTTCAGGGGATGGGTTGTTCAATGCCCAGACTGTTCATAGGGGTGCACTTCCCTATATGGCAAGATATCCCATGCTTCTATGATTGTCCAATCTGGACCAGGGAAGAGCAGGCACATTTGTTCTCATCTTAATGGTGGCAGGAATTTCAGTGTATATTTTTATATATTGTGTATGATTCTTGTTGTGGAGACATTCTGGAAACAGAACGATTACCGCCGGCATTTTGCGGGAGTGATTTTTCCTTGATTTAACATGGAAAAATCACTGGACACTGCAATGATTTTTCGACGATCGCGTTTAGCGCTTCTACAGCACTGAAATGCAATCGCCGGGAAATCACCTGAAAATGGTGCAGGCTACACGTTTGTCACCGGCGATTAACGCAAATCGCCCAAGTGAGAACGGGCCCATAGGGTATTATTGCGCTAGCGCTTTAAAAAACGCTAGCACTTGAAAAAAGATCCACACAATCTACTGTGATTTATACACCAGCTATGTGCCACTCAGGAGTGTAGCGCATTAGGGATAGAAAGACATTGCGATTTCCATTTGCAAACACACTTTTACTGTGAATGTTCACAAACCGATAGTTCGTGGTGAGCCCTATTGAATTTAAAAGCAGGCAAACTTATGAAACCTTCAGGACATTTCTGCATCTACAATTTATTTAAAGCAGGAGGGTGAGCCATACTATGCCAGGAAAAAAAACATATATAAGTAGAAAAATACTTTATCTACTTACATAACAGATGTATTGTACTGTCCATATATTGATTTCAGGGAATTTTATATAGTAAATGAAGAGAATTCTGTTCCTGGCAGTCCTCAAGTCATTTTCCCATAGAATGAAGCTAACTCCTAATGTAATTTGTTCCCTTAGTTCTGCTTCAATCTGCTGTTTAATTCTAGCTTATTTTCTAACCATTTCAGCCTCATCATGTTACTCAGCCCAATCAGAGAGGAGCAGGAATGCGGGAGGGGAGATGACAAGCTTCCTCTCTCACTGTCTTTAGTGATGGCATACTAAGATAAGATAATTGCAGCAGAGATATTTCTGAATAGATTGGGGAGCTTGCACTGCAGGGTGAGATTCCTGGCAGCATTGTAAACACAGTGCAGTGTTTAACTAGATAAGGACCGCAGTAATTGACATCTACGCCCTGTTTTGGTGGGCTCCTGGCTGGCAGGGCGTAGATCTCAATCACTGTCCGCAGTGCGCATCTGCCGTTTCCATCGCTCTCCGCCGATCGCGCCGCTCAAACGATTCTCGCCGCATCTCACATGCTCTGCCTGTCTCTATGATGGCAGAGTCATGTGAGCGGGTCAGGAGCCGATTTCATTGGCTCCTGGCCCTGTCTTTCAATGTAAGCCATTCCCATCAAGGAACTCTGAGTGCGTTAGGTCTTTTTTCCGAAGATCGTTAAGGAAAGTTTGGAGATGTGAGCAAAGTATCCCCTGAAACTTCTTATAATACAGGGCCGTGAGGCCGTCAGGGCCGGGGGCTTTTTTGGTTTTGAGTTTCCCAATTGCTTTATATATTTCTTCTGAAGTTATAGGTGTTTCAAGAGCATCTTTGGAAGTCTTGGTTAGTCTTGGGAAATTAATTTGCTTAAGGAAGTTGGAATTTTTTTGGTGCTGAGGAGGGGTAGAGTCTGAGTAAAGCTTTTGGTAGAAGGAGTGGAAAGTCTGCATGATTTTGTTTGGGTCACTGGTGACCTGGCCTTGGTGGGTTCTAAGTTTGTATATAGTGTTAATTCTGTGGGAATTTTTTAGCTTATTGGCGAGCCATGTGTCAGGTTTGTTTGCGTACCTGTAGTATTTAGCTCTGGTCCACGTTAGTGCTTTTTCAACGTTGTGGGATAGAAGGATATGGAGTTGCAGTTTGATATCTTTAATCTGCTTTAGAAGGAAGTTAGTGTGCTCAACTTGATGCAGTGATTTTAAACGCTGAAGTTTGAAGGAAAGGTTTGCTATACCTTCAGTTCTTTTCCTTTTTTTGGGCCCCTATTTGTATAAATTTGCCACGGATTACAGCCTTATGGGCCATCCAAAGAGTAGCAGGGGACATATCAGGGCTTTCATTTTCTGAGAAGTATTGCTGGAGGTGAGAGAGAATTTCGGATCTTGATTTGGTGTACGAAAATTTAGCAACTTCAGCATGAAGATCAAAGCATGCAAGGAGTATATCATGGTCAGACAGAGGAGTTGGGATGTGCCTGATGTAGTTTAGGAGGGGGACTGTAGATGTAGTTCATAGGAATAGGATATGGTAAATTTTAGCGTATGAGCGATGGGATGCCGAGTAGTGAGTGAAACCTCTCTTGTCACCATGGAGCTCCTTCCATGCATCTACCAAGAAATTATTTTCCATGAGGGTTTGAAGGTGACTGTATTGTCTTTTTGATAGTTTATCGGGATGGTTTGGATTTATCTAGCTCTTCATTTAAGGTGAGGTTGAAGTCACCACACCATACAAAGAGGGTGTTAGGGGAGACTGATATTTTTTTTCTGAATATTTTGGAATGTCTTAAATGCAAAGTCAGGTGGGGCATATGAGTTTATGAGCTGGAGTCGCCAGGAGTATAAGGTACCGGTTACAATCATGCATTTTCCTTTGGGGTCCGACTGGGTGTCGGTTATTTTAAGGGGAAGGTTGTTATGTATTAGTATTAAGACCCCTGTGTGCTTTTTGGGGGCATTAGAGAAATATTTGATTGTGTAATTTTTATGAAAGTATGATGGGCAGGAAGTAGCAGAGAAGTGCGTCTCCTGGAGACAAATGATATCAGGGTGGTGCCTGCTCAGGTCGTGGAATAGTTTTCTCCTCTTCTGCGGGGAGTCAATTCCTCGTGCGTTGAGGGAGAGGACCTTTAGGGAGGTTCTGTTAGCCGAGTTAGCCATCTAGGTTGGGAGAGTAGATGATTGTAGTGTACGTGCTGCAAATGGTAGTTAAGGGTAAGTTGAGCGTGAATGAGAATGAGGTAGATATGAATGTGATCACTGGGACTGTTAAAACAATCCGAATGTAGTGCGAATGAGAGAGACTGGACATATTAATTCCAACCTCTGTCATGCCTCTAAGCGGGGGAACAACAAGAGAACCCTGAACGACAAGGGCTAGATGTATTCGCTGTAGGTAAGAGCTAGCATAAAACAGGGGCAGATGGAACAATTAAACATAGAATCATAAAGTTATAATACTTCACAGCGGCAACCCCAGTCCCTTTCTTTCCTACCTCCCCTCATTCCAAAATACTATTCTAGAGATAAGAGGGGCTAAGCCTCCATAGTAACCATGTCAATACAGTATTATGGATGCAGGCTCATAAATGCCGCAGTTTTCCTCTTAGTACTAGTAGGCGGGGAGGAGACGGCCTGGGTGTCTGGGAGGACCCCGTGCAGGTTTCCTCAGCTCGAGGGAGATGCCAGGGCCACACCAGGCAAAGTGGACGGTTAAGTGGCCCGTGCATGTCCCTCCGGCCTCCACCCCAAGCCCGGGAGGCCAGGCCATCCACCAGGCCAGTTCCATGTGTTTCAGGGATGCGCTAATTCAAACATAACAACTAGTAAGGAACAGTTGAAAAGCCTTGTGATATGTGTTGGCTTTTTGGTGTATACAGGAGACCAGGATTATCCTTGGCTCAGATATAAAAAGTATTTAGTGAGCCCATCGGAGACACAGCCAGACTTCCTCAGCTCGGGGAGCACGTGAAGGCCGCCCCAAGAGCCCAATCAAGGGACATAAATCAAGACGGCCCCCACTGCCCCGCGGCCTCCATCTTTTAGGCCATGATACCCGCAGGGCCGCCATATAGGTGGTTTATACATATTAACTTTGCCAAGGGCGTCTTTAAAGAACTTAGTGGAATATGCTATTTTGTCGTGGCACAGTGTGGTATATAGACAATACAGAGTGTTAGGCAGATTCCTAGGGAAAAAAGAAGATTAGTAAGTTCATGCATTTCTGTGCAGTAAGAATACTTCAGCCAATGGTCATTGCAGATAAAAGGCACCTGCTAGGAAATAAAAGTTTGTTAGGTTCCGAGATAGGTAGGCATAGTTGTGGGATAACAGACACACAAGAGGAGTTATGCGCGCAAACCTGGATGGGTAAGTTCACTGTATCTCTGGCTTAGTTGGCATGTCTGTAAGGATGGAGGATCCAAGATACAGAGCGATGTAAAGGGCTAGGCATCCTGGGGAATAGTTAAGGGGCGTTTTGGGCTTAAGCACCTTATAGATAATGTCATTTCTTGTGGTGAAGCGAGGGCTGAAGTGAAGCTGTCTGGAACCAGAGGGGGTTGCATAAAAGTCAGGATGGTAACAAACAGAGGGGTAAGGTTAAGCCAAATCAAGTGAAGTCATAGTCAAAGGGTTACCATTACAGGTGGTTATGGGTGGTCCTGTTGCAAAAAAGGACCCGCTCCACCAGATCTTCGTCTGCTCACCGTGTGCCACTCCCTCTCTGGCCGTTGAGATCTCGAGGGCAGTGGGGCCGCATTTTGCTGGGCAGGGGGTTCAGGAGTTTCAATCCTGATGTTCTCCACCTCGAATATTTGCCTCCCCTCTCCCAGAGACATTACTAGTTGGGTGGCACCATTAACACGCAGAGACCCAGTGTTGTAATATTACAACATCACATTTAAGGCTAAAAAAAAAAACCCTCCCCCATTCTCTTCTTTTTAAAACCTCATGTACATTACTAATAGGACCTATTGTTCAGTTCGGCAACACTATTGGATGATTGAATGTATAAATAGGTCTGTTTATTTGGCCATGAAGTCATACAACTCTGTTGCCTGCTTTGGAGTATATCATCAGTTGTTTTGGACAGGATACATCAAGACTCAAGTAAATAAAAAGTTTGAAATATTTTTTTCTGTGATAATTAACATGTGTAGATCATGCAGATTTTGTAACATCATCAAATATACTGATATTGAGAGATTTGGAGATGGTTATTTCTATGTTGTAATTTTACAACAGTGGGTCATAGTGGTAGCAAGATTTTGTCTGCATAGTAAACTTGAGAAGGTGATAGTTTTCTTTGAGGCAAGGATGAAACTGTTTGCATGACTAATTGAATAATATGTCTACCTGAAAAGAGTTGTGGAATGGAAAGTGTGAAGTTGAAACATGAAACATGGACTAATGCTGGGAATACACGGGTCGATCTGGCGGCCGATTAGCCGCCGGATCGACTCCCGCTTCGTCCCCGCTTGTCCGCGCGTGCACCCGGATCGATTCCCACTCGTCCCCGCCGGCGCTTCTCATCTCCCGCTCGATTCGCCGTTATTGTCCGGCCGCGGGTATCGAGTACGGAATCGATCCCCGCGGTGATCGGACACGTCGGATATTATCAATCGAGCCATCAGCGGCTCGATTGATAAGGGGGCATCGAGCCGTGTATACCCAGCATTAGGGCTGGTGCACACCGAGCGGGTTTTCTCGCGTTTTTACAGCCGCTTGCGGCTGTGGAAACGCGTGGGTAATGTATTTCAATGGGGTGGATCACAGAGCGGGAGGCATTTTGCTGAAACGCATACTCCCGGGGTGAGGAATTTTTTGGATTGCGGAGGCGTTGCTGCCTCCAATGTTAAGTATAGGAAACACGCAAACCGCTTTGAAAAACGCCAGTTCAGAGCAGTTTTGCAGGTGTTTTTGTTACAGAAGCTGTTCAGTAACAGCTTTACTGTAACAATATATGAAATCTACTACACCAAAAACGCTACCCAAAAACGCAAAACACTAGGTGAAACGCTTCCTAAAAATAAGAAAAAGCGTTTCAAAAACCGCTAGCGTTTTGCGGATCTGCTATCGGTTTTTGGTGTGCACCAGGCCTTAATATCAAACCTGGCTGTTCCTGCCTGACAGGAAAGTCATTGGAACTTCCACAAATGCCTATCTCCTGCAGCCCTCAGACCTGCCAATACATATGGTAATTGATGACATTTTTCATTGTTTGATGCATCCACTGTAAACAGGCACCCAATTTGTACATCACAGGGTCCTGCTTGCAGACTTCCTAACCTTTTTTTGTGCCCTGTTGTATCAACTGTTATCCCCTGTTACCACCTGTTCTTTAACAGCTAATTTAATTAGAGTTTTTGTATACCTGTGGTTAGGTGCTGGCAATTAGCTAATTTGTTTAATTTATGTATGTCTCTACCTACTGTATAGAGCCTTTAGAGTAAATTCATGGGCCAAAAGGCCATTACCCCATAACAGCTTCCTGGTCAGCACACTATTAAACTGTAATATTGCCCACTTGAGCCATAGAGAAACATGGACATTACCTTGCACATTCAGTTGTAACTGACAGCAGCTGATATATAACTGATATATAACTGACAGCAACTGGTATATTTCAGTCCTGACAATCTTGTTAGAACTGGAAGGGATCACTATAAGAAGAAAACGGTGAGCTTCTGAGAGGAAAGGTAAGGATGTAATATTCATTTGCAGCTACGTCATGTGCTTATTTTAAATAATTTTACTCAGTACAGGTTCCTGTTAAATACACCGACAGCAGAAACATAAATAACGACAGCGCAGTGCAGGCGATACTGCACTTGGAATTTACCGCCCTGACATGCCCCCTTTCTGCTTCTTGAATACTAGTTTCGGAAAATTTACCGCACAATTACCGCACGCACGATATTGACATGCGATGTCATTCATGAATACTAACTTCCGCTACATGCTTGCGCTAAATTACCGAACGCTCGATAAAGCATTCGGAAAGCGTTCGGTAACACTTGATGAATCGAGGCCATAGTCTGGATCCAGTATTTTTTTTATATGATACTCATTTTTTGTATTAAATTGATAATAAAAATTATTATTTTTCTTTATTATACTGTTGTTATTGTGCATATACATGAACTTATGTGGGTCTTTATAAACTGTAAAGTAAAAAATAACTTAATTGTTCCTTACATGTGTTCAGAGTGTGAGTGATACTATTGAACTTCTGCTACTCTACAAGCCCAGCGTTGCAATTTTACAACATCCTCCCAAAAAGTTACTAAAATGTCAAAATAAAAAAAAAAACACTGATTTAGGCATCACAAGCCTCCTATAACAACATGTGAAAGGTTGAAACATTTTTTTGAAGTTTTTTTCTATATTTGGGTCTCTGGGGGTTAAGTTGAAATTGTAATCCACATGGAAATGTCCACCGGTATCTGATGTTTTCCCGTATAAGGGTTTGGGCAACTGGTATCAGAATTCTTCGTTTCTGCAAAGTAAACGGGGAAAGGTCAGCATATAGCCACACAGATTGCGGGACCCTTGGTAGATTGGTAAGACCACGTGCTGTGCCATGATTCTCTCCTTTTCTTCATAATAATGAAACTTTAGCACATCATCTCTCGGTGGGTCAGAAATGCATGGCTTACCCAAAGCTCTATGGATCCTGTCTAATCGGAAGTCCACTGGGTCAGCTTGCGGTAGAAGGGCTGCAAAAAGGTTGAGGGCCGCTTCGTTGATGTCTTTTATGCTTTCTGGGAGCCCGTGTATACGGAAGTTGGATCACCTTGTGCAGTTTTCAAAGTCTTCCAAGAGAGACTCAAGGCTATTTTGGCATCCTGACTATCCATTCTAGTGGTGTCCTCCTTAAGGGCATTAGCGCATGAATCAACCCTTTGCTCTAGATTGTTCACGCGGTCTCCTATGTCGTGTACTTGCGTAGTAAGGCCTGCAACTGCAGTTGCAAGTTCAGCTCATAGCAGAATTGTTATTTCAGCTAAAAGTTCAGCATTAGATTCCAGTAGTGCTGGGGTGGCTGGTGTGATGGCTTGAGAAGGTGAAGTTGGCGGGGACCCCTGGACCTGTGGCGCAGTTAGTGAAGGCCTGCTTGCAGGGGAGAGAGCTGGTGGAGACGCCCTATCCGGCGAAGGCGGGGATGACTGGCTCTGCATAAGCGGGGATGGTGGCGTGGATCCCTGGGTGCGAGGGGATGCCAATGAGGACTCACGTGTACCCGGAGATCCTCCGGCAGAGGTCTGACTGGATGGAGAAGAGGTGGCGGCGATCTTGCTCGTCTCCGCGCCATGCTTCTAAGAGAGAGGGTCCGTTGTGGATGGCTGGGTCGCAGAGTTCCCTTTTTTTCACTCTTCTTTCCCCTCCGGGACATCTTAGGGAGTGATTGGCGATGGGGCCGCTGGGTGGTAAGCTCTTTATGTGGGTCTAATTCGCCCTTTTCTGTCAATCAGGCACGGAGCTCACATGGAGTGCATCTTCTTCCGTTGGTGCCGCACATGCGCCCCCATGCTGTATTTTTCTAAAAAGGACACACTGACTGATATCATTGACAGTAACACACAGTAAGGTGACATGGGTGTGTTTGTGTGACTCTGTAACACTGCACACTCATCAGTGATCAGTAAAGGCTCAAATATTGTAACACTTTATTTTTTTAAAGGACACACTGACTGCTATCACCAACAGTAACACACAGTAGTAAGGTGACACGGGAGTTGGTGTGACACTCTTACGGCGACCAGCAAAGGAGTATTATCACAAATGTTCTTGAAACAGTATTTTTTTTAAAATACACACTGGGGTTGATTTCTAAAGAGTGACCTCTGTTACCCACGCTATTTCCACAGCATGCCTTAAATGTAATGCGCTGCACCCTATGCATGAGTAGTGCGCGTAATCACAGGAGCTGTGGTTAGTGCAGCATAGCAAACACTAGAAACTTACGCTGCCTCCCTGCAAATAAGGCAATGCTCCTCTCCTCCTGCCCTGAGCCCCTTTGGGTCCAATCACTTTAAAGGACTCACGAGGTGACATGTGACATGATGAGATAGACATGTGTATGTACAATGCCTAGCACACAAATAACTAGGCTGTGTTCCTTTTTTCCTTTCTCTGCATGAAAAAGTAAAACATCAGGTATGTAAGTGGCAGTTCCTGTCCGGGTCGGGACCGGGTCGGACTCTAGCGTAACCCTCACTGATAAGGAATTGCAGCCATAAAAAAACTTTTGTTGCAGTTAATGGTTTCTGAGAGCAGGAAAGAGATAACAAAGGTCAATAGTTCATATATTTTAGCCCTGGCATACTTCAATTAATGCGTCATTGAGAAAAGGACATGAAACAGTAAAAGCTTAAAAAGTTGATTAAAATATAAAATAAAACCGCGGGATAACTTTAAAAGTCATTTTTAGAAGAAGGAGAACAGATACAATTGTTTATCTCAGTTTTTTTTCGCCTCGGATGTCCTTTAAAGGATGTGATCCCCGGAACTCTGATTGACCATTGTTGTCACTTGACAAGCAGCCTTTGGGCCAATCAGAGTGCAGAGATCCTTTTATTTAAAGTGACTGGACCTACAGGGGCTCACAGCGGGAGGAGAGGAGTGCTCCTTATTTGCAGGAAGGAGGCTTAAGTTACTAGTGCTCGCTATGCTGCACTAACTGCAGCATAGCATGCGCTCCTGTGATTATGCGCACTACATGGACAATAGAACGTGTAGCGTGCAGCCCATTGCATTTAAGGCACGCTGTGGAAACAGCGCAAGTAACGGGAGGTTACTTGCACTATTTTCTTTAGTAATTCAACCCCACTGACTGTTATCACTGAACTGAGGCTATGTGACCCAAGCTTTAAGGAAAAGATGCATTTTCCTTTATAAACAACTGTTTCAACCTTGTTTTATATAACCTCTGTGTATTCTCTCATCTCACAAATTATTATTTTTTTTTACTTTGTTTCACATGTAAGCAGTAAACCACCTGCTCGAGTAATGTAAAAATCAATTAGACTGCTAATAATAATAAACATAAAATAGACAAAACAACATTTTATACTTTTTTTATCTAGCTTTCATAAATTCCCCGCACATTCTACTTAATTATCCTTTAACCTCATATTGTTTCACATGTGTTACTCACAGTCTCTACGATAATCTCTACATATTTCTAACTGCAAAATAATTCAACACTCAGTAATCACTAATGCTTTCTTTCATAAATGCAACCACCTCTCCTTCCATACACAATTATTGCTGTAGAATCCAGGGAGTCATGGACTTGGGGGACAAGGGAGCTGCACCCCCCCTTTAAAACCTGCACTATTTATGAACCTTTTTAACCACTTGAGGACCACAGGTTTATACCCACTAGTGTCCAGGTGATTTTTTACAATTCAGCACTGTGCCAATGTAATGATTTTTTGCTCAGTCATACAACTTAGCACCAAAATGAATTTCATCTCCTTTTCTTCCTACTAACAAAGATTTCTTTTGGTTGTCTCTGATTGCTGCTGCGTGTTTTATTTTATTTTTTCTAATTAATAAAAAAAGAGCTTACAAAAAAAAAATTCCTTCTCTCTTCCTACATTGCCCCTACACTACGTTACATACACTACCCGATACATACACATACATATGTCTATGGCAGGGATTAGATTGTGAGCCCTTCCACCATGGGACAGTTAAGTGGCAAGGCTGTCCCTTGTACAATGCCGCGGGAGATCACAGCACTATACTGTAATGAACAGCGGAGATGCTGCCGCATGGTCTAGTGACAGGGCGGCTATCTCCGCGTTCAGACCGGCGGTTTCCGTGCAGCGACACGCGTCTGGCTTGGCTGGACCTTCTAGTTCACACAGATGGAGAGCTACGCGTGCGCGCGCCAGGCGACAGGACATTTATACCAGCAGAAGGGGAATCAGCTGATCAGGGTGATCAGCTGATCCCAGCTGGACTCTGGATTGGCTGAGTGGCTCGGGCGGAGCTGCACAGCACTGCAAGTATATATAGATCTTGCTTGTCAGTTGCTGGTTGTCTGCCGTTGCAAATACATACGTGTGAGCACTCAGACCATAGTCAGATCCCACAGTGTGTTAGAACCAGGTGGACCTGGGAATTCACACTTAGCCAGATTACGCTTGTGTTATACTTTATACCAGTTCCAGGGTGTTGTGACCAAGGACCTCACACCCAAGCTTAGGATTACTGTGTCATTTCTGTGTTATACTTTAGACCAGTTCCAGGGTGTTGTGACTAAGGACCTCACACCCAAGCTTAGGATTACTGTGTCATTATTGTGTTATACTTTAGACCAGTTCCAGGGTGTTGTGACCAAGGACCTCACACCCAAGCTTAGGATTACTGTGTCATTACTGTTATACTTTAGACCAGTTCCAGGGTGTTGTGACCAAGGACCTCACACCCAAGCTTAGGATTACTGTGTCATTACTGTGTTATACTCTAGACCAGTTTCAGGGTGTTGAGACCAAGGACCTCACACCCAAGCATAGGATACTGTGTTATTCTTTAGACTAGTTCCTGGGTGTCTAGACCAAGGTCCTCACACCCCAGACTAGGATTGTGATTTATATCTGTTATTACCATTTGCTCGGGTGTTGCTGACCTGGCCTGCCCGACCCTTCTGGCTGTCACTCATCCCTCGAGTGTTCAGTCTGTCTGTACTACCCGTGACACTATTCCACAAAGTGTCAGTTAGCTGCAAGGAACTTTTGCTCATCAGAGAGTCCTTCCTGCAACACAACCAGTGGCCTCTATCCCATTGGAGTCCCCTGGCTGCAGTACAGTCTGATTTCCAGTTTACCAGGGAATCACTGGCTGCCAGATTATCTCTATCTCCTCTCTCTAGGAGATAGTCCCTGCACAGCCCAGGGCCACCTGCCCCTCAGGTGGTTCTTGGCCGAGCTGCCCGTATCTCCCGCCTCACGGGAGATAGCCTACAGTTACACTTAACACTTATACTTCATTAGGCGTTCAGAAGTCCAGAAGTTAGCCATACTTGTATTATTGGTGATTCTGCAGATCATCCATAATCAAGTATACATCTGTATTGTTGATGATTCTGCAGATCATCAATAATCAGATTCTCTCTGTGTGCTGACACCAATCGTTACATATACACACTAATTTCCCCCGTATTTAAAAAAAAACATCCTTGTAGCTGTGATCACAGAGCCCCATAGTGTTTGTTTACGGACGATTGTGCAACCTCCCATCTAAACTTGCTCATCGCAAGGTAACGCCATTTGGCATTAGGTGGTCCTGGGAGAGCCACTCTGCAGCTGCCAATTGGCGTTGGCGGTCGCAGAGTGGTCAAAGGAGCTTAGACGCCTAAATAAAAGAACAAAATAGAAGTGAACAACAAAGCAACAGTAGGCTTTTGTGCTGCAA
This sequence comes from Hyperolius riggenbachi, assembly GCF_040937935.1. Lineage (NCBI taxonomy): Eukaryota > Metazoa > Chordata > Amphibia > Anura > Hyperoliidae > Hyperolius > Hyperolius riggenbachi. Next base: position 426,918,963 of record NC_090647.1, on the reverse strand, counting down.
TACGAACTGCAAAAGAAGACATCTCTGTAATACTTGTTTACAGATTCACAGAATGTGTCATTAATGTAAGGCAAAAAGGTTCAAAATGTTTCACACTTGATTTATTGCATCCAGCACGTCAGTTCAAAGAGCAGTTCTAAGTTTAGTACACACAATTTGATAGTAAATGAAATATTTAAAGATGATCATTAAGCTAACTTCTAAGATGATATGCAGTGCATCCACAATGGAACTATATGTTATCAGTCTGAGTAATAGCTGGAATTTCAAGTGGGAAACGCAGTAGCCAAACTATGATAAATGATTTATTGTTTTTCAGCAAGTGTCCTTATTGCTGCCATGCACATCAAATAAGATCCTGGTCAAATTGTTTCTGAAGGCAATAGATTTGAGTGTAATGAGCCTGTAGCTTCCAACATTTTTATATCAGTGCTGCTGGATGATGTAGGGTATACTTCATAAATAGCACTGAAGCAAGTTATATTTAAACAACTGAATCTCAAGGAAATAAAACTATACTTAGATTGAAATCTACTCTGAAACTTTGGTCTATTTATATTCCCCAGCAGACAGAAACTTTTTTTTAACCACTTGTGTCCATGCTACAGTACATTCATGTCCTCTTTGATAAAAGTTGCAGCAGGACGACACGATTGTTTATTTCAAAATGAAATATCTTCACTATCCATTCAACCAGCAACAAAATGTAAATTTTAAATTTAAGATTTATTATAAATAGACACATTTAATTATAAAATAATAATAAGTAAACAATTACATTCCATGTTTTTATTTAAGTTTTTGTAACAGTAGATGACAAGTCACTTTGTGCATTTTGATTTACATTATAGAAACAAAAATATAAACAGATATAGGCCTAGTACACACTAAAATCCCTAGTGTAATAGCAAACGCTAAGCATAGTCTAAATCGATTTTTTAGAGCAATTTCAGGCATGTGCCTAGCAACTTTCTAGGTATGTCTAGTGGTTTTTGGAGCATTTTGGTGTAGCAATTTTTATTTCTGTTTACAGTTTGAGTCGGAAGTGAACAGCTTTTCTATAAAAGTTTGGGAAATTGCTCGGTTCTAGCATTTTTTTGAGCAATTTTTCTACTTTTCCTCTACTTAACATTGAGGCTGAATCGCTTCAGAAATGCTGCAGGATCCGCGTTTGTGTTTGGGAAAAAAAAAATCACATTTAGAGATGGGCCGAACGGTTCGCCGGCGAACAGTTCCAGGCGAACTTTGGTGGTTCGCGTTCACCTAGACCAGGCAAACTTTTGTGGAAGTTCGATTCACCCCATATTGCACTATGAGGGTCAACTTTGACCCTCTGCATCACAGTCAGCAGGCACATTGTAGCCATTCAGGCTACACTAAGCCCTGGAGCCCTCCCCCCCCCCCCTTATATAAGGCAGGTCATTGCTTCTTTGTGATACGCAAGTACTTTTCAAAGTGTTAGCATCTTCAGAAGCGTTCTTGGTCTGCACCAGCCCTGAGTCTATGCCATATAATGTTTCAAAGTCAGGGAGCATTAAATGTTTTAAAAAGACAACAACATACCGTATTTTTCGGACTATAAGACGCACTTTTTCTTCCCCAAAAGAGGGGGGAAAAAGTTGGTGCGTCTTATAGTCCGAATGTACCTGTGCCAAGTGGGGATTTCGTGCTCCATGGATCGGATCTCCATTGTGGTGGAGCCGCGGCTTGTCCAGTAAGATGGGGAGGCGTAGGAGTCTCGGCAGACCATCTCATCTGCTGCAGAGACCCAGCAGTTCATGCGGATTTTCACTTTGATGGCCCAGCTCGATGAGTGCTGATGTGTCCCCGCGGCTACTGCAAAAGCACCCCCGCCATTTCAGAATGGTCTCACTGCGGGTCCGGACTTCCGCAAACAAGATGTGACACACTTCTGCCCAGCTCCGTGAGGGTCTACACATGCAGCGCTGCGGGTCCGGACTTCCGCAAACACAGAGAGTGTGTGTGTGTGTGTGTGTGTGTGTGTGTGTGTGTGTGTGTGTGTGTGTGTGTGTAGGGGGGGACCTGCAACTCAGCAAAAACATATCTGCTTCCTATTATTGCGATTAACAGGTGCATGGAGCTTTTGGTAGTAGTGTCTGCTGCTTTGCTGGTGTGGTGGTTTGTCTTATGTTGGGGTCCCTGCTCAAAGAACAGATATCTGGTGTTTTGGCATTCTAATGTTTAGGGGATTCAAAGCCCTAATTACTAGGTGTAGGATGTCTTTTTTCAACCTACATAACTATGCAGGGGTCTATGAAGCACAGAGTTGTCAACATAGTGTCAATTTTTTTCTTCAATTGACAAAAGGGCCAAAAAATCTGGAGACCCAACAGTTTAGATGGACAGGGGGCAGTGTTAGTGGGTAGGGATAAACTGGATGTGGATATATTTATATATGTGTGTGTGTGTGTGTGTGCACATTGAAGCAGGATCTTCATGCCAATCAGGCATCAGTGAGGAGTAGAAATACACTGGGTGCTACAGAAAAGAAAGGGGGGCACAATGAGGGTCACTTGGAAGTTTGGTTTGGGATGATCATTACTGGTGGTTGAGCTTGCAACTGCCAAGATTCTGCAATGAGAGATACCAGGAGCCCAATGGTGCAGTATTGTTAGGGCATATTGTTGAGGATAGAATACGAATATATACTCACAACATTAGGTTGCACTCCTGCAACCACCGACAGAGCCTACAGGAAATTAACCGTTCCCATTTGGTATCTCAGATTCTGGTCGGTCACTCTCCTTGGGTTATTGTAACACCTGGGTTAAACTAATACTAGAATGAACTGTAGAAGGTGCCCACAATTATCCTAATCTCTAAATTATAAAGTATAGGAGTAGATCGATGTTACCTCCATACACGAACAAATCACATGGGCAAATAAACGTTTTAATGATGCACAATAAGACAAGGCATTTCTTGGAACTTGGAAGTTTAGGTCACACTGGGTGCTATTGGGTACAGGGGATCCTAATGTGTGCTGGTGGTATAAATGGTGGCATTGGGTGCTGCTTGGAATAGGGATTGGGTCTCCTGAACCCTTATATCATATATATATATATATATATATATATATATATATATATATATATATATATATATAATGTTGCCAAAAGAGAGAGGACGGGGTGGTGCTGGTGGTGGAGAACATCCAGGAGGAATGCAGGAGATAAGTCCAGGCTGTGTAAGGAGGGGAGTGAGTGAGTCCTAGCCAGCTAGTGAAAGAAACCACAGTTCAAGTCTACCACATGACGAGTAGAGGAAGGAGAGCTTACTTCAGACGCGAGTGAGGAGAGAGGGTGGGCGGAGCATATGAGACCACACTTGAACAGTTAGTGCTGGAGTAACAAAGGGGTAGCCAGGCAGGACGATCAAAGACAGTTCTCCGTCCCAGGGCTGAAGCAATTAAAATGGGAATATGACGGACAATACAGATGGCTCAAATATGAGCTTATTCTTACCGACTGCCCGTCCAAATATGAATGGTTGGCATCCCCGATGAAGCATAAGTGCACCTTCTTAACAACCCTGTGTATGTGCACATGTATATATTTTTTTTCAGGAGTAAACAACTGATCATTCGTTTTGGATGAGATCAGCTTTCTTTGTAATATTTTTTTTCCTCTTTAAAGTTTTATCCAAAGTGATGACACAAGAATAGAACCCATAGTATGCCTTTTGTTTTAGAAGGAAAAAGCTGTTCAGTCAAGCATCAGTACTAAAGCAAGGTCAGACAGACACAGTAGAAAAGTGAGCATTCACAATTTCCCTTTCTACAAAATGATGTATCTGACAGCTGACAATAGCACTTGTGTTTGGCATAGCTGGTTCTGAGTGTTTTTTGTTTTCTCCTTCTCCCTCTCTCTCTCTTTAATTTCTGTAATCAGAATGTCGGAGGATAGTTTAAATATCTTCCACGTTTAAGCAGACAGCCAAAGCCATTGTCTGAACTATAGCAATGAATAAAAATGAAATACATGAAATAATGTTATATATGAAATAAATTGGCCTAAGGGATTTAGAGCAAAGCTGGAAGTAAACCCTTAAAGAAAACCTGAACTGAAAATTAAACGTCAAAATAAGCATACACAAGTCATACTTACCTTCCATGTAGTCTACTCCTCAGTGTCTTTCCTCTTTCCCGCGTCCTGTTTGTTCACTGTGATCAAGGGAATTTTCCATCCTCCATTTTGAAAATGGCCATTACCCATAACTGCTTTCTGGTCAGCACACTGTTAAACTGTAACATCGCCCACTTGAGCCATAGAGAAACATGGACATTACCTGGTACATCAGTTTTCCTCTCAGCTATAACTGACAGCAACTGATATTTTACTGACAGCAACTGATATATTTCAGATCTGACAAAATATTGACAGAACTGGAAGTAATTATTGTCAGAAGAAAATGGTGAGCTTCTGAGAGGAACTGATGGCAAGGTAACTATGTAATGTTCATTTGAAGTTACCTCATGTGTTTATTTTAAATATTTTTACTCAGTACAGGTTCTCTTTAAGTATTATAAATTAATAGGTATACTATTGCCTTAAAGTGTAACTGTCGGGCATAAAATCAAATATTAATTATTTATTTTTATCTGGTAAACAAGTAATATGGATGCTAACCAGGCAATCCAAAAGATAAAATCTCTATTACTTTTCTTGTTTATAAATGATTATTCCCCAGTTTACCTGACTCTTATTTGGTACGTTGCCGCACAATGGAAGTTGCAGGGCATGCTGGGTTGTCTTTTTTTGCTTCTTTATTTCCCCCTCAGACTTAACTAATGTACAGAAGCAAAAAAGGACAACCCAGCATGCCCTGCAACTTCTTGTGTGCGGCAACGTACCAAATAAGAGTCAGGTGGTAAACTGGGGAATGATCATTTATAAACAAGAAAAGTAATAGAGATTTTAACTTTTGGATTGCCTGATTAGCATCCTTATTACTTGTTTACCAGATAAAATTAAAGAATTGATTTTTGATTTTATGCCCGACAGTTACTCTTTAAGGCCACGTCTGAGAAAAATATAACCCCCCCCCAACAATTCAATGCTATGCATGTCAGAGATGCAACAAGTAGAAACAATGCTCATTACAGACCATTATTTATTAATCTCTTCTCTTAAAGCTGGTTTTACATCTAATATTTGCGGTTGGGATGTACTGTCCCTGCCGCATCTCACCGCAATACAAAAAATGACTAACATATGACCCATTGGCACAGTGCACGACAGGGTCATATGCATAACACAGCCCCCCCCCCACACACCCCTCACTGCTCCTCGCCCAGTGATGTACTCCCTGCTGGACATGAAGTACGTCACTGGGATTCCTGTTGTTTTGCACATGCTTGCTAGAATGCCACTGCCAACCTTTTTAAAGGGTATACGTCACCCATGACTTACATGACTTCCTCCCATGTGGAAGTCAAGTGGTAACGTGCTGTTACCCCTGCATCAGCTCAGCAGCAGATCAAGCACTTCTGATGCAACACATTAAGTGTGCTAGGCCCCATTGCCTTGCATTGCCATTGTGTAACCCTGCAGTAAAACAGGGTAACGCAAGCTTTCTGGGTTATGGTTGGTGTATACATGATTATGAGTTGTTAACATTGCTTTGTATTTTATTTGGCCACAAACACTAATATTTTACTACAACTAAACCTAACTATTCTCATACAAAACTCTTCCTCTACCTATGCCTAACATTAAAGTCCCACAGATGCCTAACCTTAACGGATTCCCCCACATGCCTAACCTTAAAGAACCCCCCAAGCCTACCTTTAAAAATTTCCCCTCATGCCTAACCTTAAACCCCTCCCACGTCTAACCTTAAACCCCTTAACACGTCTAACCTTAAACCCCCTCCCACCTCTATCCTTAAACCCCCTCCCACATCTAACCTTACACCCCCTACCATGTCTAACCTTAAACCCCCTCCCACGTCTAATCTTAAACCCCCTCCCACGTCTAACCTTACACCCCCTACCATGTCTAACTTTAAACCCCCTCCCACGTCTAATCTTAAACCCCCTCCCACGTCTAACCTTACACCCCCTACCATGTCTAACCTTAAACCCCCTAACACATCTAACCTTAAACCCGCTACCACGTCTAACCTTAAAACCCCTAACACATCTAACCTTACACCCCCTACCATATCTAACCTTAAACCCCCTCCCACATCTAACATTACACCCCCTACCATGTCTAACCTTAAACCCCCTCCCACGTCTAATCTTAAACCCCCTCCCACGTCTAACCTTACACCCCCTACCATGTCTAACCTTAAACCCCCTCCCACGTCTAATCTTAAACCCCCTCCCACGTCTAACCTTACACCCCCTACCATGTCTAACCTTAAACCCCCTAACACATCTAACCTTAAACCCGCTACCACGTCTAACCTTAAAACCCCTAACACATCTAACCTTACACCCCCTACCATATCTAACCTTAAACCCCCTCCCACATCTAACCTTAAACCCCCTACCATTTCTAACTTTAAACCCCTTCCCACGTCTAACCTTACACCCCCTACCACGTCTAACCTTAAACCCCCTCCCACGTCTAACCTTAAACCCTCTCCCACGTCTAACCTTACACCCCCTCCCACGTCTAACCTTAAACCCTCTCCCACGTCTAACCTTAAACCCCCTCCCACATCTAACCTTAAACCCCCTCCCACGTCTAACCTTAAACCCCCTCCCACGTCTAACCTTAAACCCCCTCCCACGTCTAACCTTAAACCCCCTCCCACGTCTAACCTTAAAACCTTCCCCTAACCTTAACTGCCCCCTTTCCGCCACAACAAAAGCAAGCCCCCGCTATTTATAGCAAATTCTTCATAGAGGGTGGACCCGGTGCATGCTTATTTATTGCTGCTAATGGGCGCCCAAATTACCTGCTTCCCCATGCATATGTCAACAAGATGCTCATTTATTTCTAAGTCTCTCTTTGACTTTTGGGCTACTGGGAAAGGTTGTGGGGTAGGCAAAGCTGTGAGAAAGCGTTCAGGAAACAACAAAAAATTGGAACAATAATTTTACATATTTACATAAAAAGAATCATTTTTGTGAAATTCTTGTCAAATGCAAAACCACATTTTCCAAGTTAAAAGTGATCTCAGAAATTAGGCAGCTCATCATTTCAAGCCATGATTTCCATCTTTCTAGAAATGCTCCCTTAAACACACACACACACAAAAAAACAAAAACAAAAAAACTTGTTTAGGTGTTATTTCTGTAGCTGTTCAATCTTTGCACTTCCACAGCAAAGAGGGGAATACAAATCAATGTTCCTCCAACATCAGGCATAGCCTATATACTGAAGGTAATATTTTTCTGAATATGATGTTTCACAAAATGAAGCAAGCACTCTCCTACTTATTTGTATTGATTGCTGCTGAGCAATTTAACATCTGCAGGCAATCAGGGAGTATGAGAAAGACATGCAGAGATTAACAGACAACATTCAAAATCCAGCTTCAACCGTGACATTGTAGTGACGCATTGTCTGAGGAAGCAGAATTCAGTATCACACAGGACTACATACATATGTATTTACTAAATACAAATCTAAAAGATATGTTAGTAAGATGTTGCATCATAATGATGTCATTAAGTTTAAAAATAATAAACCTTTTATTACACTAAAAAAGGAGACCAATTGGAATGAACAGTGGGTTCACACTAAAAAAAATAAAAAAATAAAAAATAATAATAATATAATGGTAACAGTAAGTTACCATTTAACATAATCAAAGCATTGAGAGTGCCACTTAAAATGTAGTTGAACAGAATATTCAGTTTATATGCAAATTATCACTGGACTATTAATTAACCAAGCAACTCTTGGCTTTCATTTCTAAATGTGTTCCCTGTTGGCTACTTTCACAATTTAAAATTGTGATAATGTGTTCTTCCTTAAATCCATGTTTTTTTCTGCACTATTTATCCAATGACAGAAATGTTCCCAGTGCCATTACATTACATAGTAATGGAAAACATGCATGGTGTCTGGAAGCAACAAGCTGTAAGGCTCAGTTCACAGTATCAGACAGTACTGTACGCATATCCTATGGATACATAGTACTAACGTTGTGACCTATTGCAGGGTCCACTGCATTTCCATTAACCACTTCCCATCCAGACCTGGTTTCCCCTTTATGGAGCAGAGCAGTTTTGATATTTTAGCTACATCTCTATTTAATCAGCAATAACAGTATCCCTACCAATGACATCTAAATGGTATATGTATATATATATATATATATATATATATATATATATATATATATATATATATATATATATATATATATATATATATATATATTTCAAAGACAAACTAGCCTTTCCTTGTATGACATTTTTTTCCTCAAACAATTTTGTTTGCTATGCATTTTAATGGGAAAAAGAAGTAAGCATATTCTCACAAATTTTGTTTGGATATTTATACCATTTATCACAAAACTTAGATTATGTTCCTGTCAAAATGTATAGTGAGGATATTTGATTCTGAAATAATGCTACAGTCTCAGGTGTGTAACTAGAAATCACTGGGCTCCCCTGCAAAAACCTTGTATGGTGCCCCCTCCCACCAAAACAAATCTACAAATCTTTGTGTGCAAAACTTTGTATGACTCCTATCAGTGGCTGAGCAGATGCAGTCATTAGAACAATGGTGGAGAGAGCAGAAAGTTTTTTTCTCTCCTTGCGCTTAGTTGTCATTCTTTCAGGACGGGGCCCCCTGAGGCTTATGGGCCCACCTGTGGCTGCATCCCTTGGTGGGTCTATTGTTACGCCCCTGTACAGTGTATATTTTTCACTATGAACTGAAGAAATAAAAGCATTTTTAATGGTAAAAATTAATCTTGATCATGGAGCATATATTCCCTTTCACCAATTAGTGCTGCAGCAGATAGTATCGGAAGTGTGCTCAGGAGCAATGCCCAATCGTGCACATCTGTGCTTCAGCTACAAGATGTATATCTACGTCCTCATGGCTTAGATGAAGTCATGGAGAATGTAGATATACTGTAGTGGAGGATCAAGTGGTTAATCAAATAAATTACAATAAAACACATTCACTGTCTAAAAAAAAAAAATCAAACAAAATGGTTTTGTTTGTAAAAATAAAAAATGGAATGAATGCATGAAATCAACCCAAAATAAGTAATTGCCTTCTTCAGCCCACCTAATTTGTCTTCTACTTATTTCATCAAAAATGTAGGTGACATTTTAAGGGAATACCCCTTTATTCACTACTCACCACTACTCACTAATGTCACAGAAGCACAGAAAAAAAGAAGTTTGTTTGGCAAGAAAACTCTGATACAGAGGTAATCATCTGTGGGAGGGAGTGGGATATTTTGATGACTGTAAACAATGCATCCTTAACAATTCAATGATGCAAAGAGAGGCACATTCAAAGGCTATCAAGAATAGACCTGATGGGAAACTGAGCTATCAAAGTGGCCACCAATAAAAAATAAATATAGCGACCAATCCAGGTCTAGCAAAACAAATTTAAATCATGGAAGCAAACATTCACTGCATATATGCTAAGCCATGTTTTATCCAGGTCTAGCAAAACAAATTTAAAACATTGGAACAAACTTTCACTGCATATAAGCCATGATTAATCCAGGTCTAACCATCAAAGTCAGTGTAAAGTGAGTGGAGTTGACATTAGAAAAAAGACTAGCAAACAATCATGGTCTTGGTATCCAAAGTTCATGCATGAAAAAAGCAAACTTGATAACAAACTGCTGGAAGTTATAACAAAGACCCTACATGTCTATGCAGCAACCAATCATGGTAATGCATGTAACCCGATTAAGATCTAATTAATCCAATATCATAATTGCCGCACAACATGCAGATGGTATGACCACTAAAAAAGATGTCCCATCATAAAAATTTATAGAACCAATGATCTAGTTTCAGAAAAATTACATCATATACAGTAAACCTCAGCTACAATTACGGTCAGACAGAAGCGCAACAGAGGGGGGACCCGGAGCACACCAAGGGACCTGACAGACTATGGGGGCAGGTAAGTGAAATGTATCCTTTTCTTCCCTTCTCAGGCACACTTTTAAGTAGTTATTATGCATTTTGGAAGGAAAGGCTATGGTAGGCATAAAATTAAAGTTAAGACTTTCAGTAAAGATGAAGGTTAGTTATTGTTAGGGCTAGGCACAGGAGACGGAAAAAGATAAGGATAAAACTAGGTGGGAAAATCAAGACCACTGTAAGTCATACAGGGACATTAAAAAGTTAAAATGAATAGGCTTATGCTAAATAACCTGATATGCTGTATTCAGTTTTTGTAGCTTAAGCCATATTTTATAATTGCCTGAAGGTAACTAGTGACAACTTATCTAAGGTCAGGTTGGCCAGGCTGCATGTACTGTTCTGTTGAGGGAACGTATAAGCAGGAGGCATCCAGGAACAGAGCGTTTGTCTGAAAAAATCCACCACAGTCAACTGCCCTTACTTTGAAGGGTTCAGAAGATCAGGGTTGCTTATATATGTCAGGGAGACATCCAAAGCAGTTGTGAAAAGTTTTATGTCTGCACGGACTGTAAGCCAAATAACAGGATCATGTTCACTTGCAATGGTTTAAACGAGAGATGATATAACAGATGTCACTGAAGTCCTAATCAAAGTGTACTCTAATTGGAAGCTTTTCCTCTGTGTCTGGGGCCTTGGGAGAGTGCAGCAACATCCACAGTTTTAGTTAACTAATAAGAAAAAATCTTTTACTATTTCTCATATGAAAGAGGAGAAAAACACATCTCACTTAATGTTAATTGTAAGTTTGTGAATTATCCTTCTTAGTTATTATACAGAAGAAATGCCATTGTTTTTTTATATTGTTCTTGTATTATGCTCATTATAATTGTAGAGCATTGTTTTTCAGTTTCTAGGATATTTACCCCATCTCCTTTAGCTTGGCTTTAAAAATGGATTAGTTTCCAATAAACCATTTGCATATTGCTTTGTGTAACTGTTTTGGATGAGGCTATCACAATTGGTTTCAGCTTCAAGACTCTTTAAAATATAGGCGTCTACACTAAATTAATTCTGCATTTTTGCTGCTTGATTAAAAATGAACAGCAATACAAGTGTATTCATTGAAATGAGGCTTAGCTTTTGTTTAGCAGCTGTTTGCACTTGCAGTCAATGAGATTGCAGGCATTAGCTGCGTCTGGCATTGTGATGAATAAGTAATAATGGAACTGGATTATAATTGCAGGTGTTGTTTAGAATCTTTTTTTAGAACAATCAAAACAAAGGTTACTACATATTGTTCATGTTGTTTTATTAAATGTGTCAGCAGTGCTTTAAAGCAGTTTGCACATTCTGAAAACCACATGGTAAAAATCATACAGCTTTGAAACGAAATAGGATGTCACCACTCTAATGCAACTATAAGGAACCTGCCTGTTTCTGATGATGTTTCTGCCGAGACCTGGGCGGAATCCTTTGCTTCTGGGTCTCGGTGCTTGTCCCCAGCTGATGACGCTGCTGCTCAGACACAGGCTGCACATTCTGGCAAAGGGCGCGTTCCCAAAGCGCCCTCTGCAGATGTAAAAAATAGTCAGCTAATTCTGGTGTACCTGATGATACAGCTGACACCTAGGTATGTGTACCGCTGTATGATTGGATGTATGAAGTGTGGCTGCCCACTGATTGGATGAAAGTTATATTTAAACCTGCAGAGTGCTCCCAGTCATCACCCGTGATAAACATAGCTGTGGCTAGTTGCTGGGTGCGAACTCATATTGTTGTATTACTGGCTCTTGACCCTTGGCTTGTACTTGACTATTCTTGTCTGCTGTTATTAACCCTTGCTTTGATTCCTGGATACTCTTGCCTGCTGCCTGGACCAACCTTTGCCTGCTACTGGATACTCTGTCCTGCCACCTTGACTGACCTCTGCCTATTAACTGGATTCCCTTGACTGCCACCTGGACCGTCCTCTGCCTGTTACTGGTCATTCTTGTCTGCCACCTGGACCAACCACTGCCTGTTTACTGGATACTCCTGCATGCAACATGGACTGGACATTCTAAGTATAACTTGTAACAATTCTTGTCTGTTGCTTCAATAAACTTGCATGCAGACTTTGCATGAACTCTCTCATAAATTACCTGAATCATCCATTACCTGTTGAATAACCTTGCATGCGGACCTTGCATGAACTCTCTTATTACCTCGATCATTCACTGCCTATTGAATAACCTTGCATGTGGACTTTGCATGAACTCTCTCATATATACCTGGATCCTTCACTGCCTGTTCCTGATACATCCGTCATTACTGACAATCGACACTGAGGGCCTCATTCTCCTGAATGAAGGTAATAGCCCTGTGTGATACTTATGAACTATTGAACTGTGTCACTAGCCTCATTGGGGTTCTGGTGGGTTATTGTCCTCTCTACTTCAGTCTGTATGCCTTGCACGTTAAGACTTGGGGGTAACTGTAGTCAGGAGACAAATAACCTGTCATGCTCACACGGGGGCTTGTCTATAGGTAAAGACAGTGGGCTGGCCTCAGAGCCATGGTAATAGATTGGGACACAGAGACGGATTGAGGACATAACCTGTCAAGCCTTATAGCTACAAAGTTATTAAAGCTGAACTCTAGGTAGAGAGCTTATTATGCTATATGTGAAATGTGTCACTTGCCATTGATTTTTAGTTCTGTCTACCCAGTCCTATGATACTGAAAGTCCAGCCACACAGCACAGCCAATACTATCAGCTGTGTGCCTTCACATGTATGCCACCTGTATCTAAGATAGTTTCTATTCCTCCTGGCCCTTGTCCTGACTCCAATCCTGTCTGCCCTCTGGTACCTCTTTGATCAGGTTCCCTGTTCTCACCTGGCTCATGCCTGTCTTTGCTTGTTATCTGACTGCCAAAACTCTGGCTCGGATCTTGTTTATTACTGAAATTTTCGTGCCCTGACCTCAGCTTTTCAGAACCTTTGATCACTGCCTGTTCTTGACCTTAGCTAGTTTGAACCTGCCTTTACCACTACAAGTGGTGTCAGAATTCTAGCGGTTTATTTATGCAGGAAAAGCTGTCACATGTGTATGTTTTACGTTTTAATGTTCTATGCAAAATTTCATTGTAAACTGTAAAGTTGGGGTACTTTTTTTCAAATATTGCTCTGAGACATCTCAGCATATTCCAGGCTGTGAAGCTTATAAGATAATTTTAGTTACAGAAGCTAAAACATTTTGTTTATGTTTGAAGCAACTTTCAAATGTCAAGGTCGTAGATAAGTGTACTGTGTGAAGACTGAAAAGAAGAAGTTTAAAATTCACATTACTGCAGCAATCATATATATATATATATATATATATATATATATATATATATATATATATATATATATATATATATATATATATATATATGCTCAGTTATTACATATAAATATTAATAATCAATACAGTCCTTCTAAAGAAAGAAAGAATTTTTGTTAAAACCTATAAATACACAGAATATAATTTAATATTTTGAAATACATTTAAATGCTGGATTCTGCAGTGAAAGTTTCAAAACATATAAGATGTGTGTAACATATGCGGCTGCGGGCACGCAGGGTGTCTCCGCAGCCGCTTCGGTTCCCTATTCAGAGTCTTTTTCCATTCCCTCGGCGTCTGGTACGCTGAGGACGGAATTGTCATTTGCACATAATTTTTCTGTATCGCGCGGCCGCGCGTGTAGAGAGGACCTTTATGCTGGGAGGAGGCGCGTCAGCTGACCCGATGGTCGGCTGACATCAGAGCGAACGTTCGCCGCTCAGGATTGGCTGATTGGAGTAGGCGTGGCTTGGAGGTGTCCTCTGCTTCTTAAGCCGTCGCTGCTCACTTGCAACTTGTCTACGGTTGCGATTACTTATGTGCTAGCGCTCAGACCTTAGACTAGTATCCGGTGTGCTTTGATCTGGGAGGAAACCAGGGATTTCACACAAGACTAGGAGATTGTTTACTGTATATTATTGATATTCTGTGTATGATTCTGGCTAACCTCTGACTCTGCTATTGCTACTCGTCTTTGTACTTCTGCCCATCTGATCTAGTTGCCAAATCCCTGCCTGATTACCTACTACTCTTTTGCCTTCTGACTCTGTACTGTACTCCAATAGTGCCCACCAGCTCCTCTGGTGAGGCTCAGCTAAACTAAACAGTTACTGTACTCTAATAGTGTCCACCAGCTCCTCTGGTAAGGCTCAGCTAAACTAAACAGTTACTGTACTCTAATAGTGCCCACCAGCTCCTCTGGTGAGGTTCAGCTAAACTAATCAGTTACTGTATTCTACAGATGCCCACCAGCTCCTCTGGTGGGGCTCAGCTAAACTAATCAGTTACTGTGTTCTATAAGCTCCTCTGGTGAGGTCTTGCTAAACTTATTGTTACTGTGTTCTATAAGTACCCACCAGCTCCTCTGGTGAGGTCTTCCTAAACTTATTGTTACTGTGTTCTATAAGTACCCACCAGCTCCTCTGGTGAGGTTTTGCTAAACTTATTCTTACTGTGTTCTAATAAGTACCCACCAGCTCCTCTGGTGAGGTCTTGCAAACTTGTCGTTACCGTGTTCTAATAATTCCCCACCAGCTCCTCTGTTGAGGTCTTGCTAACCTTATTGTTGCTGAGTTCTTATAGTGCCTAAAAGCTCCTCTGGTAAGGCCCAGTCTATTGTTGCACCAAGCACTACACATACCTTGTATCTTGGCAGCTATACGTGAATTATTGGTGATACTGCAGATCACCACATAATCAGGTATAGCGTCTGTATTATTGGTGATTCTGCAGATCACACATAATCAGACATCTGTGTTGCTACACCGATCGTTACAATGTGTTCCACAAAGATGTTTTGACTATGAGGGCCATATGCAATTCACTTTTTCACCTGAGTTTTCTCCTAAGTGATATTTTTAAACTTGTCAATAAAATGCCTTTTAAGCCACCAGAAAGCAAGAAAATACTCAAAATAATTTTGATAGTACTTTTCACCAACCTTTCAGTACTTTTTTTAGTTGAAAAGTGGTGAAAAGTTATTTCAAATCGAAGATGAAAAATTATCTTCTAGGAGAAAACTCAGGTGAAAAAGTGAATTGCATATGGGCCTGAGTGTCCTTTGGAATGTCGATACAAGTTCACAAGGTTTTTTCTATTGTCCCATATTTAGGACCATTATGCCACCTGGCAGTTTCATAGTCTTATAAATTTAATATTATTAATACAGCTTGTTGTTTTACATTATTTAGATAGAACATTATTAAGTTTTAATATGCAATTATATCTTATATGGTTAATTGTTTTAAGAAGAATTATTTAATAAGCTGTATATTTAAATAAGTATATTAGAAGCCCTGTATGTTTCAATAAGCCAGAAATTGCTGAAGACTCTTACTGGTCTGTGTTAGTGTCAATCTGACCAATCTTATGTCTGGGAAAGTACAGACACATTCCAAACTAATTAGCAGAAGGACACAATATCAGAAATGCATCATGAATGACATTGTTTAATGTTTAAAAGTCCAAATGTCTGGGGCAAATAAGTCAATCAGCAGACAAGATGGCTGGTGATGTCCATTTTTAATTAACTGCATCAAATATGACCCGATATCAAATGTTGAAATGTATATACATTCCAAATTACTTTAATTCTCACAAGATAAGGTAATTCAAGGTATACCGTCAATCTATAATTACTGTTATAGAGGGTTCAGACCCCACTATGCTGGATTTATATGATAGCAACACTTTAAAGGCTGGTCCTTTACTGAGTTAGCAATCATGAAAAAGGCAAGAACCGCTCAGGTTTTTGACAGTGGTGTCCTATGTAGAGATGGCCCAAACGGTTCTCATGTGAACTTATTCACACGATCATCGTGGGTTTGCGTTTGTGATCGAACACGAACTTTATGCGAGTTCGACCTGCCCCCTACACTACATCATTGAGCTAAACTTTGACCCTCTACATTACAGTCAGCAGACACATGGCAGCCAATCAAGCTGCACTCCCTCCTGGAGCCCCCCCCCCCCCGCCCACAGCGTCGGCCATGTTCTCAATCTGTGTGCAGCAGTAATAGTGAGGTAAGGGAAAGACATTAAAGAGATAGGGAAAGCGATAGTTCGGAGGTCTGTTAGATTGCCCCTTTCTGATATTTGTTGATGAAAAGCACCCCAAAACAGCTCTTTTGAGAGCTAATGTTCTTGTGACTTTTTTTTGTGTGTGTGTGGCCCACTGACACTTGCATATACAGCCCTGTCTGTCGATGCTGGCCCTTGCTAATTTCTATATGGTGCCAGGCCCAGCACATTCAGTGCCTACTTTTCTCTGCACCTGTGTGTGTGACAGCTGCACATTTGTAATACCAGTCTGTGCATACCTGTTCACTGCACCCGTGTGACAGCACAGTTTTATATACCCGTCACTGCATACCTGTTCACTGTACCTGTGTGTGTGACAGCTACACATTTGTAATACCAGTCCGTGCATACCTGTTCACTGCACCCGTGTGACAGCACACAGTTTTATATACCAGTCACTGCATACCTGTTCACTGTAACTGTGTGTGTGACAGCTGCACATTGTATTGATACCAGTCTGTGCATACCTTTCACTGTACCTGTGTGACAGCACGCAGTTTTATATACCAGTCACTGCATACCTTTCACTGCACCTGTGTGACTGCACATTGTTATACCATACCAGCAGTCACTGCATACCTTTTCACTGCACCTGTGTGACTGCACATTGTTATACCAACAGTCAGTGTACACCTTTCACTGCACCTGTGTGACTGCGCATTGTTATACCAGCAGGCACTGCATACCTTTCACTTCATCCCCCCCCCCTCTCCCCAATATGGACAAAACAGGCAGAGCCAGATGCAGGCCACCCGGCAGGTCTGTTCGAGGTCATGCTGTCGTGATTTCATGTGGCCCTGGACCAAAAGACAGTGTTCAGAAGGCACGTGCCATCAACCCACAAGATTGTCAGGACGTAGTTGACTATTTGACACAGGACACCTCATCTTCCTCAGCTTCCGCACGGAAGCATGACATATCTTCCTCCTCCTGCTCTGATTCTGACACCCTACTTAACACTTAGTCGGCCGCCACCACCAAAGTGCCATCATCCCAGGGCTCAGCGGTGCGGAAATATTTTTGTGTGTCTGCCTCAGATGAGAGCAATGCCATCTGTACTCTCTGCCACCAAAAATTGAGCCGTGAATAGACCGTGGAAAGACCAAGGACAACTTCCTTATGAAGGCACATGATGACAAAGCACAAACTGCAATGGGATGACCACCTGAGGAAAAGCAGCACACAAAAGCAAAGCCACACACTGCAGTGGAAGATACCAGGCCGCAATTATTTCTCAAAAAAGGCGATACCCAAACTGTACTGTGATGTTGAAAGGCAAGTGGTGTCATCTCTGGCACACAGCATTGGGTCAAGGGTCCATCTGACCACGGATGCCTGGTCTGCAAAGCACGGTCAGGCCTGCACGAAGACAGTCCCCACACACAGCAACTCTGCCTGCACGCCATGTGGTTGCCTGCCCCAAGACTAAGTTGGTCTCCAGTCCCCACACAGCAGAGCTGGGACAAGGTCCTCCAGCACCCAAGGCTGAGACACCAAAGTGCGCCCCTCCATCCCTGCCACCCCAGCCATCACACACTGATTGCTATTAGACTAAGAAGCGCCACAGGGCCCACAACCTCCCCAACACCTTAATATTTAGTTATCTGGCTTGCAGTCACTGCCATGTATCCCCTTTTCTTATTTCTTTCTGCTTCAAACACAATTAGGAATGACAGCTGAATGAATTCTGCGCCCCCTCCTACACTGCGCTCTGAGGCTGGAGCTTCTCCAGCCTATGCCTCGGCCCGACCCTGCCACACAGCATCTCTGCCTGCAGGCTGCTTGACTGCCTTCTCTGCCACCACCAACAGAGTCAAGAACTTCAGGTGGATTTCTGAATTTTTAAGGCCACTGCTAGCAGCGGCTGCTAACAAAACCGATAATATTTTTTGGTGCGTGTGCATGCCTGCCTAATTTGTCTGGCTGCCCTGCGGCTGCAACAACAAAACAAAAGGCATGTACATGTGTCAACTCCCCTTCATGATCGTTACCTTGCCGCGGTGAAGGGGCTTGCGTATCACAATGAAGCGATGACCGGCTACAGGGGCGTCGCTAGCCCTGTTTTAGGGGGGCACGTGCCCCCAATCTTTCCTGGGGTGCCACGGATCTCCGCCCGGCCGCCCCCTCTGTCAAGACTCAGCGGCTCCCTCCAGCCGCCGCGTCACTGACAGTCTCAGACCTCAGGATCAGGTCGGCGAGCCGGCGACCAATCGTGCGGGCGCTAGGACCCAGCGCCCGCACTGATATGCGGAAGTGACATCACTTCCCCATATCGAGCGGGTGCGTCCAGCGCCCGCTCGTACATCTGGTCGGGTCGCCGCTGATCCTGAGGTCTGCTGAGAGGTAGGGGGGGAGCGGCGGCGGTGGCGGCGGCGGCTAGAGGGGGGGGCCTCCCTGTCACTCACTCACTCACTCACTAAAGGGGCTCCCTGTCACTCACTCACTCCCTAAAGGGGCTCCCTGGCACTCACTCACTCCCTAAAGGGGCTCCCTGGCACTCACTCCCTAAAGGGGCTCCCTGTCACTCACTCACTCCCTAAAGGGGCTCCCTGTCACTCACTCACTCCCTAAAGGGGCTCCCTGGCACTCACTCACTCACTCCCTAAAGGGGCTCCCTGGCACTCACTCACTCCCTAAAGGGGCTCCCTGGCACTCACTCACTCCCTAAAGGGGCTCCCTGGCACTCACTCACTCCCTAAAGGGGCTCCCTGGCACTCACTCACTCCCTAAAGGGGCTCCCTGTCACTCATTCACTCCCTAAAGGGGCTCCCTGTCACTCACTCACTCCCTAAAGGGGCTCCCTGGCACGCACTCACTCCCTAAAGGGGCTCCCTGGCACGCACTCACTCCCTAAAGGGGCTCCCTGGCACGCACTCACTCCCTACAGGGGCTCCCTGGCACGCACTCACTGCCTAAAGGGGCTCCCTGTCACTCACTCACTCCCTAAAGGGCCTCCCTGTCACTCAATCACTCCCTAAAGGGGCTCCCTGGCACGCACTCACTCCCTAAAGGGCCTCTCTGTCACTCACTCACTCACTCACTCCCTAAAGGGGCTCCCTGGCACGCACTCACTCACTAAAGGGGCTCCCTGGCACTCACTCACTTCCTAAAGGGGCTCCCTGTCACTCACTCACTCCCTAAAGGGCCTCCCTGTCACTCACTCACTCCCTAAAGGGGCTCCCTGTCACTCACTCACTACCTAAAGGTGCTCCCTGTCACTCACTATCGGGGTCCCTGTCACTCACTACCTAACTGGAGGCGCCTGTCACTCACTAGCTAACCTGGGGGTCCCTGTCACTCACTACCTAACTTGGGGGCTACCATATTAAGGGGGCATTCTGCCTATTTATGTGAAATGCTGTCTATTTATGTGCCTCATGACTGCTGAATTTGTCTTGTTGGGGGCCTCATGATTGCTGAATTTGTCTTGTTGGGGGCCTCATGATTTGTTGGGGGCCTCATGATTGCTGAATTTGTCTTGTTGGGGGCCTCATGATTTGTTGGGGGCCTCATGATTGCTGAATTTGTCTTGTTGGGGGCCTCATGATTTGTTGGAGGCCTCATGATTGCTGAATTTGTCTTGTTGGGGGCCTCATGATTTGTTGGGGGCCTCATGATTGCTGAATATGTCTTGTTGGGGGTCACATGATTGCTAACTGCGAGACTATGGGAAAAGCTGAATCCTTATCATATGAGACAATAGCATTAAACCTACTTTTTTAGCGTTTTAAAACAGAAAATAAAACTGGGAGGTTCTAAAAAATTGAATCCATTTTTCAGGAGTAGGATGGATGAAATTGTTTATCTTCACAGTTTATTTTCAACTTGGATTTTCCATAATGTTCATGTATGAGTTAAAACGTTTGTACAGTATTTAGTTTAAATTGCTGTTGCCACTTTGCGATAGATAAGTGACTTTTGGGTTGCAGTTTGGGCACTCGGCCTCCAAAAGGTTCGCCACCACTGTCCTAATCTGATGTCCCACCATTGCTAGGTTCATGTAAATTTGTCTCCACCCGTTACCACACCTATATTCTGGTCCATGGCCCACCAATTTTTTGGTGCGGCGCGATAATCACGCCGCACAACGTGATCGTCATATTTTTGGCACGCTAGCTGCAGTGTGCTGAATTCTGCTGCCTACAGTATGTACAGTATACGCTGTTCTCTAGTGCTTGCACTGTGTGCTGATTTACCTCCAGTGTGTACAGTGTAAGGTGTTACTCTGTGCCTTTATTGATTGTAAACCAGCTGTATTGTATGCTGATCCCTGCTACTTTCAGTATGTACAGTATTAGCTGTAAAGCCTGGTACACACATACAATTTTGATTAGCCGATTTTAGCTCTGTTCATAAAATTCATTGTCTGTTGGCCCACTTACTGCACGGGGGTGGGAAAATTGGGGGTCAGTGATTGACCAATCAAAATTGTATGTGCGTATACATCTTTGATCTATGCCTATACTGATTGTAAATGATCTAAATAAAGGACAGGGGGCTCCGTCCAATATTTCGATGGGCAGGCCTGTTATCCGTAGCTTACACCGCTGCTAAGTTCATGTACATTTGGCCCCACCCATGGCCACGCCCACTCACCTCATGGCCACGCCCATTTTTTGCCGCGGCGCGCGCATGTACCTCCCCGCCTGGTGCCCACAGGTGCCACTGATCTCCAAGGACCCTAGAAACGCCCCTGACCGGCTATATGAGTGTGTTGGGGGGCACAACTGACCCAAGATAATAAGGTCGTTGCTTCATTGCGGACAGACCAAATCTGATCAGCTGGACAGTCACTGTTGTTCTCTCATTGAGCTACCTCAGCCACGCGACCATATGGGCTTGAAAACCGCCATCGCTTGCACTCTCGCTATGGTGCGCATCACTACACAAACAGCTGTTTACGGTGCATTAAACAGTGAGTTTGGTCTGTCAGTGTGAAGCAGTACACTAATTACACTACCTGATTGATGTATAGACTAACCAGCAAGCTCATGGTGACTCAGAACTCATTGGAATGTGTAAGGGACTACAATGGTCCTAAAAGCCCCCTTACTAAGATGTTAAGAAAAACAAAAGTTTGCTTTCTTAAAACAGAAAGAATTTGCGATAATTCAGGTTGGAGTGAGCTTGAGATGTCTCCAATGGCATCAATGCTGAATATATGCAAATTAACCATGATTGATGTATACAATCCAATTTTAGCATGCAATGTGATTTCTGCCCTTAAAACCCTGCTCTGCGTCAAATCCGTAATTTTCCCCGGGACTTTTGGTGTGTATCCCACTCCGCCATGCCCCCAGGTGTTAGACCCTTGAAACACCTTTTCCATCACTTTTGTGGGCAGAATTAATGTTTGAATTTTTGAAAGTTGCCCATTGAAGTCTATTGCGGTTCACAGAGTTTGAGCAAACTTTTTCGGAAGTTCGCGTTCGAGGTTTGCAAACCTAAAATCGGAGGTTCGAGCCATCTCTAGTCCTATTATCCCTTGTGGGGTGTTTTGGTGAAGAAGACCTATAGCCACTTAGACTCCATGCCCTTAGAGAGAATACCCCTACTGCAAATACAGGGGTTAAACGAATACCTAAAAAACCCTAACAGGAAAATTGCAACCTGAAAAGTTTTTACTGTTGATAAGCCATCGGGTTTGCATTTTGTAATGAATAGCGGAGATGCCGCTGCGTGGGCAAATGGCATGGCGGCTATCTCCGCGTTCCAGCTGGCGGCTTCTGCCGTGCAGCTACATGCTGCTGGTTCGCCTGGTCCTTCTAGTGCACACAGATGGAGAGCTACGCGCGCGCCAGGTGACAGGACCTTTATGCTGGCAGAAGGAGAGTCAGCTGATCATGCCAATCAGCTGACTCCAGCTATGCTCCGGATTGGCTGAGTGACTGGGGCGGCGCTGTGGAGCGCTCTGGGTATATGTAGGACTTGCCGGGCAGTTGCAAGTTGTCTGCTATTGCAAACATTTACGTGTGAGCGCTCAGACCTGAGTCAGATCCCACAGTGTGTTAGAACCAGCCGGAGCTGGGAATTCACACTGAGTCAGATTCCGTTGATAGCTTTAAAGTACTATTGCTTGCTACTGTTTATGTGTTAGACTAGTTTCCAGGTGTTGAGACCAAGGACCTCACACCTAAGACTAGGAGATTGCTACATTGCTACTTTTTATTTGTTAGACTAGTTCCCAGGTGTTGAGACCAAGGACCTCACACCTAAGACTAGGAGATTGCTACATTGCAACTGTTTATGTGTTAGACTAGTTCCCAGGTGTTGAGACCAAGGACCTCACACCTAAGACTAGGAGATTGCTACATTGCTACTGTTTATGTGTTAGACTAGATCCCAGGTGTTGAGACCAAGGACCTCACACCTAAGACTAGGACTGAGATACGTTACTGTTACCTGTTATGACCTTTGGCTTTCCTGACTACTCTCCTGTTCTCTGATTCTGTACTTCCGGCCATCTGATTACCTGTTGCAAACATTGCCTGTACCTGGATACCGAATCAGTCTTCCGCCTCTGTACTTTATCTGTCCGTGTGTTGCCGACCTGGCTTGTCCGACCTTTCTGACTGTCACCTGGCCCTTAGGTGATCAGCTCTACTGTTCATCTGTGACACTTGCTATTCAGGTGGTTTTCTAGCTGCAAGATCAGGCCTATGGTCACTGGCCCCTCTGGAGACCATCTTGCAGCAGAGTCAGTGGGTCTCTACCTCTCTAAGGTCCACTGGCTGCAGTACAGTCTGATTCCCTGCCTCTTGGGGAATCCTTGGCTGCAGTACAGTCTGTTTCCCTGCTCCTCAGGGAATCCCTAGCTGCAGACCAATCCTCATCACATTACTCCAGTCAGTGGTCCCTGCTCCTCAGGTATCCACTGGCTGCAGTGCAGTCTGATTCCCTGCTCCTCAGGGAATCCTTGGCTGCAGTAGTGTCTGTATCTCCCGCTTCTCGGGAGATAACCTCTCCAATTACTTTTGCACCAAACACTATACCACATTGGGTGTCCTGTGTCTAGCTATACTAGTATTATTGGTGATTCTGCAGATCACCACATAATCAAGTATAGCATCTGTATTATTGGTGATACTGCAGATCACTAATAATCAGAAAAAATCTGTGTTGCTGACACCAATCGTTACACATTTACCTTGATTGGGAAGCCATGAAGCCCATAAAGCACCTATTCTGCATACGGACTTCACCAGATCGGTCAAACCAGCTATCACCATAGCACTTGGGGTGGAAAAATATTAGGCACCTAGGATATTAATTTTCTGTGCAATTCTTTAGTATTTTTCTCCAGGATCTTTTAAATTAAATAATACATTAAGCACCTTAGAATAATAAGAAAGTGCTGGTTTACATAATAACGGTGTAGAGTTTCAGGCCAAAACAGAAATACTCTTCATAGTATTTATAGTTATCTGTAACATTCCAAATATTGCTATACTTGTTTAAATAGGCATTAGAAGATCCTACCTGCTCTTTCTCTGAACCATGGGGGGGGGGGGGGAGAGAAAAAGATCAAGCTTCTGGCTCAAGAGACATCAATTGTCTCTAGGGATTGAGATGCTGTCAAGATGGTGTGATACTATAATTCATAAACAAATCACTTCCTGCTGTGGACTATAGTACTCTTCATATTTATTAGTTATGCCACATACAGGTAATTAAGCAGTATTGGAAGACTGTTGACCATATTATCAAGATATCTGTAGTTAAGGATATCCCATATCATCCTAATTTATTTTGTGTCATTAGAATGATGAAAATCTTACTAGAAATAAATGGTCATTAGTCATACATAATGCTGTCTGAACACTAGCAGTGAGGCAATGGAAAATAATACATTATATTTCCTCAATTAAAGCTGTAATTTCCCCTACTGAATATTTCATTCTTAATATACTTGAATAAAGGACTGGTCCATTGCTCACATCATTTTCATACTTGACGCTGTTGTTCTAGAGTTTTTTCCCCTCTGAAATAAAATCAGTTACCTGACTCAGAAATCTGTGTGCAAAGTATAGATCTGCCAGCAGAGTGGAAGCTTCTCTCTCTGCATAGAGTTGTCACTTGGCTCTGCTAACTTTCTTCCACCTGTGCAGCACATATAGGGAGTGAGCATGATCAGCTCTGTTCTCACAGGAATAGACTGGCTGATGCCCCCTACCAGTTACCAGGCGCGGAGCTAGGGGGGGGGGTCGGGGTAGGACAAGTGCCCCGGGGCGCCTGGTCCCCGAGGGCGCCCTCAGCCTGGCTGAGCTGCGGGTTTTTTTTTTTTTTGCGGCGGAGGGGAAGGGGGCCAGCGCAGAGAAGAGGGAGAGCTGTGCGGACGGTGGGGAAGGGGGGCCATCTCCCCCCTCCTTCCCTCACCTTAGGTGCTCTCCCTCCCTCGCTGTCCCCTCCAATGTCCTCCGGGTGGCTGGCCTGGCAGCGGCGGGTGGAACTCACCTCCGTCTCGCTCCAGCGCCGGCCGGAAGTTCAGGTGCGCAGCCGCTGCTCTGGTCTGGACCAGACCAGAGTAGTGGCAGATCCATCCGGCGCTGCGACGAGACGGAGGTAAGTTCCGCCCGCCGCTGCCAGCCTGAGCCACCCAGACATTGGAGGGGAGAGCGAGGAAGCACCGGCGTAACCACCGGGGATGCGACCCCCTCAGCCGCAGGGGGGCCCGGGGCCGCTCCGGGGCCCGCCAGCCATGTGCGGGTGGGGAGCGCTGCCGCCCGCCCGATCCTAGGACCCCCCCAGCCAGGTGTGGAACTGGCCGCAGCGTCTAAGAGACGCTGGGCCAGTTCATTCCCCGCAGCCGCAGTCTGTCTTCTGGGAGGCAGAGCAGGGCTACGGCAAGATGGCTGCCGAAGCCCTGCTCTGGAGACTATTTGTGTCTGCAGTACAGGGCTTCGGGAGCCATCTTGCCGTAGCCCTGCACTCTGCCTGTCAGCGCGGGAGATGTGCAGAAGGATCATCGGGGGATCTGAGGCCAGGAGACTTCTGCCGGGTGAGTGAATTGTTTTTTGGTTTTTTTTTGTTTTCTGGTGACTGCTGCCCACATTGCGATTGTCTGGTGTCTGCTGCCCACATTACGATTTTCTGGTGTCTGCTGCCCACATTGCGATTGTCTGGTGTCTACTGCCCACATTACGATTTTCTGGTGTCTGCTGCCCACATTGCGATTGTCTGGTGTCTGCTGCCCACATTACGATTTTCTGGTGTCTGCTGCCCACATTGCGATTGTCTGGTGTCTGCTGCCCACATTACGATTTTCTGGTGTCTGCTGCCCACATTGCGATTGTCTGGTGTCTGCTGCCCACATTACGATTTTCTGGTGTCTGCTGCCCACATTGCGATTGTCTGGTGTCTGCTGCCCACATTACGATTTTCTGGTGTCTGCTGCCCACATTGCGATTGTCTGGTGTCTGCTGCCCACATTACGATTTTCTGGTGTCTGCTGCCCACATTGCGATTGTCTGGTGACTGCTGCCCACATTACGATTTTCTAGTGCCTGCTGCCCACATTATGATTTTCTGGTGACTGCTGCCCACATTGCGATTTTCTGGGGACTGCTGCCCACATTGCGATTGTCTGGTGTCTGCTGCCCACATTACGATTTTCCGGTGTCTGCTGCCCACATTGCGATTGTCTGGTGTCTGCTGCCCACATTACGATTTTCTGGTGTCTGCTGCCCACATTGCGATTGTCTGGTGTCTGCTGCCCACATTACGATTTTCTGGTGTCTGCTGCCCACATTGCGATTGTCTGGTGTCTGCTGCCCACATTACGATTTTCCTGGTGCCTGCTGCCCACATTGGCATTTTCTGGTGCCTGCTGCCCACATTACGATTTTCTGGTGCCTGCTGCCCACATTACGATTTTCTGGTGCCTGCTGCCCACATTGCGATTTTCCTGGTGCCTGCTGCCCACATTGCGATTTTCCTGGTGCCTGCTGCCCACATTACGATTTCCCTGGTGCCTGCTGCCCACATTACGATTTTCCTGGTGCCTGCTGCCCACATTGTCATTTTCTGGTGACTGCTGCCCACATTGCGATTTTCTGATGACTGTTGCCCACATTGCGATTTTCTGGTGAACGCTGCCCACATTGCGATTTTCTGTTGACTGCTGCCCACTGTACGATTTTCTGTTGACTGCTGCCCACTGTACGATTTTCTGGTGAACGCTGCCGACTGTACGATTTTCTGGTGACTGCTGCCCACATTGCGATTTTTCTGGTGACTGCTGCCCACTGTACGATTTTCTGGTGAGCGCTGCCCACATTGCGATTTTCTGGTGACTGCTGCTCACTGTACGATTTTCTGGTGAACGCTGCCCACTGTACGATTTTCTGGTGAACGCTGCCCACTGTACGATTTTCTGGTGAACGCTGCCCACTGTATGATTTTCTGGTGAACAAAGCCCTCATTGCGATTTTCTGGTGACTGCTGCCCACTGTACGATGTTCTAGTGAATGCTGCCTACATTGCGATTTTCTGATTACTGCTGCCCACTGTACAATTTTCTGGAGAACGCTGCCCACATTGCGATTTTCTGGGGACTGCTGCCCACTTTACAATAATTTTATGGTGAAATGCTGCCCACTTTACGATTATTTTATGGTAAAATGCTGCCCACTTTACGATTATTTTATGGTGAAATGCTGCTCACTTTACGATTATTGTATGGTGAAATGCTGCCCACTTTGCGATTATTTTATGGTGAAATGCTGCCCACTTTACGATTAGTTTATGGTGAAATGCTGCCCACTTTACGATTATTTTATGGCGAAATGCTGCCCACTGTACGATTAATTTCTGGTGAAATGCTGCCCACTTTACGATGAATTTCTGGGTCATTATGATTATTTTATGGTGAAACGCTGCCCCATTACAATTATTTTATAGTGAAACGCTGCCCCATTACAATAATTTGGTACCTATGGGGGGGGGGGGGGGCCCATCCAAATTTTCGCAGGGGGGCCCAGTGATTTCTAGTTACGCCCCTGCGAGGAAGGGAGAGCAGCTCTTCTCTGCGCTGCTCCACTCCTGCTGGGGAGGGGGACACCTGTCCTGGCTACCTACTCTGGGCACATATACCCCTGCCTACATATACTGGGCATATACCCCTGGCTACCTACTCTGGGCACATATACCCCTGGCTACCTACTCTGGGCACATATACCCCTGCCTACATATACTGGGCATATACCCCTGGCTACCTACTCTGGGCACATATACCCCTGGCTACCTACTCTGGGCACATATACCCCTGGCTACCTACTCTGGGCACATATACCCCTGCCTATATATACTGGGCATATACCCCTGGCTACCTACTCTGGGCACATATACCCCTGGCTACCTACTCTGGGCACATATACCCCTGGCTACCTACTCTGGGCACATATACCCCTGCCTACATATACTGGGCATATACCCCTGGCTACCTACTCTGGGCACATATACCCCTGGCTACCTACTCTGGGCACATATACCCCTGCCTACATATACTGGGCATATACCCCTGGCTACCTACTCTGGGCACATATACCCCTGGCTACCTACTATGGGCACATATACCCCTGCCTACATATACTGGGCATATACCCCTGGCTATTTACTCTGGGCACATATACCCCTGGCTACCTACTCTGGGCACATATACCCCTGGCTACCTACTCTGGGCACATATACCCCTGGCTACCTACTCTGGGCACATATACCCCTGCCTACATATATTGGGCACATATACCCCTAACTACATATACTGGGCATATACCCCTGGCTACCTACTCTGGGCACATATACCCCTGGCTACCTACTCTGGGCACATATACCCCTGGCTACCTACTCTGGGCACATATACCCCTGGCTACCTACTCTGGGCACATATACCCCTCCCTACATATATTGGGCACATATACCCCTAACTACATATACTGGGCATATACCCCTGGCTACCTACTCTGGGCACATATACCCCTGGCTACCTACTCTGGGCACATATACCCCTGGCTACCTACTCTGGGCACATATACCTCTGCCTACATATATTGGGCACAGATACCCCTAACTACATATACTGGGCATATACCCCTGGCTACCTACTCTGGGCACATATACCCCTGGCTACCTACTCTGGGCACATATACCCCTGGCTACCCACTCTGGGCACATATACCCCTGCCTACATATATTGGGCACATATACCCCTAACTACATATACTGGGCATATACCCCTGGCTACCTACTCTGGGCACATATACCCCTGGCTACCTACTCAGGGCACATATACCCCTGGCTACCTACTCAGGGCACATATACCCCTGGCTACCTACTCAGGGCACATATACCCCTGGCTACCTACTCTGGGCACATATACCCCTGCCTACATATATTGGGCACATATACCCCTAACTACATATACTGGGCATATATAACCCTGGCTACCTACTCTGGGCAAATATACCCCTGGCTACCTACTCTGGGCACAAATACCCCTGCCTACATATATTGGGCACATATACCCCTAACTACATATACTGGGCATATACCCCTGGCTACCTACTCTGGGCACATATACCCCTGCCTACATATACTGGGCACATATACCCCTAACTACATATACTGGGTACATATACCCCTGGCTACATATACTGGTCATTTATACCCCTGGCTACATATACTGGGCACATATACCTCTGGCTACATATACTGGGGACACATACCACTGCCTACATATACTGGGCACATATACCCCTGGCTACCTGTTCTGTGGACATCTCTACCCCTGGCTACCTGTTCTGGGGACATCTATACTGCTGGCCACCTATTCTGGGGACACCTATAGACCTGGGGCTACCTATTTTTGGGCAAGCACTGCTGTCAGATTGAGTGTATTTTGGGGAACTGCTGCCAGGTGAGAGGTGTCTACCATATTAAGGGGACATTCTGCCTATTTATGTGAAATGCTCTCTATTTATGAGCCTCATGACTGCTGAATTTTTCTTGTTGGGGGCCTCATGGTTACTGAATTTGTCTTGTTGGGGGCCTCATGATTTGTTGGGGGCCTCAAGATCGCTGAATTTGTCTTGTTAGGGGCCTCATGATTGCTGAATTTGTCTTGTTAGGGGCCTCATGATTGCTGAATTTGTCTTGTTGGGGGCCTCAGGATTGCTAAATATGTCTTGTTGGGGGCCTCATGTTTGCTCATGATTGCGGAATTTGTCTTGATGGGGGGGGCTCATGATTGCTGAATTTGTCTTGGAACATGCTGGAAGGTACATACTGAGGGAAGGTGGGTGAGCGTGAGCCTGCTAACCTCCATGTACATTTGAAGGGGCGTGACCAAATGTGGAGTACCCATAACCACGCCCACATTTGGTCACGACCCTTCACCTTAGGGGGCGCATTAAAAGTCTTTGTCCCCGGGTGCTGAAAACCCTAGCTACGCCTCTGCCAGTTACTCCTTTACTACCTCATGTGGGTGATGATGGGATAGATGGAGGAGTTTGGACAGCTCAAAGACTGCTATTCATTCTAACCAAGCTGAATATGACATCCACACAGATCCTCAGCATTGAAAATCTAGCTAGCTTGGTAATAAAAAAAAAATGAATAATGTAAAAATGGTCGATGTGCATTGCAAATTATAATATATCTCACACAATATGCATTTTAAACATGAGCCTGAACGAGGGCTTTTAATGGCTCAAGGAAGTGAACTTGAAAAATAAGAAATTATCAATTCAAATTCCCGATGAGCTGGTGTTCTTGAAATCCTATTACAGTATAAATCAAAAAGTGAAAGAATGGTTATGGCTAGAAACTATTTGATACCAAAGGGATAAGCAAGAGAGAAAAGGCACTATAACAGACACTAATAATGAAATCCCCCTTCACGACTGGGACAATAAAAAAAACACCTGCTAACCAGCATAAAAATATAATGTACTTTTATTTAAAAACACGGGAGCATTAGTCTGATGTAAAATATTTCCCCAATCAAACTGAAAAACATGATCTGCAGTATCACAGGGAATACAGATGTATATCAGATTATAAGTGATCTGCAGTATCACCGATAATCCAATATACTAACTAACCTCTGTTCACCTGAGTAGAGTGTAGTGTTTTGGTGTAACAGTAACACTTGGAGGCCAAGGCCTCAGCGCAGTCGAGAGTACTGCACGGATTCCTTCCGCAGACCTGGACTCTCCAAGACGGGAGGAGTCAGGCTGACAGTAGGAAGGATTGTCTGGAAGTAACCCACAGGAGGAAGGGTCACTAACAGAGCGAGGAACCGCCTCTAACTGCAAGGTCGGTTCTCGAGGTCGGACAAGCCAGGTCGTACACACACAGACAGATAAAGTACAAGATCAGGAGGCAAAGGCGGAGTCAAGGTACAGGCAGGGGTCGGCAACGGGGTATCAGATAGATTGAGGTACAAAATCAGGAGGCAGAAACAGAGTCTAGGAACGAGCCGTGGTTCAGCAACAGAGTATCAGAAATATCGAGGTACAGGATCAGAGTTCATGAGAATGGTCAGGCAGACAATAGGTCAAACAGATAATCACAATCAAACTAGTACTTTAGCTATCAATATCTAGCTAAGTGTAGGATTACAGCTCCAGCTGGTCGCGGCACACTTGCGGATCTGACTACGGATCTGGGTGCTCCCACATATGTGATCGCAACGCCAGACACCCGAGAAATGACCAGCCAGCAGTATATATACACATCTCGCTCCCCAGCACCTCCCACAGTGCTGGACCAATGGGGAGTGAAGCCAGAGTCAGCTGACCAGCCTGGTCAGCTGACTACCTCTGGCTACCATATAGGCCCTGCCTGAGTGCGCGCGCGTCACTCTAAATCTGGAGGGACTACATGTCCCAGCCACAGCAGCCCCGCTCTGTGCCTCCACCGTGGAGGTATGCGCGCTAACCGCCGCGTCCAACGCGGTGGTTTCTACGCGCTCCACACGGTTCTGCACGGGGACAGCTGCCTCCTGCTGGGAGGAGGCGGCTGGCTCTCCGTGTGTGTGGCCGCTGTACGCGGAAAGAGCCGCCAGCCGCTGACTCATGGCGGCGGCTCTTCCGCGTTTTCTCACAGTACCCCCCCCCCCCCCCCCCCCCCCGAGGAGTGGACTCCGGACAGCTCCTTCCAGGTTTTTCCGGATGTAAAGCATGAAATTCCCTCACTAACTCGTCCGCATGCATGCGGTTCCCAGGTACCCATTGCCTCTCCTCAATGCCGTACCCCTCCCAATGTACGAGATACTGTACCGATTTCTGTACAGTACGTGAGTCTATGATCTTCTCCACCTCATATTCGGGTTGGGCATCAACTAAGACAGGAGGAGGAGGAGGAGTGGGAGCCACCTGGACTGCGGGTTTGAGAAGTGATACGTGGAAGGACCTCACCCCCCGCATGCTGGTGGGAAGATCAACGGTATATGTGACATTGTTGATTTTCCTAGTAACCGGGAATGGACCCACGAACCTGGGACCAAGTTTGTCAGAAGGTTGCCTCAGGGTCAAGTGACGTGTGGATACCCAGACCAAGTCTCCTGGTCGGAACCTCCACTCCACTGAGCGTTTCTTGTCAGCTTGACCCTTCTGACTCAGAAATGCCTTTTCTAGGTTACTCTTTACCGTCCCCCAAAGGTCCCTAAATGAGCTTTGCCAGACCTCCAGGGCTGGGAACGGAGTAGAGGCCACAGGTAATGGGGAGAACTTGGGTGATCTCCCCGTTACTTCCTGGAAGGGAGAAAATCCGGAAGATGAGTTTTTTAAATTATTCTGAGCAAACTCTGCGAAGGGCAAGAATCTGACCCAATCGTCTTGCGCCTCTGCAACATAGCACCTCAAGAACTGCTCTAAGGACTGATTTATCCTCTCAGTCTGGCCATTAGTCTGAGGATGATAACCTGATGAAAATGATAGCTTTATGTCCATAAGCTGACAAAAAGCCTTCCAAAATCGGGAAATAAATTGGACTCCCCTATCAGAGACTATGTCTTCAGGAATGCCGTGCAATCGAAAGACGTGAGTAATGAATAACTCGGCCAATTCCTGAGCCGAAGGGAGTCCTTTCAATGGCACAAAGTGGGCCATTTTGCTAAAGCGGTCAACTATGACCCAAATGACCGCCATGCCTTCAGATCTGGGAAGTTCACCCACAAAATCCATGGACAGGTGGGTCCATGGCTCACTCGGGGTGGGCAAAGGCTGCAGAGTACCGACAGGTGCCAGCCGGGAGGGTTTGCTCCTGGCACATATCGCACACTCCCTCACATACTCCTTGCAATCCGCTGCCAGAGAGGGCCACCAGGCACATCTAGCCACCAGATCCTGTGTTCTGGATGCCCCTGGATGTCCAGCATTCTTATGTGTATGAAACATCTCCAGTACCTGGAGACGAAAAGGCAGAGGGATGAATAAAACCCCTGCGGGCTTCCCTTCCGGGATGTCCTGCTGAAAGGGGATCAAAGTTTCCTTCCAATCCTCCCAAGTTCCAGTTGCTGCCAATATCAACCTCTGGGGAACAATGGTCTCTGGAACGGAGGGCTGTGCTGTCTCTGCCTCAAAACACCTGGATAATGCATCCGCCTTAACGTTCTTGCTACCCGGAGTGTACGTAATAATGAAACTAAACCTAGAGAAAAATAACGACCATCGAGCCTGACGAGGGCTCAACCTTTTAGCCCCCTCGATGTACTCTAAGTTCTTGTGATCGGTGTAAACCGTGATGGTATGCTCAGCTCCCTCCAACCAATGGCGCCATTCCTCGAAAGCCAATTTAATAGCCAAGAGCTCCCTGTTGCCAATATCATAGTTCTTTTCTGCAGGGGAGAACCTCCGAGAAAAGTAAGCACACGGATGCATTCTACCCTGCAAACCTGACCGCTGGGACAGCACAGCCCCCACTCCAACCTCCAAAGCATCCACCTCAACAATAATCGGGAAGGACGTATCCACATGTCTGAGGATGGGTGCTGAACAGAATAGGCTTTTCAGGGTGGCAAAGGCCCGTACAGCCTCAGGAGACCAGTGAGTGGTATCTGCCCCTTTTTTAGTAAGACTGGTAAGGGGAGAGATGACCGTGGAGTACCCCTTTATAAATCTCCTATAATAGTTGGCAAAACCGAGAAAACGTTGGAGGGACTTTAACCCAACCGGCTGAGGCCACTCTAGAACTGCAGAGACCTTGGCGGGATCCATAGCCAGGCCCGTGGTGGAAATTATGTACCCCAGGAAGCCAACAGAAGTTACTACAAAAATACATTTTTCAAGTTTGGCATACAAGGAGTTCTGCCTTAACTGATTTAACACAAACCTCACATGGGTTCTATGTTCGGAGAGGTTGTTGGAGAAGATAAGGATGTCGTCGAGGTAGACTAGAACGAATCTCCCCAACACTTCCCTGAAGACCTCATTGATGAGTTCCTGGAAAACGGCCGGGGCATTACATAGCCTGAAGGGCATTACCAGGTACTCATAATGCCCATCTGGAGTATTAAAGGCCGTTTTCCACTCATCGCCCTTTCTTATGCGTATGAGGTTGTACGCGCCCCGCAAATCTAGTTTGGAAAAGATCTTGGCATCAGTGATTTGAGTGAACAAATCGTCTATCAACGGCAGCGGATAGCGATTCTTCACTGTAATTTTGTTAAGGCCGCGATAATCAATGCAAGGTCGCAGGCCTCCATCTTTCTTTTTAACAAAAAAGAACCCGGCTCCAGCGGGAGACCGGGATGGGCGAATGAAGCCTTTGGACAAATTCTCACGGATATAATCCTGCATGGCCAATTTTTCGGGCCCCGACAAATTGTACAAATGGCCCCGGGGGGGGGGGTACACAACCTGAATGGAGATCGATGGGACAGTCGAAAGGGCGATGTGGGGGCAGCTTGTCAGCTGCCTTGGGACAAAATACATCGGAATATTCTGAGTACGGGTCTGGCACACCTCCCACCTGAATTCTGGTTTGCCCCAATGTTATCTTTCCCAAACACCGGCGAAAACAATGAGGTGACCAGGTAGTTAACTGACCCGTGGCCCAGTCTATTTGAGGTGAATGAGTTTGCAACCATGGCATGCCTAGGATAATAGTGGAGGTGGACATCTGTAACACAAAAAATTGTAACTGTTCCCCATGTAATACCCCTATGGTGACTCCCACCTCCGGGGTCTGTGACAGTGGGCGCTCTCGTTGCAGAGGAGAATCATCCACTGCCGTGACCTGAATGGGGGGACTTACTGGAGTGAGGGGAATACCCAACTCCTGAGCAAATTCAAGGTTCATAAAGTTAGCCGCTGAACCAGAATCAATAAACGCTTCAGTGGCTACTGACTTATTCTCCCATGTAACCGTACAGGGGAGAAGCAATTTCTTCTCTTTAAGGGGTGAAAATTGTGTGCCTAGGGTGTCACCCCCCCACTACTCCTAGGCAAAACTCGTTTCCCGACTTGTTAGGGCAGTTTCGCACCCTATGCCCTGCCTCTGCACAGTATAGGCACAGTTGTTCCGTGATTCTCCGCCTTCGCTCCACCTGGGTCAGTTTAGATCGACCAATTTGCATTGGCTCGGGTGGAGGCAAGGCCGGAGAGGGTGAGACAGGCGGAGATGCTGTTACTGAGGATGCAGCGGATGGTGCCGTGTACGAAGTCACCCTGACACGGTGACTGCCCCTAGCCTGCCTCTGATGGCGTAGCCTGCGATCAACTCGAATGGCCGATGATATGGCCTCATCAACTGTCTTGGGCTCAGGTACGGTTAACATCAGGTCGGAGACCTCCTCCGACAACCCAGACAAGAAATAATCCATCAAGGCAAAGTTGTCAAATCTAGCGGTGACTGACCACCTGCGGAATTCTGCCGCATAATCCTCGACCGAACCTCTGCCTTGCCGCAAAAGTTTGAGCTTCCGCTCCGAGGACGCAGCAAGGTCAGGGTCGTCGTAAATTACGGCCATGGCCTTAAAGTATTCCTCTACCGAGGTCAGAGCTGTATCGGTAGGGGGCAGGTTGTATGCCCAGGACTGGGAGTCACCGGTCAGCAAAGTTTTAATAAAGATGACCCGTTGGGTCTCAGTCCCCGAGGATCGGGGTCTCAACTCGAAATATGACAACACTCTACTCCTGAAATTCCGGAAGTCAGACTTGTGGCCGGAAAATGTACCAGGTACAGGCATACGTATGTCATCACTAGGAGGGGATCGCACTGAATCAACTGACGTCTGGAGGGTTTTCACAGAGCCTGATAAGGCATCAATTAAGGCTTTGTGCTGGCCCAATGCTTGATGGATGTTATCCACCGAAGTGGCAAGCACAGTCAGAGGATCAGTGCGTGAATCCATAGTTTTGTGGTCTGGCGTTCTGTAACGATCGGTGAAGCACAGAGAGGATCTGATTACCGGTGATCTGCAGTATCACAGGGAATACAGATGTATATCAGATTATAAGTGATCTGCAGTATCCAATCCAATATACTAACTAACCTCTGTTCACCTGAGTAGAGTGTAGTGTTTTGGTGTAACAGTAACACTTGGAGGCCAAGGCCTCAGCGCAGTCGAGAGTACTGCACGGATTCCTTCCGCAGACCTGGACTCTCCAAGATGGGAGGAGTCAGGCTGACAGTAGGAAGGATTGTCTGGAAGTAACCCACAGGAGGAAGGGTCACTAACAGAGCGAGGAACCGCCTCTAACTGCAAGGTCGGTTCTCGAGGTCGGACAAGCCAGGTCATACACACACAGACAGATAAAGTACAAGATCAGGAGGCAAAGGCGGAGTCAAGGTACAGGCAGGGGTCGGCAACGGGGTATCAGATAGATTGAGGTACAAAATCAGGAGGCAGAAACAGAGTCTAGGAACGAGCCGTGGTTCAGCAACAGAGTATCAGAAATATCGAGGTACAAGATCAGAGTTCAGGAGAATGGTCAGGCAGACAATAGGTCAAACAGATAATCACAATCAAACTAGTACTTTAGCTATCAATATCTAGCTAAGTGTAGGATTACAGCTCCAGCTGGTCCTGGCACACTTGCGGATCTGACTACGGATCTGGGTGCTCCCACATATGTGATCACAACGCCAGACACCCGAGAAATGACCAGCCAGCAGTATATATACACATCTCGCTCCCCAGCACCTCCCACAGTGCTGGACCAATGGGGAGTGAAGCCAGAGTCAGCTGACTACCTGTGGCTACCATATAGGCCCTGCCTGAGTGCGCGCGCGCGCGTCACTCTAAATCTGGAGGGACTACATGTCCCAGCCACAGCAGCCCCGCTCTGTGCCTCCACCGTGGAGGTATGCGCGCTAACCGCCACGTCCAACGCGGCGGTTTCTCCGCGCTCCGCACGCTTCTGCACGGGGACAGCTGCCTCCTGCTGGGAGGAGGCGGCTGCCTCTCCGTGTGTGTGGCCGCTGTACGCGGAAAGAGCCGCCAGCCGCTGACTCATGGCGGCGGCTCTTCCGCGTTTTCTCACATATATACAGTATATATACACACGACCCGATATAAAGTAGATTAAAAAGATAAGAATTGATTTAACATTGATAACCAATTTTAAATATTATTATTTATATAGCTCCAACATCTTCTGTAGCGCTGTACATAGTACAAAACAAATAGTGGGGAGCATAGATACGTGAGATGTTCAAAAAACTTTACAATAAGGACATCCAACAATACAAATACATACAGGATCTTCTCAAAAAATTAGCATATTGCGATAAAGTTCATTATTTTCTGTAATGTACTGATAAAATTTAGACTTTCATATATTTTAGATTCATTACACACAACTGAAGTAGTTCAAGCCTTTTATTGTTTTAATATTAATGATTTTGGCATACAGCTCATGAAAACCCAAACTTCCTATCTCAAAAAATTAGCATATTTCATCCGAAAAAGAAAAGAAAAGTGTTTTTAAAACAAAAAAGTCAACCTTCAAATAATTATGTTTAGTTATGCACTCAATACTTGGTCGGGAATCCTTTTGCAGAAATGACTGCTTTAATGCGGCGTGGCATGGAGGCAATCAGCCTGTGGCACTGCTCAGGTGCTATGGAGGCCCAGGATGCTTCGATAGCGGCCTTAAGCTCATCCTGAGTGTTGGGTGTTGGGTCTCTCAACTTCCTCTTCACAATATCTCACAGATTCTGTATGGGGTTCAGGTCAGGAGAGTTGGCAGGCCAATTGAGCACAGTAATATCATGGTCAGTAAACCATTTACCAGTGGTTTTGGCACTGTGAGCAGGTGCCAGGTCATGCTGAAAAATGAAATCTTCATCTCCATAAAGCTTTTCAGCAGATGGAACAGCATGAAGTGCTCCAAAATCTCCTGATAGCTAGCTGCATTGACGCTGCCCTTGATAAAACACAGTCTACCAACACCAGCAGCTGACATGGCACCCCAGACCATCACTAACTGTGGGTACTTGACACTGGACTTCAGACATTTTGGCATTTCCCTCTCCCCAGTCTTCCTCCAGACTCTGGCACCTTGATTTCCGAATGACATGTAAAAGTTGCTTTCATCCGAAAAAAGTACTTTGGACCACTGAGCAACAGTCCAGTGCTGCTTCTCTGTGGCCCAGGTCAGGTGCTTCTGCCGCTGTTTCCGGTTCAAAAGTGGGTTCATGCTTCCATCTGCTGAAAAGCTTTATGGAGATAAAGATTTCATTTTTCAGCACGACCTGGCACCTGCTCACAGTGCCAAAACCACTGGTAAATGGTTTACTGACCATGGTATTACTGTGCTCAATTGGCCTGCCAACTCTCCTGACTTGAACTCCATAGAGAATCTGTGGGATATTGTGAAGAGAAAGTTGAGAGATGCAAGACCCAACACTCTGGATGAGCTTAAGGCCGCTATCGAAGCATCCTGGGCCTCCCTAACACCTGAGCAGTGCCACAGGCTGATTGTCTCCATGCCACGCCGCATTGAAGCAGTAATTTCTGCACAGAAAAACTGAGAACTCATGTTAATCAATGTGCTAGTGCACACTTACTGTGTTGTTCGCACGCAGAAAAAAAACTGACATTCTGCATGATGACTCTTGGAGAAAATAGGAGACACTGGGATTAGCGGATCTGATGTGGATGAGACAGTGTCAGTGAACCTTTAATGGTACCAATGCTACCTATGTCTGAACAGGTGTGTTTTCAGAGTACATTTGAAGGTTTCAAGGCTTGGAGCATGATGCACTGGCTGTGGGAGAGCATTCCAAAGGAGAGAAGTTCTGGACGTGGGAGCGAGAGGAGGTGACTAAGCTAGATGACAAGAGGGTCTCCTGGAAGGAGCAAAGGTTTCTGGGTGGGATGGAATCTAGAGTTTAAAGGACCACTGTTGTGAAAATCTTAAAATATATGTATACACATACAAATAAGAAACATGTTTCTTCCAGAGTAAAATTAACCATAAATTACTTTTCTCCTATGTTGCTGTCACTTACAGTAGGCAGTAGAAATCTTACATTACCAACAGGTTTTGGGCTAGTCCATCTCTCCATAGGGGATTCTCAGCATAGCCTTTATTCTTTATAAAGACGATCCTTGAAAAAGATTTATACAAAGATGCTGACCAGCCTCTGTGCTCGCTGCACACTTTTTTTGGCAGTTGGAAAGAGCAACTGCCATTCACTAAGTGTTTTTGAAAATAGGAGATGGGCTAGTCCAAATTTTAAGAATCCAGGAATAATCATAATGCCAGGGAGGTTAACTTCTAACATTTCAGGTTCCAGGAAAGGGATTATACTCAGTTTAAAGTCTCTGATGAATTAACTGCTTGAGGACCACAGACTTACACCCCCCTAGTAATAGTAAAAAGGTCACCACACCACCACACCGGCCAGGAGCAGGACCACAGGCAGAAAGCCACACAGTCTCTGGAAGGAAGGAGGAAGGTCCGCTCAACCAACTGGTTAATAGGAGCTAGTGATGATTAAAGAGACACTGAAGCGAGACTAAATCTCGCTTCAGGTCTTATATATAGCAGGGGCACGTGTGCCCCTGCTAAAACGCCGATATCCCGCGGCTTAACGGGGGTCCCTTCACCCCCAACCCACCCCCCGCAAAAGTTGGTCGTAAAATGGTCGCTGGTAATCTTCTTCCTGGAGGCAGGGCTAACGGCTGCAGCCCTGCCTCCCAGCGCGTCTATCAGACGCGCATCGCCGCCTCTCCCCCGCCCCTCTCAGTGAAGGAAGACTGAGAGGGGCGGGGGAGAGGCGGAGATACGCGTCTGACAGACGCGCATGGGGCAGGGCTGCGGCGGTTAGCCCTGCCCCAACCAGGAAGCGCTCCCCCGCTGCACGGAGGGGGTTTGGGGGGACAGGGACCCCCGTTAAGCCGCGCTATAGCGGCGTTTTAGCAGGGGCACGCATGCCCCTGCTAGCTATGAGGTCTGAAGCGAGATCTATTCTCGCTTCAGACTCTCTTTAAGCAGGATTTGTGTGCTCCGATACGCGTGAGATAATAGCCTTGTCCAGTATGCAGCTTTTTCAATAAAAATTGAACTTTTAACCAGCTGGTTGAGCGGACCTTCCTCCTTCCTTCCTTACACCCCCCCCCCCCCACTGACCAGGCCATGTTTTAACAATTTAGCACTCTGCAGTTTTAACCGTTCACTGCAGGGTTATACAACTTAGCACAGAAATGAATCTTGCCTCCTTTTCTTGCCACCAACAGAGCTTTCTGTTGGTGGCATCTGATTGCTGCTGCAATGTTTTTTTTTTATAAATTTTAATGTTTTTTTATATAAATGTTTTTTTTATTTTATTTTTCCTCCCTCCTATTACCCTCCCTCCCCCGAGATCCAATCAGTAAGATCACCTCTCAAAGGCATCAGCCTACAGGAGGGATCAGTCTGTGAGCCACTCAAGGGGACAGCTCAGTGACAGAGCTGTCCCGGTACAGTGCTGCAGTGGATCGCAGCACTGTACAAGTAAATAACCGCTTTTTTTTTCTTAACAGCCTGCCAGCCACAGTCGCGGGCTGGCAGGCTCATCATGGAGCTCTGCGTCTCAGGCAAGGAACGATCACACTAGCGTTCGCTCATTCCCTGCTAATCTCTGCCCCCAGGACTTAATGCTAATTAGTGTTAGGCGGTCCTGGGGGAGCCACTCTGCTGTTGCAGAGTGGTTAAGCCTCTGCTAGCTGATTGGGCTTTTTTTTTCAAAGTTTATGTAAGTTATTTTGTCCTCTAAAAGGAGATCTAGTGGCTGACTGAAGAGACAGAACAACCCAGGAGTCTTATATGTGAAGGCTTAGTACACATCTGTTGATATAAACTTTAGATTCAAGTGCTCCAACTGAACAATTGTATATTCCAAGAACTGGAAGGAATTTTCTTGCATACTGACTTGAAAAGCATGATAAAAAAGTAATTTTATTGGTTGCAGTGTGATCAGATGTCCTGGTAAATATTGGTCATTCATGCTCATGTTGTACTGTATGCATGTGCAAAGCACTGACTGATGAAATGTGACTAGTACAGAAACCCGTGGGATCATGCTTGGAACAAAACATCAGTGATAACAGCCATCAAAGCTTTGTATT
The DNA here is from genome assembly GCF_040937935.1 of Hyperolius riggenbachi. NCBI lineage: Eukaryota > Metazoa > Chordata > Amphibia > Anura > Hyperoliidae > Hyperolius > Hyperolius riggenbachi. The sequence continues at coordinate 426,878,191 of NC_090647.1, read as the reverse complement.
ACTGCGGGACAGAGCTTTTGACAAGGTGCACAGAGACATTAAATAGTCATCAGGCCTGTACCTTTTCAACCCATTCACCACAATGTCTGCAGAACTCTTCTGTCTAAAGGTTATTGAATTAAACAGCATTAAAATTCCTGCACTGCCTGAATTTTTTTTTAATAGTTAAGTCACAATACTCACTGGGGCACATGCGAAAAACATTGGTTAAGTTGCCGTGCTAAGAGAATGCAAATTCATTTTACCATTAGTCATACTAACAAGGTAGTTTGCAGTGTGAAATTAGTGTGACTTACATTACCTAAGTAATGCAAGCATTGTTATAATAATAAACACTATACAGTATAAGTAGCATAGCATATGCTACCATCCAGTGTTAGCATTTCCTAGGTATAGTGGGTCATGCTAATTGCACAATCTACACTACCTTGTCAACATAATTAACAGTAAAATTGCCACAGCAATTTTACTATTGTTTCGCGCATACAGTATGCTCCATTATATCTGCAGATATTTATTTATAAATAACCATGTTATATGGGTGTATGAAATGCTCTTATCCCAAATACTGTATAGGCACAGCACAGTAATCACATGGTCTAATGTAAAAAACTTGCTGTAGACATTTTTGTTGCATAATTAAAGGGCATTTGTGAACGATAGTGTATAATCATCTAGCTAGTAAAGCTTTAGTCAAACAGGTTAAGCTAGGAGCACACTTCAGAATTGAATGCGTTTTTCAGGAGTGCACTACTGAAAACTGCATGCAGTTCTGTAACATGTGCCCCCAGCCTTAGCGCCAGTGCACACCAAAAAGCGCTAGCGTATTTGCAAATGCTCAGTGCTTTTTGAAGTGATTTTTTAAGAGCAATTCTAGGCATGTGCTTAGCGATTTTCTAATCATGCCTAGCGATTTTTGGAGCGTTTTGGTGTAACTTTTTTTTATTTTTTGTTACAGTAGAGCTGGAACTGAACAGCTTCTGTAACAAAAATGCTTGGAAAATTGCTTTGTTATAGCGCTTTTTTAGAGTGATTTTCCACTTTCCTATACATAACATTGAGGCTGAATTGCCTCAGAAAAGCACAAATGCTGCAGGACCCGCATTTGCATTTGGGAGGAAATCACATCACTCTGGTGTGATCCACCCCATTCAAGTACATTACCCAAGGGTTTTTCATAGCACTAGCATTTTTAAAAGCACTTAGAAGTGCTCTTGGTGTGCACCAGCCCTCAGTCATGTTCTTTGTGCTCCGCTAAAAAATCTTAGGGGGCGTGACCAAAAAGAGGAGTGTGGCCAAAAAGGGGGCGTGACCAAAAAGTGGGTGTGTGGTAAAGTGTTGGAGTACATTCCAGTGCTATATAAATACATAAATACATAATTATATGGTAGGACATAAGAGTATGGTCGGATTAGATTGTGAGCTCTTCCGAGAACCTGACTATGTACTCTGTAAAGTGCTTGATAAGATGTTACTGCTATATAAATATAGTATGGATTAACAAGACCACCGGTGGTCCCCCCCTCCCCCCGATGCCCGCGCTGAACCGGCTGAGGGACTCACACAATGGGACTGGCTCTCCTCTCCTCTCCAGTCCTCCTCTCTCTCTCCTCCAGGCTCGCCTCTCTCCAGTCCAGTCTCCAGTCCACTCACTGAGTCTGATGCACTCTCTAGTCTCGCTCGCCTTCGCACTGGCTCCCTCTCGCCTAACAGCTCCGCCCTCACCACGCCAACACCACGCGGCGTGCACAGTTTTATGCTGCCTGGCCGAGTGACGTCACGTCAGCGTGCGCTGTGCACAAAACGTCTGACGTCTGTTGGTCTGTGATGCAGCGACTACACACAGCAAAAGAGTCTGAGCACAGCGTGAGTGCCAGACAGGGCTGGGCTAGTGGGCTACAGGGGCTGGGCAAAAAATTAAAGCGGCACCACCATATTGCTGCTGCGGAAAAAAAAATGTAAACCAGCACTGGACAAATTTAGGGGGTGCTTCAGCACCCCAAAGCACCCCACTGGCACCACCCCTGTATATACACCTTCCAAATAGACCCAAGGGGGATTAGCACTTATGTTTATCCAAAAATAGTACAGTAGAAATGTACCTACTCCCAATTGTTGGCAGCTTTCACACTTGAAGTAAGCCCTATCCATGTTCTCAGTGTGGGAAATGTGTTGGGCATAAATCACTGCTTGTCACACATGAGAGGTCTCAGTCTCACAATGGTGAGAAGCCCTACTCATGTGCTGAGTTTGGGAAAATATTGCTGAGTTTAGAAAAGTATTTTTGTTCATTTATCACTTTTTCTCAGGCTTGAGAGATCTCACACTGTTGAGAAGGGGAAATGTTTTGCAACTTGTGACACATGAGAGGTCACATGCTGGTGTAAAAGCCCTATTCATAGGCTGAGTGTGGGAAATTCTGATTTCTTTCACAAAGCAAAAAAAAACAAAAACATTTACTTCAAATATATGAAAGATTCGGGAAACAATATGCAACCTGCAACTGGTAGAGTTATCTTTGAGCACAGAATCAGTTCCAAAAATTCGATGTTCCTGTGTGTGCTATAAACAGGCTCAGGCAGGCCTAAACAGTCAACCAAGTTGTTCATCAGATCTTGATTCTATAATACTCCACCACTAGGCACTCATCAAGGAGAGAACTCACCCTTTTTCTGTGACCACTGCTAATTTGGTCAGAATGCACTCCGGGCTCCCTCAGTGTTTTTATGGCCCTTGTAGTGCTACTTAGTATGATGGTGAGGATATAATTATCCACAGTAACTCATAAAAGAGATACTAGGAAAGCGTAATTCCATTTAAAAGTTAAAACATTGATTTCAAATTTGCACTCACATGCGGCTTGGATTGGTAACTCTCCCCCTGTGCCTCTCAGGTAGGCTTTTCGAGTGGAAAGGCGCTCGTTCTCCGTCACCGCCATGTACTTCCTTGTTCACTGTTCACCATCAGGCTCCATCTGACATGTTTCATCACATCACCTGACTCATCAGGGGTGTGGAACTATTGCGGTAGCTAGCTTTTGAAGTCTCCAACCCTCCCCTTCTTCCCTGCTTCTCCTATCGTAAAAAGGTCGATTTCCCTCCCCTCTTCTTGGAGGCCATACAGGACTGTTAGATCACTGGCCCCCTCCCTTCAGGTTGTTAAAGGGGCCCTCTCCACTTAGGTTTAGATTACGCCCGCCAGGTAGGCTGAAAAGGGGGAAACTCCACTTACAAATATTTCACAGCATCAGTAAATACCATTAAGATTATTCCAATAGATAATAAAACTCAATAAAAGACACAAGCACACAAACTGTGTACTGTTTCTTTCCCTAACATCATCTTTAAGAACATTAAATCTTTATTGTATTCCTTTCTCATAGATGTCCTAAAAATGCCATGCATATATATGGTTTCAATGTAGGCTTCATACTAGTCTGCAATACACTACAATCATGGTTCCTTAATGTTTTACGTGAAGGTGGTACCATAGTAAAAACATTACCCATTAGCTAAAAATCAGTTCAAATCTTTATCTATATTTAGACCCTTTGGTTGTAATGTTTCTATTTCATATATATATAGTGTAGTGGGGGTGTCTCAGCACCTTGCAGGGAAAAAAATATAGGAGACAAATACGGGAGCCCAATAGTGTAGTATATAGTATGCAATTGAAAAAAGGAATTTCAATAAATTACTACTCACAAAAGGAGGTTGCGAGAGCAACCAGCCGTAGGAAGCAGGTGGAGACCATAAACCCGACTCCACTCGGGGTAGTCCCAGCCGGGACCTGGATATGGTCGCTCTCCTTGAAAAAGTAGGGACAGGTGTCCACTGTGGGGCACCCACAGGTGGTCTGTCACCACCCCTCAAACACAGATTGTTTGGGGGTATAGCTATGCACAATTGAAAGTAAAGAGGCGCGCTGGTTGAAATAAAAGCATCTAAAAACAGCTTAAAATCGAGGAAATAATATGAGGTGGCTTACCTCAATAACGAAATCCTTGTATATGACAAAATATTTTTATTTAGCACAGGCAACGCGTTTCGCGGGTCCAAGCCCGCTTCATCAGGTCAATAAAAGTGCCAAATGAACAAGTCGATATGGCAAAGGGAGCTTCTCAATGAGGCTCCCTTTGCCATATCGACTTGTTTATTTGTACAGCAGAAGGAAATGGCAGCGCTTCCAAACAGACGCTGCACCTGAATTGACTACCTGCACAAGTATGCAGAGCTCGACTAACAGGCAGGTTACACACCCTGCATTCAAAACAGGTACAGTAAAGGGGGCGTTAGCTTCAGCATAAGTTGTGCACAAATTATCCCTAATAGACTCTCCTACGGCGGTGACGTGCCCCAACAGGAGAGAAACTAACCACTAATCTAGCAGTGAAACATATCAAAAAGTGAAGCATGTTCAAACAATGAAAATTGTCCAAAAAAAGAAAAAAGGGTTAAAACCTCAAACTAATGTAACAGTGAAGCATATTCAACAGTGAAACATATCCAACAGTGAACCCTAGCTAGTCTAAAATTAAAATCATAATCCTTACCTGGTGCAGCTAGCCATAAATGGTATACACATTTGTTCAAAAGACAGCAAGCAATGGGCAGCGCTCACAGGCTGCAAGTGAAGTGAAAGCTCCAGAGATATGCCCAGCCCCTTGGGGCTAAATACATACCTTGAATACAAATCAGATGCAAATTATGTGCTAACACTAATCTAAATTCTAAAATTTGAATGCAAGCTGACACCCCTGGAGGCAGCTAGCCTGAAGTATACTTAAATTTTGTACAGCAGAAGGAAATGGCAGCGCTTCCAAACAGACGCTGCACCTGAATTGACTACCTGCACAAGTATGCAGAGCTCGACTAACGGGCAGGTTACACACCCTGCATTCAAAACAGGTACAGTACAGGTACAGTAAAGGGGGCGTTAGCTTCAGCATAAGTTGTGCACAAATTATCCCTAATAGACTCTCCTACGGCGGTGACGTGCCCCAACAGGAGAGAAACTAACCACTAATCTAGCAGTGAAACATATCAAAAAGTGAAGCATGTTCAAACAATGAAAATTGTCCAAAAAGAAAAAAGGGTTAAAACCTCAAACTAATGTAACAGTGAAGCACATTCAACAGTGAAACATATCCAACAGTGAACCCTAGCTAGTCTAAAATTAAAATCATAATCCTTACCTGGTGCAGCTAGCCATAAATGGTATACACATTTGTTCAAAAGACAGCAAGCAATGGGCAGCGCTCACAGGCTGCAAGTGAAGTGAAAGCTCCAAAGATATGCCCAGCCCCTTGGGGCTAAATACATACCTTGAATACAAATCAGATGCAAATTATGTGCTAACACTAATCTAAATTCTAAAATTTGAATGCAAGCTGACACCAAATTTAAGTATACTTCAGGCTAGCTGCCTCCAGGGGTGTCAGCTTGCATTCAAATTTTAGAATTTAGATTAGTGTTAGCACATAATTTGCATCTGATTTGTATTCAAGGTATGTATTTAGCCCCAAGGGGCTGGGCATATCTCTGGAGCTTTCACTTCACTTGCAGCCTGTGAGCGCTGCCCATTGCTTGCTGTCTTTTGAACAAATGTGTATACCATTTATGGCTAGCTGCACCAGGTAAGGATTATGATTTTAATTTTAGACTAGCTAGGGTTCACTGTTGGATATGTTTCACTGTTGAATATGCTTCACTGTTACATTAGTTTGAGGTTTTAACCCTTTTTTCTTTTTTGGACAATTTTCATAGTTTGAACATGCTTCACTTTTTGATATGTTTCACTGGTAGATTAGTGGTTAGTTTCTCTCCTGTTGGGGCACGTCACCGCCGTAGGAGAGTCTATTAGGGATAATTTGTGCACAACTTATGCTGAAGCTAACGCCCCCTTTACTGTACCTGTTTTGAATGCAGGGTGTGTAACCTGCCCGTTAGTCGAGCTCTGCATACTTGTGCAGGTAGTCAATTCAGGTGCAGCGTCTCTTTGGAAGCGCTGCCATTTCCTTCTGCTGTACAAAATTTAAGTATACTTCAGGCTAGCTGCCTCCAGGGGTGTCAGCTTGCATTCAAATTTTAGAATTTAGATTAGTGTTAGCACATAATTTGCATCTGATTTGTATTCAAGGTATGTATTTAGCCCCAAGGGGCTGGGCATATCTCTGGAGCTTTCACTTCACTTGCAGCCTGTGAGCGCTGCCCATTGCTTGCTGTCTTTTGAACAAATGTGTATACCATTTATGGCTAGCTGCACCAGGTAAGGATTATGATTTTAATGTTAGACTAGCTAGGGTTCACTGTTGGATATGTTTCACTGTTGAATATGCTTCACTGTTACATTAGTTTTAGGTTTTAACCCTTTTTTCTTTTGTGGACAATTTTCATTGTTTGAACATGCTTCACTTTTTTATATGTTTCACTGCTAGATTAGTGGTTAGTTTCTCTCCTGTTGGAGCACGTCACCGCCGTAGGAGAGTCTATTAGGGATAATTTGTGCACAACTTATGCTGAAGCTAACGCCCCCTTTACTGTACCTGTTTTGAATGCAGGGTGTGTAACCTGCCCGTTAGTCGAGCTCTGCATACTTGTGCAGGTAGTCAATTCAGGTGCAGCGTCTCTTTGGAAGCGCTGCCATTTCCTTCTGCTGTACAAAATTTAAGTATACTTCAGGCTAGCTGCCTCCAGGGGTGTCAGCTTGCATTCAAATTTTAGGATTTAGATTAGTGTTAGCACATAATTTGCATCTGATTTGTATTCAAGGTATGTATTTAGCCCCAAGGGGCTGGGCATATCTCTGGAGCTTTCACTTCACTTGCAGCCTGTGAGCGCTGCCCATTGCTTGCTGTCTTTTGAACAAATGTGTATACCATTTATGGCTAGCTGCACCAGGTAAGGATTATGATTTTAATTTTAGACTAGCTAGGGTTCACTGTTGGATATGTTTCACTGTTGAATATGCTTCACTGTTACATTAGTTTGAGGTTTTAACCCTTTTTTCTTTTGTGGACAATTTTCATTGTTTGAACATGCTTCACTTTTTGATATGTTTCACTGCTAGATTAGTGGTTAGTTGCTCTCCTGTTGGGGCACGTCACCGCCGTAGGAGAGTCTATTAGGGATAATTTGTGCACAACTTATGCTGAAGCTAACACCCCCTTTACTGTACCTGTTTTGAATGCAGGGTGTGTAACCTGCCCGTTAGTCGAGCTCTGCATACTTGTGCAGGTAGTCAATTCAGGTGCAGCGTCTGTTTGGAAGCGCTGCCATTTCCTTCTGCTGTACAAAATTTAAGTATACTTCAGGCTAGCTGCCTCCAGGGGTGTCAGCTTGCATTCAAATTTTAGAATTTAGATTAGTGTTAGCACATAATTTGCATCTGATTTGTATTCAAGGTATGTATTTAGCCCCAAGGGGCTGGGCATATCTCTGGAGCTTTCACTTCACTTGCAGCCTGTGAGCACTGCCCATTGCTTGCTGTCTTTTGAACAAATGTGTATACCATTTATGGCTAGCTGCACCAGGTAAGGATTATGATTTTAATTTTAGACTAGCTAGGGTTCACTGTTGGATATGTTTCACTGTTGAATATGCTTCACTGTTACATTAGTTTGAGGTTTTAACCCTTTTTTCTTTTTTGGACAATTTTCATTGTTTGAACATGCTTCACTTTTTGATATGTTTCACTGCTAGATTAGTGGTTAGTTTCTCTCCTTTTGGGGCACGTCACCGCCGTAGGAGAGTCTATTAGGGATAATTTGTGCACAACTTATGCTGAAGCTAACGCCCCCTTTACTGTACCTGTTTTAAATGCAGGGTGTGTAACCTGCCCGTTAGTCGAGCTCTGCATACTTGTGCAGGTAGTCAATTCAGGTGCAGCGTCTCTTTGGAAGCGCTGCCATTTCCTTCTGCTGTACAAAATTTAAGTATACTTCAGGCTAGCTGCCTTCAGGGGTGTCAGCTTGCATTCAAATTTTAGAATTTAGATTAGTGTTAGCACATAATTTGCATCTGATTTGTATTCAAGGTATGTATTTAGCCCCAAGGGGCTGGGCATATCTCTGGAGCTTTCACTTCACTTGCAGCCTGTGAGCGCTGCCCATTGCTTGCTGACTTGTTTATTTAGCACTTTTATTGGCCTGATGAAGCGGGCTTGGACCCGCGAAACGCGTTGCCCGTGCTAAATAAAAATATTTTGTCATATACAAGGATTTCGTTATTGAGGTAAGCCACCTCATATTATTTCCTCGATTTTAAGCTGTTTTTAGATGCTTTTATTTTTAACCAGGGCGCCTCTTTACCTTTAATTGTGCATTTCTGTTTCATATATCCATTTAGTTTCTTTTTTAGAGACCTCCCGAGTTTTGTTACAGCCTCTCCAGGAGTAGTTGGCCTTGGGTCTGACACGTGATGCGTCCTGCAATGATCTGATACGCTGTGACCACTAAAGTCTCTCCATATGTTACCTATATGTTTTCCTATTTGTTTCTTTAATTTTCTGGTTGTCCTACCTATATAATGTAGGTTGCAAGTGCACCACACCATATATACCACCCCTGTCCTATTGCATGTTAAGTTTTGTTAATTAAAGTTCTTTCCTCAAAAGAAAGGCTAATTTGTAGCGAAAACAATTATGTATGCAAAAATGAAGTCGTGATAAAGTTATTGACGAATGAATGGGATATACGTGATGTGTGAAAATTGCTCTGGTTTTTAAGAAAAAATAACCTGTGGTGGGGAAGTGTTAGGAACCTGATCTGGTGGTTCCACTTTTAATATGTTTGTACTATAACTGTCTTCCTTCTTTTTAATATATTAAATAAAAATTCATGCAAAATCACAATCTTCCTCCTCCTGCTCTGATTCTGGCACCCCACTTAACACTCAGTCGGCCGCCACCACCAAAGTGCGATCACCCCAGGGCTCAGCGGTGTGGAAATATTTTTGTGTGTCTGCCTCAGATGAGGGCAATGCTATTTGTACTCTCTGCCACCAAAAATTGAGCCATGGAAAGACCAAGACCCGCGTAGGGGCAACTACCTTACAAAGGCACATGATTACAAAGCACAAACTGCAATGGAATGACCACCTGAGGAAAAGCAGCACACAAAAGCAAAGCCACACCACGCAGTGGAAGATACCAGGCTGCAATTTTTTCTCAAAAAAGGCGATACCTAAACTGTACCGTGATGTTGAAAGGCAAGTAGTGACATCTCTGGCACACAGCGTTGGGTCAAGGGTCCATCTGACCATGGATGCCTGGTCTGCAAAGCACGGTCAGGCCTGCCCGAAGACAGTCCCCACACACAGCATCTCTGCCTGCATGCTGTGTGACTGCCTGCCCCAAGACTAAGTCGCTCCCCACACAGCATATCTGCCCGCAAGCCGCTTGACTGCCTTCTCCGCCACCACCAACAGGGTCCAGGACTCCAGGCAGATTCCTGAATTTTTAAGGCCGCTACTAGCAGCGGCCGCTATAACAATTTTTCTGGTGCGTGTACATGCCTGCCTAATTTTTCTGGCTGTATTAAAGCTGCAACAACAGAACAAAAGGCATGTACATGTGCCCATTCCCCTTTGTGCGGAGCAGTGCTTTTCAGCGCTGCTAGATTTGGGCGCAGCCGGCGCCTCCATGGACTTCAATAGGAATCATTCCTATTGAAGTGCTCAGTGAGTAACGTCGGCTCCGTCAGAAGACGGAGCCGAAGTTGCTTAAAAACATAATAATTCGGCCTCCAGCAATCGCTGGAAGCCGAATTATTTCATTCCCCCACTATCCATTTTAGCCTGGAGAGGGAATAGTAATTAAATCGGCCCGGACTTGTGCAGAAGCAGGATCAGCTATATACCGCTGTATCCTGCACCCAAGTCTACCGGCGCCGATTTCAAATGTACTCCCCTTTGTGATCATTACCTTGCTGCGGTGAAGGGGCTTGCGTATCACAATGAAGCAATGACCGCTGGCTATATGAGTGTCTCTTGGGGGGGTTTGCACACCAAAGATAATAAGGTCGTTGCTTCATTGTGGACAGACCAAATTTGATCAGCTGGACAGTCACTATTGTTCTATCATTGAGCTACCACAGCCCGGCGACCATATGGGCTTGAAAACCGCCATGGCCTGCACTCTCGCCATGGTGCGCACCAGTCAAGCACGGCCGTCACTACACAAACAGCTGTTTGTGGTGCGTTACACAGTGAGTTCGGTGTGTCCAGGGTTGCTCGTAAACTACGCCAGCGCGAATCTACGTGTTGTAGTGCGCAACTACGCATCGTAGTTCGTAGGCGAAATTTAAGAACTACACGTACGCATTTCTGCGTAGTCGTAGTCCCGCTATGCGAAGCTTCGCCCGCTACGCGTAGTTTACGTATGTATTGCAAAGTCAACTAGGCGTGCGGTAACTGCATCTATAAGGATCATTGTGCATGCGCAGAAATATTATTGCCCTTTTATACGCATACAATTCCACATTGGAAGGTGGAATGTATGCTTATATTAGTTTATATATGCACATAGGTAGCAGATTATTGCGGAAATTTTTCCGCATAAGGGCATAAACGGTCGCATCAACAACGCTTCGCACTACGCGAAGCTTGCGTATTTTAACGCATAGTCTACGGAATGCAAATGTAGTGAAGTTTCTGATTACATAGCGGTAGATTGCGAAGCGTATTTGCGTTAAAATACGCGTAGTTCCAGCGTAGCGAAGTTGGCTGACTGCGACCATCCCTGGGTGTGTCAGTGGGAAGCAGTGCACTAATTACACTCCCTGATTGATGTATACACATGCAAGATGTTTTAAAGCACTTTTGGCCTTGCATTAAATGTGATTTTTGCCCTTAAAACGCTGCTTTGCGTCAAATCCAGATTTTTCCCCGGGACTTTTGGCATGTATCCCACTCCGCCATGCCCCCCTTGAAACATCTTTTCCATCACTTTTGTGGCCAGCATAATTTTTTCTAGTTTTCAAAGTTCGCCTCCCCATTAAAGTGTATTGTGGTTCGCAAAAGTTTGCGCGAACCAAACTTTTCGCGGAAGTTCGTGAACCCGGTTCGCAAACCGAAAATTGGAGGCTCGGGCCATCTCTATGGAGCAAACAATGGTATACTTTCTTGCACATTGCCCAATACATTTCTAGACTTCTCCTAGGGACCAAAGACATGAAAGAGCTAGTATGGATTGGTTTCCTCAGGTCTATTGATCCAGCATAATATCACTTCAGTCAATGATCTTGTCTATGGATCATACGTGATAACTAACCTTGTAGGCTACAGAACAGTTTTATATATGAAACTATAGTTTCTTTTTCATTTGAGTATGTTTGCAGATTTTAGAACCATATGAGTACAATAAAAATTAGAAAATCCTCACTTGCAAAAACCAGAGATAAATGTATGAAAATACATTCTAGGTCTCAGCTAAGATACCTGTAAAATAAATTATATAAATTGTGTAGTTCTAGACATGCATATTTATGCATGTACTGTAGCATCTTCTCCCTTGACCTTATGCAAATAGGATGCAGAGGTAGCAAATCACTGCAGAAAAAAATACCACATATCAAAAGTTATCTCTTCTTGAATGCAAATGATCATTTAAATGAGATAATTTAACAAAACTGGCGGCTGAAATGCTCTGCAAAACATTTTGAAGCACTGTGTAATGTTAAATATAGACATAACTTTCTTTATCACTCCTAAGTTGAAAAATGCCAACCTAGCAAATTTTTTTTTCTTAAATTCAGTCAAATGACCTGAAATACAGTAAAGCAGAATTCAAATTAAGGTGACAGGCACCGAGTACTTCAAAATGATGTAAACATTATTATCCTTACAAATACACTATCACTACAAAATATCAAAGGAAACAACATAATGTATACTGTAGATAAAAGAGAGACTTGCATCAAAAATGTAATAAAGTCCCATGGGGGCAGGGAGGTTGTACACAAAAAATGAAAGTGGTAGATATATCCGAATATGATCACATGGATATCTAACACTCCAAATTCCATATGCAAAGATTCATAATAAAACGCTCTGGAATATAAACTGCACCTAGGTTTAGAGGTAAAAAAATCAGGGGAAAAAAAGAAAAATACTAAACGTAGGTGTGTCTATATTTCAAAGGCATCTTATGGACCTTAGCTGTCTCTAAGTTAGTCTATCTACTTAACTGAGCAGCTTCACTACACTAACCCCTGCTGCCCCAACCAGTTACACTATATTACATTGCACACTACACTAGATTAGACTATACACTACACTAACGTCCTTCTCCCCCCCCCCCCCCCCAACTAAGCTACACCGCACGAACAGTTCAGCTCATACCCATCCTGTGCTACGCTTCTCTTCCACCTCACTCCGGTCCGGCCTCTTTAAGTGTTCCTCTTTTCCTTTGGCAACTTCCGATAGAGCTGTACACAGCAGCCGCCTGACGCTGTGCAGCTTCAGGTCCTCCATTTCGTGTGGCCTCCGTACTTCTGAATTGGTGCAGCTACTGTAACACCAATTTCCAGACGACTATGAGGAATACAACTGTACAAAGCTTCTACATCTAGTGTCACAAGAATAGTGTTATGTGGAATGTGAGTGATTTCCAAGATGTACAACAAATAGTTGGTATCCATTCATTCATCCATTTTCTAGTTGATTCTCTCTACCAGAGCTAATGGGACAACTGGGTGGAGTGTTTCTGTTGAATACCTGATCCGTGTCCACCATCTCAATGAATTCATGCAGCTCTTTATTTTGACAATAAAGATACAGAAACTATGATGTAATATTTTGTATCAGAAAAGTATATTCAAAATACATTAGCTTGTAGTCAGCAGAATCCATGTTAACTACACTGTCACCTTTGTCAGATGACTATTATTTTCATTGTGATGTGCTGTAACTCATCTATGGCTGTATGCTGGTGTCCAAATAGATTTGTAGTTTTGGGATGGCCCAACCAGATGGATTTTATGTCCTTCGTGACAAAAAGCAAGATACAAAGTAGTGATGCAGCGGTTAAGATTGAAAGTGGGAAAGGATTTACATTTTAAAGAGATGCTGTTTGCAAGTTGGAATACTCTTACCCCTAAGGTCCATGAGATCAAGCAAACAGCAATGCCAATATTCCTTTTTGGTCTGTTTATCCCAATTCTTTATGGCACCACTTAAGTGCCTTATCTTCTTATTTTCATGTAAGTAGCTTAGTAAAAGGCAACTGCTAAAAAGGTTTAAGTCCTTCATGACCTCAAACTGGTCAAAAGATCTTGTGGGACAAAAACCTAGTCTCCATGAGAAGACTTAAATTTGTGTGTGTGTGTGAACTGCCAGGGAGACCGATTCATAAACTGTAAAAATATATGATTTCCTTCTTTCCCCTTCAAAAAGGGGTAAGATGTATCAAATAGAGCAGCTCGTTGCACTCTAGTTGGTGACCCTCTACTGCTGTGTAAAATCATGGACCTAAAAAAAAAAAAAGAGGTAGATGATAAAGAAACCAAGGGATGAATGGAGGAATCTTTGGGTCTGCATTTTGAATTGACAAATTAGTTAATAAATGGCTGTTTTTCCCTAACTTTATCTTGTGTCCTTGTCTTTAGCGGACTGCTGGTGTGTCTTTAGTCTCTCCACTGAAACTAAACACTTATATGGTTTATCAGAAACAAAACAAAAAATAATAGAACTGATTATGTGTCTGAGGAGACAGTCTATGGAGAAAAATAATATTGTGTCATCTTATTAGAAAGGGGTTCTTTCGAATAACACTGGGTACAATGTGTAATATCTTACCACAGGAAGTAGTTATGGTAAATTCAATATCTAAATTTAAAAAAATGCTTGCATGCTTTTCTTGCTAAGCATATTCACTTCTATGATTACTAGGTGATTCCTAGTGATGTTGATTCAGTCATTTTAACTGTCTGCCATCTGGAGTTGGGAAGGGATTTTTTTCTGTTTACCTTCATGTATCAATTGGCTAACTGATCTCCCTTATACTTCTGGACCCTCCTAACCACCAGAACTTTTTATACACTATTATACACTTGAGGACACAAGTGCTTCTGAAGCTTTCTGAGGAGGACTCACGGAGGTGGCACCCGGAGGTGGCACATTTGGGGATGGGACAGCAGAGGAACTAGAACACTGAAAGAGGACTGGGAAGTCTCTATGAGATTCAGAGCCTTCCCTCTCCATAGATGAGTATCTGACTTTTCTGTTTTAGGACACTTGTTATTTTCATGATCTCGGAATCTAAAGATCTAAGCATCTCTTCATCAAGCTCTTGCATAAATTTGTTGCTCTAAAGCAGGGCTGCCCAACGCATCGATCGCGATCTACCAGTAGATCGCAAAAGACTGCTGGGTAGATTGCGGTCGGCATTTTAAAATAGTACGCAAGACGCCAACTATGCAGCGCTGGCATACCATCAAATTGTATTGCTCTGCTGCCCTACGCAGAGCAGCACACAGCCAATAGGGAGAGGCACGGCAAGTGAGAGCCGCATCCTGCCCACCCCCTTTCCTTCCCAGCCCACCTCCTTTCTCCTTGGAAGTGCTTTTCTTGAATACACACCGTTACCCTCCACTCTTTTGGGGGTGACATTGTGGAGGAGAGAGGCATCTAGTGGAGGAAGGGGGGCACCTACGCCTAGCTATCTATTTGGGAGGCACATATGCCTAGCTATCATATGTGGGAGAACATGCCTAGCTATCTATATGGGGGCACCTATGCCTAGCTGTCTATATGTGGGGGGGCACCTATGCCTAGTTATCTACTAGAGATGTAGCGAACTGTTCGCCGGCGAATGGTTCCAGGCGAACTTTGGGGGTTCGCATTCGCCTGCACCAGGCGAACTTTTGCGGAAGTTCGATTCACCCCATAATGCTCTATTGAGCAAAACTTTGACCCTCTACATCACAGTCAGCAGTCACATTATTGCCAAACACCCTGCTCGAGGCCTGCCCCCCCCTCCTCCAAGCAAGGTCCTTATGCCATTTCACTCACTTGTCTGCCTACACTAATTAGTTAAGGGACAGCTGCTTCCCTCCTCCCACCTCCCTCCTACCCTTCTACCTATTCCCTCCTACCTCCTACCTCCTACCGGAGGGAGGAGGGTCTCATCTGCCAGGGAATTATACTATTTCAAAAACCAGTTTACATACCATAGCTGGTAATCGAACCCAGGTCTAACTGTGTAGTGGGCAAGCACCCTAACCGCTGTACCACAACAGTGAGTTTATAGAAGATTTTATTTTTTGTCACAAGTAAGCGGAAATTGATTTTAATTGTTTTTTTTCACAAAGTGCCATTTTCCGCTAACTTGTGACAAAAAATAAAATCTTCTATGAACTCACCATACTCCTAACGGAATACCTTGGGGTGTCTTCTTTCTAAAATGGGGTCATTTATGGGGTTCCTATACTGCCCTGGCATTTTATGGGCCCTAAACCATGAGGAGTAGTCTTGAAACCAAATGTCGCAAAATGACCTGTGAAATCCTAAAGGTACTCATTGGACTTTGGGCCCCTTAACGCAGTTAGGGTGCAAAAAAGTGCCACACATGTGGTACTGCTGTACTCAGGAGAAGTAGTATAATGTGTTTTGTGGTGCATTTTTACACACACCCATGCTGGGTGGGAGAAATCTCTCTGTAAATGGGCAATTGTGTGTAAAAAAAATGACACTTGTGACACTTTTTTGCAGCCTAGGTGCGCTAAGGGGCCCAACGTCCTATTCACAGGTCATTTTTAAGGCATTTGTTTTCTAGACTACTCCTCACGGTTTAGGGCCCCTAAAATGCCAGGGCAGTATAGGAACACCACAAGTGACCCCATTTTAGAAAGAAGACACCCCAAGGTATTCCGTTAGGTGTATGGTGAGTTCATAGAAGATCTTATTTTTTTGTCACAAGTTAGTGAAAAATGAAACTTTGTGAAAAAACAATAAAAAATCAATTTCTGCTAACTTTTGACAAAAAATAAAATCTTCTATGAACGCTTCATACACCTAACAGAATACCTTGGGGTGTCTTCTTTCTAAAATGGGGTCACTTGTGGTGTTCCTATACTGCCCTGGCATTTTACGGGCCCAAAACCGTGAGTAGTCTGGAAATCAAATGTCTCAAAATGACTGTTCAGGGGTATAAGCATCTGCAAATTTTGATGGCAAGTGGTCTATGAGGGGGCGAATTTTGTGGAACCGGTCATAAGCAGGGTGGCCTCTTAGATGACAGGTTGTATTGGGCCTGATCTGATGGATAGGAGTGCTAGGGGGGTGACAGGAGGTGATTGATGGGTGTCTCAGGGGGTGGTTAGAGGGGAAAATAGATGCAATCAATGCACTGGGGAGGTGATCGGAAGGGGGTCTGAGGGGGATCTGAGGGTTTGGCCGAATGATCAGGAGCCCACACGGGGCAAATTAGGGCCTGATTTGATGGGTAGGTGTGCTAGGGGGTGACAGGTGGTGACAGGAGGTGATTGATGGGTGTCTCAAGGTGTGATTAGTGGGGGTAATAGATGCCAGCAATGCACTTTCGAGGTGATCAGCGCTGGGGTCTGAGGACGTTCTGAGGGTGTGGGTGGGTGATTGGGTGCCCTAGGGGCAGATAGGGGTCTAATCTGATGGGTAGCAGTGACAGGTGGTGACAGGGGGTGATTGATGGGTAATTATTGGGTCCATCAATTAACAAACAATTTGGCGGCCTCAATATAATTTGCGCACCACCCAAATGGGGAGACACTCAGGTACCTTAGAACAATATTCAAACATAAACTTCAAACCAGAGTGTCTTCATGTGCTTCAACAATATTTAATTTACAGCCTGCAAAACTTTTACAAAACATGGTTCACACTACATCTAAAATTTCTAAAATCAATACTACAGCATGTGAGCTCTTCTAATTACCCACTGTCCCCATCATGGTAAATCACCGTATTGATCGCCCAGCTTACGCCTATGCAGACCAACCGGTAAATCCAATCATGTCTGGACAATTGTGGGCCCTCCACCAGGCGCACACCCAAGGCCTCCTCATTCACACTCGAGCAATTGTGCATTGTTGCTTTAAGATGAAGCTTGTTTTTATCTTCTGCTACCCCCGGCCAGTCCTTGGCTTTCCTCTAGTTTAAGTGAAAGGGAAGTCCTATCAATCCTACATAACATGGGGATATAGCCACTAAAAACACATCCACCTTCTTTCTATCTCATCTCCGTATTGCCACAGATCAGGTTTTCTTCAATGCAAGTGACATATACTGGCCAGCATTAGATTAGAGTTTAATTGCTTCTCAGACCGCGCAGCGGTATACACAACATGTGCTGCAGCACTGTGCACTTTCAAGTGTAGTGATTGTCATGGGTTGGCTTGTTACTCACGACCTTCCTGCAGATATGGCGGACTTTAGAGGGACGCGTCAGTGGGTGGGGCTCGGCAGACGCATGTGAGCGCTCACTACCCGGGACGCCGGGCAGCACTACCACTACGGCTGGGAGACTTTACGAGACCTAAGCAGGAAGCGAGGAGGTGATGCGACCCGAGTGTCGGGCGGCTACTGACCAGGAGAAGCCCTGAGCGTAGCTCCCTCTAAAGTCCGCCATATCTGCAGGAAGGTCGTAAGTAACAAGCCAACCCATGGCAATCACTACACTTGAAAGTGCACAGTGCTGCAGCACATGTTGTGTATACCGCTGCGCGGTCTGAGAAGCAATTGGAAACTAATTGGGTAATTAGTGGGTGTTTAGAGGAGAGAACATATGTAAACAGTGCACCTGGAAGGTGATCTGACGTCGGGTCTGCAGGCGATCTAATGGTGTGGGTGGGTGATCAGATTGCCCGCAAGGGGCAGGTTAGGGGCTGATTGATGGGTGGCAGTGACAGGGGGTGATTGATGGGCGATTGACAGGTGATTGACAGGTGATCAGGGGGGATAGATGCATACAGTACACAGGGGGGGGGGGGGTCTGGGGAGAATCTGAGGGGTAGGGGGTGATCAGGAGTCCCCAGGCGGCAGTTTAGGGTCTAAAATGTGGGCAGCACGGTGGCGTAGTGGTTAGCTCTCTCGCCTTGCAGCGCTGGGTCCCTGGTTCGAATCCCAGCCAGGGCACTATCTGCAAAGAGTTTGTATGTTCTCTCCGTGTCTGCGTGGGTTTCCTCCGGGCATTCCGGTTTCCTCCCACATTCCAAAAACATATGGATAAGTTAATTGGCTCCCCCTAAAATTGGCCCTAGACTACAGTACGTACACTACATAATATAGACATATGGCAATCGTAGGGATTAGATTGTGAGCTCCTTTGAGGGACAGTTAGTGACAAGATATATATATACACTATACAGCGCTGCGTAATATGTCGGCGCTATATAAATACTAAATAATAATAATAATAAAAAAATAATAATAATAAAAAAAAATTGCATTGAAAGATAGTGACAGGGAGTGATTGATGGGTGATTAGGGGGATGATTGGGTGCAAACAGTGGTCTGGGGGGTGGGCAAGGGGGGGGGTCTGAGGGGACCTGTGGGCGATCAGGGGGCAGGGGGGGGCAGATCAGTGTGTTTGGGTGCAGACTAGGGTGGCTGCAGCCTGCCCTGGTGGTCCCTCGGACACTGGGACCACCAGGGCAGGAGGCAGCCTGTATAATACACTTTGTAAACATTACAAAGCGTATTATACGCTTCCTATGCGGTGATCGTCGGGTTAACAACCCGCCGGCGCTTCCGATTGGCTGGCGGGTTGACATTGCGGGTGGGCGGAGCCTATTGCCAGCGGATGCGCGTGCATCCCAGCGCGCGATTCCCGGCAAAACAGTGTCCCAGGACCCGACGCCATTCTGCGTTACGTGGTCCTGGGGCTGCCACTTTGCCGCCGCCAATATGCAGTAGGCGGTCAGCAAGTAGTTAAAGTGACCCTTAAGCCAAAAAAAAAAAATTAGTTTTACTCACCTGGGGTTTCCAATAGCCCCCTGCAGCTGTCCGATGCCCTTGCCGTGTCCCTCCAATCCTCCTGTCCCCACCGGCGGCCACTTCCAGATTCACCGTCAGCAGGCTGGAAATACGAGTGATTCTTCGCGTTCCCAGCCACAATAGCTCCCTCTATGCTGCTATAGGATAGGTATATAGTTATATAGGATATAGGATGGGCCCAGCACACTTCCACTGCACCACTCTGCTGCCACACAGGAAATGCTTTTTTGTAGGTAAAAGTGGCGTTAAACTTCTTGGAGTAGACTTACTTCCTCCCTCCAAAAGACACACATACATCCCCATAAAATCATTTAGCAGTAATAACTAGTCTCGGTGGCGCAATTGTTTAGCGCATTCGGCTGTTAACCAAAAGGTTGGTGGTTCAAGCCCACCCAGGGATGGCTTTGTGTTTTGTGAAGGGAACTAATGTACTCTTCTTAAACTTGAAGATTGTATACAAATGTAAGCAGACTGCAGAGTGGTGCAGTGGAAGTGTACTGGGCCAATAACCCAGAGGTTGATGGATCAAAATCATCCTCTGCTAGGCATGATTTCATTTTGCACCTCGCTTTATCGCATGGGCAAAGCGGTTTCCATAGCCCTGTAAGAGAAAGTGTAATAAGGGCCCTGCCGTAACATAGATATTACGGTAGCTAAGACTACTCCTGGGCCTTTCTTGTAGTTAAAGAGATGAGTGAACTGTGACACCACACTTAAAAACAAAACAAAACAAAAAAACAGCAAACAGAAAACAGAGAAGCTTCCCCATATTGGAGCATTGCATTTGGTAAAGTCTTAAAGGAATACTATCTGTTCACATATTTTTTTCAATTGACACAGAAATTGTTTGGGAAGTGCTGCTAAGTACTGGTGTATACATTTTAGTTGCAACTTCTTTGTTTACTGTTAGCAAAATACTTTCAAACTTTACTGACGCCAAAACTGACGGCTGACTGAGCCATGAGGAGAGGAGAAATTCCCCTCACACTTGATCAGTTAACTCTATGTGTAGCTCTGTGTGTGACAGAGAAGAGAGCTCCCAACAGCTGCAGCTCCTGTGTCCTGTGTTTCTAACTGAAGTGTCTGAAGAGAGCAGAGGAAATGTAATTAATTCTCACAGCTTTTTATTTTTGCTTTGAGAGTTTGATATGTTTGATATTTGCTTTCTGTAGTTTGATATGCAACTCTGGCTGTGCATTAAAGCAGACACCCCTTCTGCAATTGATTTGTCCCAATATAGCTAAATCCTACCCTCAATAAATTACAGTTTTTGCCTCTGATATTTAACATGAAAAGTAGGAAAATGTTTACACAGCTACTCAGACATTATTTGTACATTGTCATTTTAGAACACTTGGGTATTGATAGTATTCCTTTAAGCCAATGTGTTGACTCACCACACAGCCCTGCACCCAGCATGTGTCTCATGTGACTGTCTATAGGATCACTCACCACACAGCCCTGCACCTGGCATGTGTCTCATATGACTGTATATAAGTAAGCGTTAGGTTAGCAGGAATGGTTGCATGGCCACCTAGCTTTTCATACCTCCCACCCTTGCCCTGGAATCTTCCAGACTTCAAAGTGCTGTTCTTTGCTGTGTGTGTGGTTGTTGGTATAGTGGTGAGCATAGCTGCCCTCCAAGCAGTTGCCCTGGGTTCGATTCCTGGCCAATGTATGTGAGCTTGCTTTTGACATACTACAAATCCCAGGAAGACGAGAGAGAGAGAGAGAGAGAGAGAGAGAGAGAGAGAGAGAGGTGATAGTGAAAAGTGCGAGCAAATGCCAAGTGCCAAGTGCCGAGTGACAGTCACACTAACTGTCCCACTGGCACTGCTCACAGCACAGCAGTTCTGTATAAAGCTAACACAGTAGTACTACTACTCTAACAACTACTATCACTGACTGCAGTACTACAGTACTAACTACACAATAACACAGTAATCCTATCCCCTAATCCCTAACCTAACCTATACCTAAGGCTAATAGCTGGCCAGCAGGCAGCAGCTGGCCTGGTCTGTGCACAGCACACACACAGACACATACCAGCTGCCTGAAGCACACACTCCGACTGTCACACAAATGACATCAAGCTAATTAATGATTTAACAATAGTGTAGTGATAGTGAAGGGGCTAATCACTGAACAGCTTTCGGTTTATCACTGCTAGGCCAGCAGCACTGGAGCTTACACTCTGAGTGTCACACTATGACATCAATCAAGCTAATAAACGATTTAACAATAGTGTAGTGATAGTAGTAAAGGGGTTAATCACGGAACAGCTTTAGGTTTATAACTGTGTACAGCCCTTGCTAAACCACCAGCACTGGAGCATGTCTCTCAGTGAGCATTTTGCAAGCTAAGACGATATGTCTCATCATGGTAGCCCTCCTTATTATACAGGGGGACTGGCCAGTGTTCCTTTCTGTGATTGGGTGCCAGGGTTTTAGGCTTGCGAGCCCTCTGATTGGCTCAATGAGGTCAGGTGGGGCTGGCCAGGGTTCCCCTCTGTGATTGGATGCTAGGGCTTCTGCTGGGAGCCCTCTGATTGGCTCCAGGATATCAGCTCCTTAGTTACAGTATTTCGGATCTGGATATCCGTGAATATCCGGGTTATGCGGCCAAATATCCGCAGATAGCTATCCGGATTTGGCCCAGGTATCCGGAATCTGAATCCGGTCAGATAGCGTAAAAAAGTTTGGATATCTGGGTTACCCGGATATCCGGAATCCGGATGAGCATCCCTGGTCCAAATTACTCCGTAAGAGCCAGCCATAACTGCTACCACCAGAGTTTGGGAACTTTGGTGCCCACATTACTACATAGGTGCCGCCATAGCTGCTAATTGCATTAGGGATTTGTAATGCTTAACAGTCTGATTATGTCCCCAATCAGTCTCTATGCCCCAATCTAGTGCCGTAGCTCTGAGCTCGGCCCACAACTTCACCTATAGACAAGTCCCCACTTGAACAGGACACTGAATATGTCTCCTGACTTCGGTTACCCCAGAACTGGAGTAGAGAGGACAGTAACTCGCCAAAACCCCAATGAGGCTAGTAACACAGTTCAAATAGTTCATAAGTATCACACAGGGCAATTACCTTGATTCAGGAGGATGAGGCCCTCAGCGTCGATTGCCAGTAATTACAGATGTATCAGGAACAGGCAGTGAGTGATCCAGACAGGTATGAGAGAGTTCATGCAAGGTCCACATGCTAGGTTATTCAACAGGCAGTGAATGATCCAGGCAATTAGAGAGTTCATGCAAAGTCCACATGCAAGGTTATTCTACAGGCAAGGATTAGTTCAAGTATACTTAGAGTGTCCAGTAACTTAGCAATGGTTGGTCCAGGCAGCATGCAAGAGTATCCAGTAAACAGGACAAGGTCGGTCCAGGCAGCAAACAAGAGAGTTCAGTAACAGGCAGAGGTCAGTCCAGGCTGCAGGCAAGGGAATCCAGTAAACAAGCAGAGGTCGGTCCAGGCGGCAGGCAAGAGTATCCAATAACAGGCAAAGGTTGGTCCGGGCAGAAGGCAATCCTGGGTATCCAGGACCAGGAAACAAGGCAAGGGTTAATCACAGCAGATAAGTGTAGTCAAATACAAGCCAAAGATCAAGATCCAGTAATAACAACATTGTGAGTGCACACCCAGCAACTACCCACAGCTATGCTATCACGGGGATGACTGGGAGCACTATGCAGGTTTAAATATAACTTTCATCCAATCAGTGGCCGGCCACACTCCACACATCCAATCACACAGTGGTACACCTACCTAGCCACCTACCTACCCACTGTCAGCTGACCGGAGTCACCTGACTATTGTGTACACCTGCGGAGGACGTACTGTGAATGTGCCCTCCGCCTATCAGAATGTGCGACCTGTGTCTCAGCAGCAGCGCCAACAGCGGGAAACACACGCCGAAACCCGGAAGCAACGGATTCCGCCCGGGTCTCAACGGAAACATCACCAGAAGCAGGCATGTTTCGTATAGGCTTATGGCGGAGCCCAATTTACCAGTCATGCACCTAACCTAAATTACCTGCTTCACCACCCCCTCTCCCCTTTAACATTGAATTAAAAAGCAGTTAAAAGTTAGTAGTGGTTACGGGAACTTTTTGTATGGGTCATCCAGATATGAAATATCTTCAGCCGTGGAATGGTTAAAAAAAAAAAAGAATTGCAAATATCAGATGCTTGAACTCTGGATTTTTCGTTTTTAATATCATATGTTTTAAATAGCCTTTTGAATCATGAATTTTAAAACATGGGCATTCTATTACAATTATTTAAAATTTGCAGAACACTTACGGAAAAATAATAGAGTAGTGATTTTTGTAGACTTGTTTGCATAAAAAGGCAGAAGTGAATAAGTGACTCTAAAGTTGGCAGCATATCATTATTCATTTCTGCATCAAGAAACTCTATTATACTTTTTATCATTTTCCTTTGTAATACTAATTTTCAAGACCTTGACATTGCGTCTATGCAAAAGAAGTGCAAGGAAAAATGGATGCAAAGTGGCAGTAACCCAATATCAGTAATTTCACTCAAAGGGCTCGATTCACAAAGCGGTGCTAACCCAGTTAGAGACTTTAAGCATGATAACCATTGCACCATGCTGGTGAATAGTCAGTTTAGGCGTGATAAGTTTAGGTGTGATAAGTTTAGGCATGATAAGTTTAGGTATGCTAAGTTTAGATAAGTTTAGATCACACGCAAAGTCCCGCACGCAAAGCAGCGCCATTAAACTCTATGCGAAGTGCACCAGACTTTGCTAGCGCAAAATTTTTGATCAGCTGTGCACTGCGGTGCTAACCCAGTTGGTGCTTAAACTTATCATGCCTAAACGTATCACACCTAAACTTATCATGCCTAAACTTATCACACCTAAACTTATCATGCCTAAAGTTATCACACCTAAACTTTTCATGCCTAAACTTATCACACCTAAACTTAACATGCCTAAACTTATCACACCTAAACTTATCATGCCTAAACTGAGTTTAGGCATGATAAAGGGCTTTTCACCAGCGTGCTAACTGTTAGCACCGCTTTGTGAATCAGGCCCATATTCTACTACCCGTTATAGAAATCAATGCCACTGGTGGCCTAATCAATCAATCGTCCAATTGATTTTTGGACAAAATCTATCAAGCCTGTCGAATGTACAGGGTGGAAGATATTGATCGGTGGCGGGACATGTGCAGCAACAGATCGAAGACCCATAGTGTTACCTTGTTTTGAACAGTGCTGCAGTTAGCTAGACTTCATGCTGAATGCTATTAAAAAGCAATGCCTAGTGTGTGGCAGCAATAGATACCACTCAGATAAGATTTAATCTGGCAGGGATCTATCTGATGATAGAATCTGGTGGCCATTTATATGTGTATGGTATTTAAACAAAGCACAGTAGCATGTTATGCATGCCTTAAAAATGACTTTATCAAGGCACTGAAAAACAACCCAGCAGCACAATAGGGATCACACCATTAAATCTGAATATATCACAGTAAATATACACATATACACACAATTGGCTGACTTATTATGAAGAACAATGAATTCCACTGCAAGAGGACTAGTCTAAACCTGAGATCAATAAAAACATAACTTTCAATAAACATGCATTAAAATGGGTATCCCGCATTCCTAGAATGACAATATTTATGCTACATTTATAGACAACTGGAAGCTATGGGTAGATCTAAGCTAGTTCTTTTATATACCCTAATATATAACCAGATAGATGCTATGTATCTGAATATAAATACACAAAAAAACCTACATGATTCACCCCAAGATGGAGTTTCATCAAGGATGCAAAGAATAAAGTTCAAAACATTTCATGAGAAGTCTCAGTGCAAATTTAAAAATGCTTTTTTTCCCTTTTTTTTTCTTGGGGGGGGGGTTGTTCCTCTTATAGTCTTACATTAGCGTCTGGTGAGGGGGGGGGGGACTTCATGGTGGTTGTTTCCGGCAGTGTCCTTAGTGTTAAGCCAGGTGTCTCGGTGAGTTCATATGATTCAGCCACATGGTGGGTGCAATGAGAAGCCAGAAGATGACTCTTCCCAATGTAGGGAATCTGGAGGTATATACCAAATATATTCCCCATTTGATTCTTTATTTCACCCTTAACTGTGCAATTTTGGGTCCAACTACTGCCAGCACATGAATTACAATGATTTTACTGTAATTTGGGCATCGTCTGTTGTCGGCATGCAAATTACAATGTAAGCGGCGGTAACAATATGTCCTATGTGTGCGCAAACATCCGGTGCAGTGTGGGCAGACAAATTACCTGTCTTGGTCTGGGGTGCCCAGCAGTGGTGTCATTGGTGTGGTGACAGTGGTGCAGCATGTAGAAGCTTTGTCAGGGGTTTAAGGGAAAACAAGCAGGTGACTACAGATGGCCCGAACGGTTCGGAGAACCGCAAACTTTTCTGGAAGTTCGATTCGCCCCATAGTGCATCGTTAGGGTCAACTTTGACCCTCTACATCACAGTCAGCAGGCACATTGTAGCCAATCAGGCTACACTCCCTCCTGGAGCCACTCCCCCCCTTATAAAAGCCAGGCAGCGTCAGGCATTGGACTCACTCATGTGCCTGCAGTAATTAGAGAAGGGAGAGTTGCTGCAGACTCTCAAAGGAAAAGCTTAGTTAGCCTCTTGTAGGCTCGTTAGCTTGCTCCTTGCTGACTCTTATTGCTAAAAAAGCACCCCTCAACAGCTCTTTTGAGAGCTAATCTTGTTCTTGTGATCTAGTTTTTTTCTGTGTGTGGCCCACTTGCATTATATACAGCCCTGTCAGTCAGTCGCAGATGGCCTTTGGTATAATTCCTACTGTGCCACTGCTAGGCCCAGCACATTTAGTGACTACCTGTGTGTGTGACAGGCAGCTGCAGATTTGTAACCCCATCCCAATCACTGCACCTGTTCACTGTTCAGTGCACCTATCTACCTACCTATGTGAGCGCACGCATTGTTAATACCACCAGTCATTTCACCTGTTCACGGCGGTATCTGTGTGTGTGTGTGTGTGTGTGTGTGTGAGACAGGTGCACATTTGTAATACCCATCACTGCATATACCTACCTGTTGTGTTCAGTGCACCTACCTACCTATGTGAGCGCACGCAGTGTGATATTTAATACCACCAGTCACTGTACCTGTTCACGGTACCTGTGTGTGTGACAGCTGCACATTTGTAATACCCATCACTACATATACCTACCTGTTGTGTTCAGTGCGCCCACCTACCTATGTGAGTGCACGCAGCTTGATCTTCCACTCCGTGCATACCTGTTAACTGCACCTGTGTGACTGCACATTGTATTAGTCAAGTCAGTGCATACCTTTCACTTCATCCCCCTTAATATGGACAAAACAAAAGGCACAGGCAGGCCACCCGGCAGGTCTGTTCGAGGTCGCTCTGTCATGATTTCGTGCAGCCCTCGACCAAAGTACAGTGTTCAGAAGAAGGCACATGCCATCAACCCCCAATATTGTCAGGATGTAGTTGACTACTTAACACAGAACACCTCATCTTTCTCAGCTTCCGCATGGAAGCATGACATATCTTCCTCCTCCTGCTCTGATTCTGGCACCCCACTTAACACTCAGTCGGCCGCCACCACCAAAGTGCCATCACCCCAGGGCTCAGCAGTATGGAAATGTTTTTGTGTCTGCCTCAGATGAGAGCAATGCCATCTGTACTCTCTGCCACCCAAAATTGAGCCATGGAAAGACCAAGGCCTGCGTAGGGACAACTACCTTGTGAAGGCACATGATTACAAAGCACAAAATGCAATGGGATGACCATCTAAGGAAAAGCAGCACACAAAAGCAAAGCCACACACCGCAGTGAAAGATACCAGGCCACAATTTTTAAAAAAAGGCAATACCTAAACTGTACCGTGATGTTGAAAGGCAAGTGGTGACATCTCTGGCACACAGCGTTGGGTCAAGGTTCCATCTGACCACGGATGCCTGGTCTACAAAGCACGCTCAGGCCTGCCAGAAGACTAAGTCAGTCATCTCTGCCTGCATGCTGTGTGACTGCCTGCCCCAAGACTAAGTCGCTCCCCACATAGCATCTCTGCCTGAAGGCTGGTTGACTGCCTTCTCCGCCACCACCAACAGGGTCCAGGACTGCAGGTGGATTCCAAAATTTTTAAGGCCGCTGCTAACAGCGGCCGCTATAATGATTTTTCTGGTGCGTTTACATGCCTGCAAAATTTTTCTAGCTGCACTGCAGCTGCAACAACAAAACAAAAGGCTGTTACGTGTGCCAATTCCCCTTCATGATCATTACCTTGCCGCGGTGAAGGGGCTTGCGTATCACAATGAAGCAATGACCGTCGGCTATATGAGTGTCTCGGGGGGGCACACCCACAATAATAAGGTCGTTGCTTCATTGTGGACAGACCAAATTTGTTCAGCTGGACAGTCACTGTTCTATCATTCAGCTACCGCAGCCCAGCGATCATATGGGCTGGAAAGCCGCCATCACCTGCACTCTCGTCATGGTGCGCACCAGTCCAGCACAGCCGTCACTACACAAACAGCTGTTTGCAGTCACTGCATACCTTTCACTGCAACTTTGACTGCACATTGTATTATACCTGGCAGTCAGTGCATACCTTTCACTTGAATGGATGGCAGACTTGCCCTCCATAACAGATTTTCATTAAAGGATTTAAAGTTGATTCATCTCATATACAGCAGGGCCTCGAAAGTCCCTCTGTATTGTTATTTTTGGTCACTACCTCGGGACTTGCATGCCATGCCTTCTGCCTTCCTTGGATGTGTGGTAGCCGTTCCTGCTCCTTTGCACACAGCGTGCCTGCTGCCTTCCTTGGATGTGTGGTGGTAGCCGTTCCTGCTCCTTTGCCCACAGCGTGCCTGCTGCCTTCCTTGGATGTGTGGTGGTGGTAGCCGTTTCTTAGGCTCCCACTCCGGACTGGAATCGAACCAGGATTCCCCGGCCATTACCCGTGGTCACCATGGTACTTAGAAAGTACCATCAAAAGTTTCACACAGGTGAATGAATGGCAGACTTGCCCTCCATAACACATTCTTGGCAAATGCTTTAGATTTGGTTCATCTTGCCCTGGGTCAAGGGTCCATCTGACCACAGATGCCTGGACTGCAAAGCACAGTCAGGGCAGGTAAATTACTTATACAGAAAATGGGTCCTTACTTGGATGTGTGGTGGTGGGAGCCGGTTCTCAGGATCCCACTCCGGACCAGAATCGAACCCTGATTCCTCGGCCATTACCCGTGGTCACAATGGCAGACTTGCCCTCAATAACAGATTCTCGTTACAGGTGCTGAACAGCCAGCATAAAATGTAATTTAAAAAAAATAGATGTAAGCTTTAACAATGGTAGAGAAAGTCCAGTTTAGACTCACCGGTAATGGTGTTTCTAACCATTCCATTGTACGTCCTGAAAAGGAGAGACTCCAGGCTCCTCCTCCTGGGGAAACACAATTCACAAGAAGCATTAAAAGCCCCCACCCTGCCCCTCCTGCCTCAGTATATTTGAAAGTAAGAACGGCCACCAAGTATAAACCCCTCGTACCTGACCGCTAACTAATCTCCCATACCAACGTGTGCAAAGGCAGAAGAAAGAAAAAAGGACAGGGCGGGATAATGTACACTGTACAATGGAATGGTTAGAAACACCATTACTGGTGAGTCTAAACTGGACTTTCTCTAACCAATCCATTGTACCGCCTGAAAAGGAGAGACAGGCAAGTAATCTCATACTCACATCAGGGAGGGACTGCTGCCTGCAACACCTTGCGCCCAAAAGCCATAGCTTGACCCGACAAGACATCCACCCTGTAATGTTTCATGAACGTTGTCGGTGTCTTCCAAGTGGCTGCCTGACATATTTGCTGCAATGAGGCCCCTGCCTTCTCTGCCCAAGATGTGGCCATTGCTCTTGATGAATGAGCTGTCAAAGTCTTAGGTACTACTTTGTTCTTTAATTCATATGCTTCCACTATCACTTTTTTAATCCACCTTGCCAACGTCGACTTCGAGGCTTGGAGCCCTTTGTTTGGACCTACAAAATTTACAAACAGTCTACTTGATTGCCTAAACTCCTTTATTTTGTTAAGATACTGGATTACTACTCTCCTCACATCCAGGTTATGATATTGTCTTTCATTGTCATTTGCCGGCTTTTGACAGAAGGACGGTATTTATTACCTGCTGAGTTCGGTGGAAATCCGTAACTACCTTTGGTAAGTAGTTAGGATCCGGCATAAGTATGATCTTGTCTGGGAAAATTGTGAGAAAAGGGTCTTTGATGGAAAAAGCTTGGATCTCACTCACTCTTTTTGCTGAGGTTTTTGCTATTAGAAATAGTGCCTTTAGTGTGTCCAGCTCATGTAAAGGTTCATAAGGCGGTTTCATCAACATCTGCAATACTAATGGCAAATCTCATTGTGGTACTATTTTTGTTTAATGGGAGTGGACCTCTCTACTGCTTTCAAGAAATTTTTAATTAATGTAACCTTTGCCAGCGGCTTATCCAGAAAAAAGCGACAAAGCCGTGCATTGTACCCTCAATGTGCTCACTGCCAACCCCATTTCTACACCTCTCTGAAAAAAATCTAGAATATCTGCAATACTGTGTCTGTGTCTGTTCTCCTTAGTGCACCAGGCCAAATAAACCTTCCATACTTTCCCATAAATCTTCCTGGTAACCGACTTCCTGCGCTTTAATAGGGTCTGTATAACTTTCTCTGAAAGCCCCTTTTTTCTTAGTATGTCTTCCTCAGAAACCAAGCCGTATAGCTGAACAGACTGGGGTTGGGATGACATATTGGCCCCTGTTGAATCAAGTCCGCTCTGTCTCGGAGTCTTCCTCTTGTCTCCCTTAGACTCAGACATAACCTTTATCAGAGAAGGGAACAGAAGAGACAGACAGAAATAAACCCCCTAGATCTTACTGCCACTTTAAATAGGATGCTATACAATACATCACAACAAACGCAGCATGTGGCTATATATTTTACCATATCCACGCTGCTTGCTGGAGATTGTGCCACAAAAGCTCCTGCTTCAATACGCTCTGACGGCGTCTCCTGCCTCTCCATCCCTTCAGGGATGTCCGGAAGGTCTGGCTTTCAAAAACTTTCACCACCGGCCATTTTTCCTAGAGAAAAATCCGCGCTCACAGGCCACAAATAGAACCTCAACAGTTTACCACAGTATTCCAATAAAAGTTCAGCTCTTTTTCTCTGGTACACTGTGGTGCATCCACGCTGTATTCAGTATCACTCTAGGCCACACGTCATATGCAGAGAAAGAGAAGAAAACACATATACTGTAAAACTGCGATTGCTTTAAATCCGCCACCTCCCACGTGTGGTATTCGCCGTCACCTCACTTCAAACAGACACCTAGTGCCAGGGACACTCCCCTCTGTGCCCGCACTCACCCCTGAATCCTCCCAAATATCCGGAGGCGGGAATGGCAGCTTAGGGGGTTAGATCGTAATACTCCACAACTGATATCCACTTTCTCCAAGCGAGAACTCTAAAAACTAAAAAGCGCCACAATAGTGTAAAATCTTCATTTAATGTAAAGAGTAAAAAATATTGCACTCACAAGCGGAGGAAATTCACAGGCATATAGATACAGATGTAGTTCCCGGGCAACCGCTCTGCAAGATGCCGTCCTGGATTCACCTCTCACGCTCGCGTCCCTCCTATCACTTCCTCCTTCCTTGTTTGCCAGTCACGAGTGCCGTAGCTCCGCCCTATGCATTTCGTCATCTAGTGACTCATCAGGGGCTGACGGCACTCAGTAGACCGGCGGCTAAAAGCGTAATTAGCTCCTCCCCCTCTGCAGCGCACTAAGTAATATCTATTAAAAATAGTAAACAAAGTTAAAAGAATTTAAAAACAAAGGCATTCCTTCAGAGCCGTTACCCTTACAGATACATGCCTAAGCTAATGCATATAAACACTCGTCATAATCATTTTATAGTATTTACCCACACAAGTTCCCAAATATCTCCAATCTATGTCCAAAGGGATCAGTACCCCTCATTGCCCTTAGAAAGAATTTTTTCTGGTACAAAGGGGATTTTTTCAGACAGGTATATGGATGTGCCATGGAGGCATTGTTTGCCCCTTCACTGGCAAATCTCTAAATGGCCCTGTGGGAGGAGGAAGCAATAGAACTAGGGGGTAATCAGATTGTTCTGTTCTATATGCCTGTGAATTTCCTCCGCTTGTGAGTGCAATATTTTTTACTCTTTACATTAAATGAAGATTTTACACTA
Source organism: Hyperolius riggenbachi (assembly GCF_040937935.1). Classification (NCBI taxonomy): domain Eukaryota; kingdom Metazoa; phylum Chordata; class Amphibia; order Anura; family Hyperoliidae; genus Hyperolius; species Hyperolius riggenbachi. Next base: position 426,846,917 of record NC_090647.1, on the reverse strand, counting down.
TTGTGGCACTTTTTAGAGTTCTCGCTTGGAGAAAGTGGATATCAGTTGTGGAGTATTATGATCTAACCCCCTAAGCTGTCATTCCCACCTCCGGATATTTGGGAGAATTCAGGGGTGAGTGCGGGCACAGAGGGGGGTGTCCCTGGCATTAGGTGTCTGTTTGAAGTGAGGTGACGGCGAATACCACACGTGGGAGGTGGCGGATTTAAAGCAATCACAGTTTTACACTATATGTGTTTTCTTCTCTTTCTCTGCATATGACGTGTGGCCTAGAGTGATACTGAATACAGCGTGGATGCACCGCAATGTAACAGAGAAAAATAACTGAACTTTTATTGGAATACTGTGGTAAACTGTTGAGGTTCTATTTGTTGCCTGTGAGCGCGGATTTATCTATAGGATAGCCTTACTAATGCCTGGTCACAGGCCAAGATAGACAGACATCCGCCAATGCTCCAGTATAGCCCCTCATGCACCAGCGCAGCTTCTGTTGCTAACTGTGCCCCGGTAGGCCAGAAACACAAGATACTGAGGCAGGAGGGGCAGGGTGGGGGCTTTTAATGCTTCTTGTTAATTGTGTTTCCCCAGGAGGAGGAGCCTGGAGTCTCTCCTTTTCAGGCCGTACAATGGATTGGTTAGAGAAAGAACCATCGAAAATTGATAAGGCAGTCAGACATTACCTGATATCACTGAGGAAGAGCAATCTCACCAGGTGCGCACCAGTCCAGCACGGCCGTCACAACACAAACAGCTGTTTGCGGTGCGTTACACAGTGAGTTTGGTGTGTCAGTGTGAAGCAGTACTCTAATTACACTCCCTGATTGATGTATACACATGCAAGATGTTTTAAAGCACTTTAGGGCCTGCAATTTAGCATTCAATGTGATTTCTGCCCTTAAAACGCTGCTTTGCGTCCAATCCAGATTTCTCCCCGGGACTTTTGGCTTCTATCCCCTCATCCATGCAAAAACTCAGATGTTAGACCCCTTGAAACATCTTTTCCATCACTTTTCTGGCCAGCATAAGTGTTTCTAGTTTTCAAAGTTCGCCTCCCCATTGAAGTCTATTGTGGTTCGCGAACCGAAAATCGGAGGTTCGGGCCATCTCTACAGGTGACCAGGCACTATGAAAAGTTGGCCTATTTCCAAAACCTGTCACCAATACAAAAGCACGTAATTCCTTTGTGGTGTGCAGCTCAACAAGTGTATTCAACTTGGGTCTTCAGGTGGTTGCAGATAAGTCCAGTGTGACAGAACAGCCATTTTTCTTGGGGCAGTCAAGCAAGCAAACAAGCATTGCACTACACTGGACTTATCTGCAACCAGCTGAAGACCCAACAAATACAATTGTTTAACTGCATGCTATACAAGCATCAAGTGTTTTTGTATTGTCGAGAGTTTTTTGTATAAAGCTGACTTTTGGTAGTGTCCAGTCACCTGCTTGTTTTTCTTTCATGTAAATCTTTCTGGAAGTCTGCCAGTTTCCTGGACCATGAGCACATCTCTTGGAGAAGCATTCTGACTGATGGCAATCAATGGACAATGTACAATCATCAATGGACAATTATCAGTGGACATTAGTCAATCATAAATGGACAATCTACAAGGGACAATGGACAATCAGCAATGAACAATTATCATTGGACAATTAACATAGTGCTGGGTGTAATGGAAAAAACTACGCTTACGGATCATTACGCGTAATTTTACGCTATTACGCATTACGGAATTACGGTTACGGCGTAGACATTTATCTACGGTTCATGTCTGTAATTATGCATGGTCCTTGCGCAATTACGCGTAAGAATACCATAATGCAGGTTGTTACGGTACAGTCTTACGCGTAATTTTCCTACTAGCAATTAATGCGTAAGGCCATGCTCCCAAGCGGAAAAGTTGACACATGGATCAATGTTAGGTAGCCGCCGACTTTAAGGGTTAATAGCAAAGCCCCCTTAGATGCTAAGAGCCTCAAATTTGGAGAATATATTAAGGAGATCAGAAGGAATAAGAGGAAACATTTTTTTTTTCAAAAAGACCTTATAGTTTTTCAGAAAATCGATTTTAAAGTTTCAAAGGAAAAATGTATACATTTAAAAACCCGCCAACTTTAACGGTTAATAGCAAAACCTGCTTAAAATTTAGGAACACCAAATTCCCAGGGTATATTAAGGGGATCAGTGGGAATAAGAGGAAAACGTTTTTTTTTCAAAAATACCTTATAGTTTTTGAGAAAATCGATTTTTAAGTTTCAAGGGCAAAAATGTCTTTTAAATGCGGAAAATGTCAGGTTTTTTTGCACAGGTAACAATAGTGTATTATTTTCATAGATTCCCCCAAGTGGGAAGAGTTTTACTTACTTCATTCTGAGTGTGGGAAATATATAAAAATAACGACGTGGGGTCCCCCCTCCCAGACCTCCTTAACCCCTTTTCCCCCATGCAGGCTGGGATAGCCAGAATGCGGAGCACCGGCCGCGTGGGGCTCCGCACCCTGACTATACCAGCCCGCATGGTCCATGGATTGGGGGGTCTCGGAATGGGAAGGGGCAGCCAAGCTTTCCCCTCCCCCTCCGAGCCCTTGTCCAATCCTAGGACAAGGGGCTCTTCTCCACCTCCGATGGGCGATGGAGGTGGAGGCCGCTATTTCCTGGGGGGGGGGTTCATGGTGGCATCTGGAAGTCCCCTTTAAAAAGGGGTCCCCCAGATGCCCACCCCCCTCCCAGGAGAAATGAGTATAGGGGTACTTGTACCTCTTACCCATTTCCTTTAAGAGTTAAAAGTAAATAAACACACAAACACTTAGAAAAAGTATTTTAATTGAACAAAAAACATAACCACAAAAAAAGTCCTTTAATATTCTTAATTAACCATTAATACTTACCTGTCCCTTTAAATAAATGATCCCTCGCAATAACCTCGGAAATTTTCTATCAGTTACAATGTAACAAAGTTATTACAATGTAACAACTTTGTTACATTGTAACTACGCCGCACCCGACGTCACTCGCCGCTCAGCCGCCGCATACACTTACGCGTCCTTGCAGGACGCTAAGTCCCCGCCGGCTTCCGCTGTCCACCCCGCCCACATCTGTCACCCACATGTCACCCACATGTGGGTGACATGTGGGTGACATGTGGGAGAGGCGGGGAGGGCAGCGGGAGCCGGCGGGACTTAGCGTCCTGCACGGACCCGACAGAGCTCTGAGCTATATAGCTCAGAACTCTCTAAGCATCTTTGAATTTGGGCTCCAAGGAGCCCCATTGGTCCTTAGCAGACCAATGGGGTTCCTTCAAATCAGAAGGAACCCCATTGGTCTGCAAAGGACCAATGGGGCTCCTTGGAGCCCAAATTCAAAGATGCTTAGAGAGTTCTGAACTATATAGCTCAGAGCTCTGTCGGGTCCAGTGTTGCCAACCGCCCGTAATTTTTTATGCAAATTAAGCTGCCCGTGAATTCCGTAAGGAATTCAGCAGCGTCCGTAAAAGGTCGGCCTATTGGCCGCCCCCGCCCGCCCTGTTTCAGGAGGACAGCGGCGCAGTGGAGGAAGAGCTGTTGGCAGCGGTGGAGAAGGGGGGCAATCTCCCCCCCCTTCTCTCACCTTAGTGCTCTCCCTCCCTCGCTGACTGTCCCCCTCCTAAGTGCGGAGTGGCGCTTGGCAGCGGGCGGGACTTACCTTCCGTCTCGCTCCTGCGCCGGAAGTTCTGCTGCTCTGGTCTGGACCAGACCAGAGTAGCGGCAGATCATCCCGCGCCGGCGACGAGAGAAGACGCAGGTAAGTTCCGCTCACTGCCGCCTGCCACTGCGCTACATCTACTGGGGACATATACCTCTGGCTACATCTACTGGGCACATATATACCTCTGGCTACATCTACTGGGCATATATATACCTCTGGCTACATCTACTGGGCACATATACATCTGGCTACATCTACTGGGCACATATACATCTGGCTACATCTACTGGGCACATATAACCCTGGCTACATCTACTGGGCACATATACATCTGGCTACATCTACTGGGCACATATACATCTGGCTACATCTACTGGGCACATATACCCCTGGCTACATCTACTGGGCACATATACCTCTGGCAACATATACTGGGCACATATACATCTGGCTACATCTACTGGGCACATATACCCCCTGGCTACATCTACTGGGCACATATACCTCTGGCTACATCTACTGGGCACATATACCTCTGGCTACATCTACTGGGGACATATACCTCTGGCTACATCTACTGGGCACATATACCCCCTGGCTACATCTACTGGGCACATATACCTCTGGCTACATCTACTGGGCACATATACCTCTGGCTACATCTACTGGGCACATATAACCCTGGCTACATCTACTGGGCACATATAACCCTGGCTACATCTACTGGGCACATATAACCCTGGCTACATCTACTGGGCACATATAACCCTGGCTACATCTACTGGGCACATATAACCCTGGCTACATCTACTGGGCACATATAACCCTGGCTACATCTACAGGGCACATATAACCCTGGCTACATCTACTGGGCACATATAACCCTGGCTACATCTACTGGGCACATATAACCCTGGCTACATCTACTGGGCACATATAACCCTGGCTACATCTACTGGGCACATATACATCTGGCTACATCTACTGGGCACATATAACCCTGGCTACATCTACTGGGCACATATAACCCTGGCTACATCTACTGGGCACATATAACCCTGGCTACATCTACTGGGCACATATAACCCTGGCTACATCTACTGGGCACATATACATCTGGCTACATCTACTGGGCACATATACATCTGGCTACATCTACTGGGCACATATACCCCTGGCTACATCTACTGGGCACATATACCTCTGGCAACATATACTGGGCACATATACATCTGGCTACATCTACTGGGCACATATACCCCCTGGCTACATCTACTGGGCACATATACCTCTGGCTACATCTACTGGGCACATATACCTCTGGCTACATCTACTGGGGACATATACCTCTGGCTACATCTACTGGGCACATATACCCCCTGGCTACATCTACTGGGCACATATACCTCTGGCTACATCTACTGGGCACATATAACCCTGGCTACATCTACTGGGCACATATAACCCTGGCTACATCTACTGGGCACATATAACCCTGGCTACATCTACTGGGCACATATAACCCTGGCTACATCTACTGGGCACATATAACCCTGGCTACATCTACTGGGCACATATAACCCTGGCTGCATCTACAGGGCACATATAACCCTGGCTACATCTACTGGGCACATATAACCCTGGCTACATCTACTGGGCACATATAACCCTGGCTACATCTACTGGGCACATATAACCCTGGCTACATCTACTGGGCACATATACATCTGGCTACATCTACTGGGCACATATAACCCTGGCTACATCTACTGGGCACATATAACCCTGGCTACATCTACTGGGCACATATAACCCTGGCTACATCTACTGGGCACATATAACCCTGGCTACATCTACTGGGCACATATAACCCTGGCTACATCTACTGGGCACATATAACCCTGGCTACATCTACTGGGCACATATAACCCTGGCTACATCTACTGGGCACATATATCCCTGGCTACATCTACTGGGCACATATACCTCTGGCTACATCTACTGGGCACATATACCTCTGGCTACATCTACTGGGCACATATAACCCTGGATACATCTACTGGGCACATATACCTCTGGCTACATCTACTGGGCACATATAACCCTGGCTACATCTACTGGGCACATATACCTCTGGCTACATCTACTGGGCACATATAACCCTGGCTACATCTACTGGGCACATATAACCCTGGCTACATCTACTGGGCACATATAACCCTGGCTACATATACTGGGCACATATACCCCTGCCTACATATACTGGGGACATATACCTCTGGCTACATATACTGGGCACATATATCTGCTGGCTACATATACTGAGGACACTGGCTGTTTGCCATTATGTGCATTTACTGGTGAAAAGCTGTCTCTTATTATGTGCATTTACTGGTGAAATGCTGTCTCTTATGTGCATTTACTGGTGCAAAGCTGTCTCTTATTATGTGCATTTACTGGTGAAAAGCTGTCTCTTATGTTCAATTACTGGTGAAAAGCTGTCTCTCATTACGTGAATTTACTGGTGAAAATCTGTCTCTCATTATGTGCATTTACTGGTGAAAAGCTGTCTCTCATTACGTGCATTCACTGGTGAAAAGCTGTCTGTCATTACGTGCATTTACTGGTGAAAGGTGGTCTCTTATGTGCATTTACTGGTGAAAAGCTGTCTGTCATTACGTGCATTTACTGGTGAAACGCTGTCTCTCATTATGTGTATTTACTTGCCATGCCCACTTTAGTCGCCGCAAATTTCCTTGAACATGCTGCCCCCTCATATGTGCCAGTCTAGAACCGGCCCTGTACCCCTGCCTACATATACTGGGCACATATACCCCTGGCTACCTGTTCTGGGGACATCTCTCCCCCTGGCTACCTGTTCTGGGGACATCTATACCCCTGGCCACCTATTCTGGGGACACCTAAAGACCTGGGGCTACCTATTTTTGGGGAACCACTGCTGTCAGATTAAATGTATTTTGGGGAACTGCCGCCAGATTATGTGTATGTTGGGGGAATCGCTGCTGCCAGATTACATCTCTTTTTTGGGAACCACTGCTATATTATCTGTATTTTGGAAGAACCTCTGCCAGATTTAATTGGATTTTTGGTGAAATGCTGTAAGATTACATGTATTTTGGGCGAAGGGGGGGAAACACTATGGCAGAGCTCAAACTTTCCTGGCAGACCTTTCACAGCAATATTAAAATCATGTATATTTGGCTCCACCCATGACCACGCCCACATTCTGTTGCGTGGCCACGCCCATTTTTCGGCGCGCCGCGCGGAGGGTTTGTCAGTAAAAAAAAAATGTTGTCAGTAAATTCTTAGGTATTTGTCAGTAAAAAATAACGTGAGAGGTTGGCAACACTGGTCGGGTCCGTGCAGGACGCTAAGTCCCGCCGGCTCCCTCTGCCCTCCCCGCCTCTCCCACATGTCACCCACATGTCACCCACATGTGGGTGACATGTGGGTGACAGATGTGGGCGGGATGGACCGCGGGAGCCGGCGGGGACTTAGCGTCCTGCAAGGACGCGTAAGTGTATGCGGCGGCTGAGCGGCGAGTGACGTCGGGTGCGGCGTAGTTACAATGTAACAAAGTTGTTACATTGTAATAACTTTGTTACATTGTAACTGATAGAAAATTTCCGAGGCTATTGCGAGGGATCATTTATTTAAAGGGACAGGTAAGTATTAACGGTTAATTAAGAATATTAAAGGACTTTTTTCGTGGTTATGTTTTTTGTTCAATTAAAATACTTTTTCTAAGTGTTTGTGTGTTTATTTACTTTTAACTCTTAAAGGAAATGGGTAAGGGGTACAAGTACCCCTATACTCATTTCTCCTGGGAGGGGGGTGGGCATCTGGGGGACCCCTTTTTAAAGGGGACTCCCAGATGCCACCATGAACCCCCCCCCCCAGGAAATCGCGGCCTCCACCTCCACCGCCCATCGGAGGTGGAGAAGAGCCCCTTGTCCTTGGATTGGACAAGGGCTCGGAGGGGGAGGGGAAAGCTTGGCTGCCCCTCCCCTTCCGAGACCCCCCAATCCATGGACCATGCGGGCTGGTATAGTCAGGGTGCGGAGCCCCACGCGGCCGGTGCTCCGCATTCTGGCTATCCCAGCCTGCATGGGGGACAAGGGGTTAAAGAGGTCTGGGAGGGGGGACCCCACGTCGTTTTTTTTATATTTCCCACACTCAGAACGAAGTAAGTAAAACTCTTCCCACTTGGGGGAATCTATGAAAATAATACACTATTGTTACCTGTGCAAAAAAAAAAAAACCTGACATTTTCCGCATTTAAAAGACATTTTTGCCATTGAAACTTAAAAATCGATTTTCTCAAAAACTATAAGGTCTTTTTGAAAAAATGTTTTCCTCTTATTCCTACTGATCCCCTTAATATACCCTGGGAATTTGGTGTTCCTAAATTTTAAGCAGGCTTTGCTATTAACCGTTAAAGTCGGCGGGTTTTTAAATGCATACATTTTTCCTTTGAAACTTTAAAATCGATTTTCTGAAAAACTATAAGGTCTTTTTGAAAAAAATATTTTTCCTTTTATTCCTTCTGATATCCTTAATATATTCTCCAAATTTGAGGCTCTTAGCATTTAAGGGGGCTTTGCTATTAACCCTTAAAGTCGGCGGCTTTTTTAAATTATACGGGAGCGTAATATTACGCGATTACGGCAGACTGTGTAATTTCAATAGGAGTTTACGGTCTTACGCGTAATTTGATACGCGTAATAATGTAACTTGCGGTCTATGCGTAATTAATTACGTGTAATACCGTAACCTTACACGTAACGCTTACGGTGCATTTGTAGTGAATTACGATGCGTAATTACGCTAATGCGTAATTTCGGCCCAGCACTGAATTAACAATCATTAATGGACAATGGACAATCATTAATGGACAATGGATAGTCAGCAATGGACAATGGACAATCATTAATGGACAATATTCAATGGGCAATAAACAATCAACAATTGACAATCATCAATGGACAATTGACAATGGACAATAGACATTGAATAATGGACAATGGTAAATCATCAATAGACAATCGACTACTGACAATGGACAATCATCAATAAACAACCATCAATGGACAATGGACAATCATCAATGGACAATGAACAATCATCAATGGACAATCGACAATGGAAAATCATCAATGGACATGGACAATCATCAATGGACAATGGACAATCATCAATGCACAATGGATAATCATCAATGGACAATCATCAATAGACAATGGGCTAACAATAATGGACAATAGACAATGGACAATATTCAATAGACTATTCATCAATGGAAAAATTGACAATTCAGCAATAGACAATGGACAATCATCAATGGACAATCTACAAGGGACAATCCACAATGGACAATCAACAATCGACAAAAGACAAATCAACAATGGACAATGATCAATGGACAATGTACAATCATCAATGGATAATCCACAATGGACAATTATTAATGGATAATAAACAATCATCATTGGACAATCTACAACGGACAATGGAAAATCAGCAATAAATAATGATCATTGGACAATCAACAATCATCAATGGACAATGGACAATCATCAATGGACAATGGACAATCAACAATGGAAATTCATCAATAGACCTTGAACAATGGACAGTCATCAATGGACAATGGACAATTGGCAATGGACAATGAACATTCTGCCATGGACAATGAACAATCATCAATATACAATCGACAATCGACTATAGACAATGAACAATCATCAATGGATAATGGGCAAACATCAATGGACAATGGACAATCGGCAAAAGACAATGAACAATCTGCAATGGACAATGAACAATCAACAATGGACAATCATCAATGGACAATGGACAAACATCAATAGACAATCGACAATGAACAATGGACAATTGACTATGGACAATCAATAATGGGCACTAGACAATCATCAATGGACTATGGACAATCATCAATGGACAATTCATCAATAGACAATTCATTAATAGGAAAATTGACAATTCATCAATAGACAATGGACAATCATCAATGGAGAATCAACAATGGACAATAGACAAATCAACAATGGACAATGTTTAATGGACAATGTAGAATCATCAATGGACAATCCATAATGGACAATTATCAATGGATAAAAGACAATCACCATTTGGCAATCTACAATATACAATGGAAAATCAGCAATGAATAATCACCATTGGACAATTAACAATCATCAACGGACAATGGACAATCATCAATGGACAATGGATAGTCATCAATGGACAATGGATAATAGACAATAATTAATGGACAATAATCATTGGACAATAAACTATCATCAATTGACAATCATTTCAATGGACAATGGACAATAGACAATAGACAATGGAAAATTAAAAATCATCAATGGACAATGGACAATCATCAATGGACAATCAATAATTGACAGTCATCAATGGACAATAAACAGTCATCAATATACAATCATCAATGGACAATCATCAATGGACAATGGACAATCATCAATGCACAACGGACAATTATCAATGGACAATGTACAAACATCAATAGAGAATCGATAATTAACAATGGACAATTGACTATGGACAATCATTAATGGACAATGAACAATCATCAATGGACAATTCATGAATGGGAAAATGGATAATTCATCAATAGACAATAGACAATCATCAATAGACAATCCACAATGGACAATTACCAATGAACAAAAGAGAAATCAACAATGGACAATGATCAATGAACAATGATCAATGGACAATAGACAATCATTAATGGACAATCAGCAATGAACAATCTTTATTGGACAATTAATCAATCATGAACGGACAATGGACAATCATTAATGGACAATAATCAATGGAAAAAACAATCATCAATTGACAATCATCAATGGACAATAGACAATAGACAATGAACAATGGACAATGGAAAATTAGAAATGGACAATCGACTACAGACAATGGACAATCAACAATAAACAATTATCAATGGACAATGGAAAATCATCAATGGACAATCATCAATGGACAATCGACAATGTAAAATCATCAATAGACAATGGACAATTGACTATGGACAATCAATAATGGACAATAGACAATGATCAATGGACTATGGACAATCAGCAATGAACAATCATTATTGGACACTTAACAATCATGAATGGACAATGGACAATCATCAATGGACAATCTACAACGGACAATGGAAAATCAGCAATAAATAATCACCATTGGACAATTAACAATCATCAATGGACAATGGACAATCATCAATGGACAATGGACAATTAACAATGGAAATTCATCAATAGACCTTGAACAATGGACAGTCATCAATGGACAATGGACAATTGGCAATGGACAATGAACATTCTGCCATGGACAATGAACAATCATCAATATACAATCGACAATCGACAATAGACAATGAACAATCATCAATGGATAATGGGCAAACATCAATGGACAATGGACAATCGGCAAAAGACAATGAACAATCTGCAATGGACAATGAACAATCAACAATGGACAATCATCAATGGACAATGGACAAACATCAATAGACAATCGACAATGAACAATGGACAATTGACTATGGACAATCAATAATGGGCACTAGACAATCATCAATGGACTATGGACAATCATCAATGGACAATTCATCAATGGACAATTCATTAACCACTTCCCGACCGCCGTATATACAATTGGCGGCCGGGAAGTGGACCCCGCAAGGACCGCCGTATTGACAAATGGCGGCGGTCCTTGTAGGGGCATGGGCGGAGCGATCGTGTCATCAGTGACGCGATCCTCCGCCGGGAGTCAGAAGCCCGGCATTTTGCCTCTGCTCGCCGGCCACTTAGCAGAGCCGGCGAGCGGAGGAATCCGCCAAATCAGCCAATCAGGTAGTATAAGGCACTTTGTTAGGTAAACAAAGTGCCTTATATGTGCTTCCTCCTCGCCTCGTGGTCTCATTGTTGCTGAGACCACTAGCGAGGAGGAACCACTTTGTGAGTATACACTGCACAGCGTGTTTTTGCTTAACAGCCCCCCTGATCACCCACCCCAGGCCTCATACCCCCCCTGATCACCCCAGCAGACCCCTGCCCAGCACCCTAGCACCCCTGCAAAACCCCCACCCCCCACCTGCCACTAACTAGCGACGCTGCCCCTTAGTTTAGGTCCCTAGCTGCCTCCTAGTCACCCCTGATCCCCCCCTCTACCTTTAGATCACCCCCAGACCCCATCCCAGACTACCCCCCTGTATACTGTATACATCTGTATACAGCTACCTTACCTCCTGATCCCCCTCTGATCCCCCTCTGATCACCTGTCTATCACTTGTCCATCACCCCTCAGCACCCCCACCCATCAGAGCAGACCCTAACTGCCCCGCGGGGGTAACCGATCACCTGCCCAGGCCCTCGATTGCCCTCATACCCCCCCTCCTGATTACATCCCCTGCTCTTTGTTTACATCTGTCCTCCCCAGCGATCACTAACTGATCTGCGATCAGTAACCCCCTGTGTCTGCCTCTCATCAGATCAGGACTCAGTCTGCCCCGTGCGGGCTCCTGATCAACCCCCCACCCCCTCAAATCGCCCTCAGACCCCCCCCCCCCTAATCACCGTCCAAGTGCATTGTATTTGACTGTGCTGCGCTTGTATTCGATTGTGCTGCGCTTGTATTCGATTGTGCTGCGATTGTATTTGATTGTCCCGTGATCTGCTTCGATTGTCCCGTGATTGTTTGATTGCCTCTGAGACCCCACTTCCCACCAACCCCCACCCCACCACCACCCCCGCCCCCATCACCTTCCGAGTGCATCAGATTTGATTGTGCTGCGCTTGTATTCGATTGTGCTGTGATTGTATTTGATTGTCCCGTGATCGGCTTTGATTGTCCCGTGATTGTTTGATTGCCTCTGAGACCCCACTTCCCACCACCACCCCCATCACCTTCCGAGTGCATCAGATTTGATTGTGCTGCGCTTGTATTCGATTGTGCTGTGATTGTATTTGATTGTCCCGTGATTGTTTGATTGCCTCTGAGACCCCACTTCCCACCACACCCAAGCCCACCCTCCCCCCACCACACCCAAGCCCACCCTCCCCCCACCACACCCAAGCCCACCCTCCCCCCACCACACCCAAGCCCACCCTCCCCCCACCACACCCAACCCCACCCTCCCCCCACCACACCCAACCCCACCCTCCCCCCACCACACCCAACCCTACCCTCCCCCCCACCACACCCAACCCTACTCTCCCCCCTTCCACACCCAACCCTCCCCCACCACACCAACCCTACCCTCCCCCCCCCCACCACACCCAACCACCACCTTCCGAGTGCATCAGATTTGCTTGTGCTGTGATTGGAGTCGATTGTGCTGTAATTGTATTTGATTGTCCCGTGATTGTTTGATTGCCTCTGAGACCCCACTTCCCACCAACCCCAATACCTCTCAAATACTCCCTTTTTGCTAGGTAGGTGCTCTTTTTTTCTGGGTAGTCTCGGAGGAAAACCCCATAAATTTAGCAATCCACAATGGCAAGAAGGGGGCTTTCCGATGACGAGGTATACAGGTACATGGACCAGTCGGATGAGTTCTTTTGGGAAGAATCATCCGTCGAATCTTCCGGGTCCGAATTTGAACCTGTAGAAAGCAGTGGTTCCCTGACCGAAAGTGATGACGAGGCTATGGTCCCGGCTAGAGCCAGGCGTACCAGACCCCAAGTCGTTAGACCGCAGGTGGCGCAAGATCCGCCTCAAGGGCAGCAGGGTGGTGCTAGCGCTGTTGATAGTTTTCTTGGTGAGGCAGGCACCAGCAGCGCAGCATCTCCTGGATTTGGTACCAGTACTTCTGTAGACCCTGGCGAAGTGGTGAGCGTCAGCATGGAAGTTGAAACTGGTACGGTGGCAAGTGCAGTAGTACCCCCGTCGCAGCCACCAAGAAGAAGACGGGCCCGTAGTACCCATAGACTCCCAGAGGTGCTGGCACAACCAGATTGGCAATCCCCTGATTCCGCCGCACCCGTAGTGCCCCCTTTCACTGCCCAGTCTGGAGTCCAGGTGGCGACAGCTCATCTAGGAACGGCCCTAGACTTTTTGCAGCTGTTCATCACCCAGGTTCTCTTGGACTTAATTGTGGTTGAGACCAACCGTAAAGCCACACAATTCATCACCGAGCACCCGGAGAGCATGTATGCCCAGCCTTTCGGGTGGAAACCAGTCCAAGTTTCCGACATTAAAATCTTTTTGGCCCTTATCCTTCACTTGGGACTAATGAAACAGAATGTATTGCGGGCGTATTGGTCTACGAACCCAGTACATCATGTTCCCTTGTACCCTGCTGCCATGTCCAGGACACGATTTGAGTCCATCCTGCGCTTCCTGCACTTCAACGACGACGAAACCTGCCATGTAAGGGGAGACCCTGCTTATGACCGGCTCCACAAAATTCGGCCCCTCATAGACCACCTGTCCTCAACATTTGCAGATGCTTATATCCCTGAACAGAACATCTGCGTAGACGAGTCCCTCTTACGCTTTACCGGGCGCCTTGGCATCAAACAGTACATCCCAAGCAAGCGCGCCCGGTATGGGGTGAAACTGTATAAGCTCTGTGAAAGGGCCACAGGCTATACATGTCGTTTTAGGGTCTATGAGGGAAAAGACTCAAAATTGGAGCCGGTCGGATGCCCTGACTACCTGGGGAGCAGTGGAAAGGTTGTGTGGGACTTGGTGTCACCCTTGTTCCGGAAGGGGTACCATCTTTTTGTGGACAATTATTACACAAGTGTGGCCCTCTTTCAGCACTTAAAGTTAGAAGGAATCCGATGCTGTGGCACTGCGCGGCCTAGTCGCCAGGGCTTCCCCCAACGGCTCATTACCACCAGACTTGAACGGGGGCAGAGGGACGCCTTGCGTACTGAAGACCTGCTCGCGGTGAAATGGAGGGACAAGAGGGACGTTTACTTTCTGTCCACCATTCACACAGACACGACAGTCCAAATTCAACAGGCAACTAAGGTCATTGTAAAGCCCCTTGTCGTCCACGAATATAATGTCAACATGGGAGGGGTGGACTTCAATGACCAGAGGTTAGCGCCCTATTTAATTACCCGGAAAACAAGACGCTGGTATAAGAAAGTGTCTTTTTATCTGATTCAATTGGCAGTTTACAACAGCTTTGTTCTCTACAGTAAGGCTGGGAGAACTGGATCTTTCCTCCAATTTCAGGAACAGATCATTCTGGACATCCTGTATCCAGGAGGTGCCAGCCCCCCCCCCCCCCCCCAGATGCAACTAGCCGACTGCATGGTAGGCATTACGCCTATCAGATTCCGTGTGCCCCAGGTCAACGCATCCGAAGAAAATGTTGTCGTGTCTGCAGCAGGACTGGAAGAAGGAATGACACCAGTTTTTATTGTCCCCGCTGTCCTGACCAGCCTGGCCTATGCGTAGGGCCGTGTTTTGAGAGGTACCACGAGCAGGTACACTATTAGAACCTAGGGAACTCCAGACACAGGAGTAGGCACACACTCAGTGGTCTTTCGCACATTGTCGCAGGGAGAGGAGAGGTAAGCTTGAAAACCAAACGGGTAAGCATAAAAGTCGGAAGAAGGATCGGTTTCCATGCTTGATATTGCTGATCTGTCCTGGGTTGGCGATATAAGACGGCATGTTTGAATTTCCCTTGAGTGTGGACACCCCCGGTTTATATGTGATTTGGGCCTATGATGATGCTTTAATGCCACACAGAGTCATCTCTATTGGCAGGCATATTGCTGTATCCTACAGGCATAATGCTGTATACTAAAGTTCTGAGGCCCAGTCACATAAGTTGGTGGCTCACCCTGAGTGCAGGGTGGCACGGGGTGTCTCTCTCCTGAGGTTATCACTGCCATTGATGTGGAGGAAGATCTGCCATTGATGTGGAGCAAGGTATGTTTGCCGTTCATTTTTCCTTTCAGCCCAGAGTGCATTACTTGTATACCCAATATAAGGAGTATAGCAGAAACTCCTAATACTGGCCATACATGTAATGATTGCAGAGACCCTAAAATGCCAGGGCAGACTCCACAAATGACCCCATTTTGGAAAGAGGACACCCTAAAGTATTATGTGAGGTGCACGGTGAGTTCATAAAAGATTTTAGTTTTTGTCACAAGTTAGCAGAATTTTTTTTTTTTTTTTTTAACAAAGTGTCATTTTCCGTTTACTTGTGACAAAAAATAAAATTTTCAATGACCTTACCATTACCCTCATGGAATACCTTGTTGTGTATTCTTTCCAAAATGGGGTCATTTGTGGGGTTTGTTAACTGTCCTGGCAAGTGGGCGGGGTGCTAAATTGTGAGCACCCCTGTAAAGCCTAAAGGTACTCATTGGACTCTGGGCCCCTTAGCGCAGTTAGGGTGCAAAAAAGTGACACACATGTGGTACCGCCGTACTCGGGAGGAGTAGTATAATGTGTTTCGGGGTGTATTTTTACACATACCCATGCTGGGTGGGAGAAATACCTCTGTAAATGACAATCTTTTGATTTTTTTACACACAATTGTCCATTTACAGAGTTATTTCTCCCACCCAGCATGGGTATGTGTAAAAATACACCCCAAAACACATTGTACTACTTCTCCCGAGTACGGTGATACCACATGTGTGGCACTTTTGTGCACCCTAACTGCGCTAAAGGGCCCAAAGTCCAATGAGTACCTTTAGGTTTTCACAGGTCATTTTGCGGAATTTGATTTCCAGACTACTCCTCACGGTTTATGGCCCCTAAAGTGCCAGGGCAGTATAGGAACCCTACAAGTGACCCCATTTTAGAAAGTAGACACCCCAAGGTATTCTGTTAGGAGTATGGTGAGTTCATAGAAGATTTTATTTTTTGCCACAAGTTAGTGGAAAATGACACTTTGTGAAAAAACAATAAAAATCAATTTTCCGCTAACTTTTGACAAAAAAAAAAATCTTCTATGAACTCACCATACTCCTAACGGAATACCTTGGGGTGTCTTCTTTCTAAAATGGGGTCATTTGTGGGGTTCCTATACTGCCCTGGCATTTTAGGGGCCCTAAACCGTGAGGAGTAGTCTGGAAATCAAATTCCGCAAAATGACATGTGAAATCCTAAAGGTACTCATTGGACTTTGGGCCCTTTAGCGCAGTTAGGGTGCAAAAAAGTGCCACACATGTGGTATCGCCGTACTCGGGAGAAGTAGTACAATGTGTTTTGGGGTGTATTTTTACACATACCCATGCTGGGTGGGAGAAATAACTTTGTAAATGGACAATTGTGTGTAAAAAAATCAAAAAATTGTCATTTACAGAGGTATTTCTCCCACCCAGCATGGGTATGTGTAAAAATACACCCCGAAACACATTGTACTACTTCTCCCGAGTATGGCAATACCACATGTGTGGCACTTTTTTGCACCCTAACTGCGCTAAAGGGCCCAAAGTCCAATTAGTGCCTTTAGGATTTCACAGGTCATTTTGCGGAATTTGATTTCCAGACTACTCCTCACGGTTTAGGGCCCCTAAAATGCCAGGGCAGTATAGGAACCCCACAAATGACCCCATTTTAGAAAGAAGACACCCCAAGGTATTCCATTAGGAGTATGGTGAGTTCATAGAAGATTTTTTTTTTTTGTCAAAAGTTAGCGGAAAATTGATTTTTATTGTTTTTTTCACAAAGTGTCATTTTCCACTAACTTGTGACAAAAAATAACATCTTCTATGAACTCACCATACTCCTAACGGAATACCTTTGGGGTGTCTTCTTTCTAAAATGGGGTCATTTGTGGGGTTCCTATACTGCCCTGGCATTTTAGGGGCCCTAAACCGTGAGGAGTAGTCTGGAAATCAAATTCCGCAAAATGACCTGTGAAATCCTAAAGGTACTCATTGGACTTTGGGCCCTTTAGCGCAGTTAGGGTGCAAAAAAGTGCCACAAAATGTGGTATTGCCGTACTCGGGAGAAGTAGTACAATGTGTTTTGGGGTGTATTTTTACACATACCCATGCTGGGTGGGAGAAATACCTCTGTAAATGACAATCTTTTGATTTTTTTACACACAATTGTCCATTTACAGAGTTATTTCTCCCACCCAGCATGGGTATGTGTAAAAATACACCCCAAAACACATTGTACTACTTCTCCCGAGTACGGCGATACCACATGTGTGGCACTTTTTTGCACCCTAACTGCGCTAAAGGGCCCAAAGTCCAATGAGTACCTTTAGGATTTCACAGGTCATTTTGCGGAATTTCGTTTCCAGACTACTCCTCACGGTTTAGGGCCCCTAAAATGCCAGGACAGTATAGGAACCCCACAAATGGCCCCATTTTAGAAAGAAGACACCCCAAGGTAGTCCGTTAGGAGTATGGTGAGTTCATAGAAGATTTTATTTTTTGTCACAAGTTAGTGGAAAATGACACTTTGTGAAAAAAACAATAAAAATCAAATTTCCGCTAACTTTTGACAAAAAAAAAATCTTCTATGAACTCACCATACTCCTAACGGAATACCTTGGGGTGTCTTCTTTCTAAAATGGGGTCATTTGTGGGGTTCCTATACTGCCCTGGCATTTTAGGGGCCCTAAACCGTGAGGAGTAGTCTGGAAACGAAATTTCTCAAAATGACCTGTGAAATCCTAAAGGTACTCATTGGACTTTGGGCCCTTTAGCGCAGTTAGGGTGCACAAAAGTGCCACACATGTGGTATTGCCGTACTCGGGAGAAGTAGTACAATGTGTTTTGGGGTGTATTTTTACACATACCCATGCTGGGTGGGAGAAATACCTCTGTAAATGGACAATTGTGTGTAAAAAAAATTAAAAAATTGTCATTTACAGAGATATTTCTCCCACCCAGCATGGGTATGTGTAAAAATACACCCCAAAACACATTATACTACTTCTCCTGAGTACGGCAATACCACATGTGTGGCACTTTTTTGCAGCCTAACTGCGCTAAGGGGTCCAAAGTCCAATGAGCACCTTTAGGCTTTACAGGGGTGCTTACAATTTAGCACCCCCCAAAATGTCAGGACAGTAAACACACCCCACAAATGACCCCATTTTGGAAAGTAGACCCTTCAAGGTATTCAGAGAGGGGCATGGTGAGTCTGTGGCAGATTTCATTTTTTTTTTGGTGCAAGTTAGAAGAAATGGAAACTTTTTTTTTTTTTTCTCACAAAGTGTCATTTTCCGCTTACTTGTGACAAAAAATAATATCTTTTATGAACTCACTATGCCTCTCAGTGAATACTTTGGGATGTCTTCTTTCCAAAATGGAGTCATTTGGGGGGTATTTATACTATCCTGGAATTCTAGCCCCTCATGAAACATGACAGGGGGTCAGAAAAGTCATAGATGCTTGAAAATGGGAAAATTCACTTTTTGCACCATAGTTTGTAAACGCCATTACTTTTACCCAAACCAATAAATATACGCTGAATGGGTTTTTTTTAATCAAAAACATGTTTGTCCACATTTTTCGCACTGCATGTATACAGAAATTTTACTTTATTTGAAAACTGTCAGCAGAGAAAGTTAAAAAAATCATTTTTTTTGCCAAAATTCATGTCTTTTTTGCTGAATATAATAAAAAGTAAAAATCGCATGAGCAATCAAATAGCACCAAAAGAAAGCTTTATTAGTGACAAGAAAAGGAGCCAAAATTCATTTAGGTGGTAGGTTGTATGAGCGAGCAATAAACCGTGAAAGCTGCAGTGGTCTGAATGGAAAAAAAGTGGCCGGTCCTTAAGGGGTAGAAAGCCCTAGGTCCTCAAGTGGTTAATAGGAAAATTGACAATTCATCAATAGACAATGGACAATCATCAATGGAGAATCAACAATGGACAATAGACAAATCAACAATGGACAATGTTTAATGGACAATGTAGAATCATCAATGGACAATCCATAATGGACAATTATCAATGGATAAAAGACAATCACCATTTGGCAATCTACAATATACAATGGAAAATCAGCAATGAATAATCACCATTGGACAATTAACAATCATCAATGGACAATGGACAATCATCAATGGACAATGGATAGTCGTCAATGGACAATGGATAATAGACAATAATTAATGGACAATAATCATTGGACAATAAACTATCATCAATTGACAATCATTTCAATGGACAATGGACAATAGACAATGGAAAATTAAAAATCATCAATGGACAATGGACAATGATCAATGGACAATTCATGAATGGGAAAATGGATAATTCATCAATAGACAATAGACAATCATCAATAGACAATCCATAATGGACAATTACCAATGAACAAAAGAGAAATCAACAATGGACAATGATCAATGAACAATGATCAATGGACAATAGACAATCATTAATGGACAATCAACAATGGAAATTCATCAATAGACCTTGAACAATGGACAGTCATCAATGGACAATGGACAATTGGCAATGGACAATGAACATTCTGCCATGGACAATGAACAATCATCAATATACAATCGACAATCGACAATAGACAATGAACAATCATCAATGGATAATGAGCAAACATCAATGGACAATCGGCAAAAGACAATGAACAATCTGCAATGGACAATGAACAATCAACAATGGACAATCATCAATGGACAATGGACAAACATCAATAGACAATCGACAATGAACAATGGACAATTGACTATGGACAATCAATAATGGGCACTAGACAATCATCAATGGACTATGGACAATCATCAATGGACAATTCATCAATGGACAATTCATTAATAGGAAAATTGACAATTCATCAATAAACAATGGACAATCATCAATGGAGAATCAACAATGGACAATAGACAAATCAACAATGGACAATGTTTAATGGACAATGTAGAATCATCAATGGACAATCCATAATGGACAATTATCAATGGATAAAAGACAATCACCATTTGGCAATCTACAATATACAATGGAAAATCAGCAATGAATAATCACCATTGGACAATTAGCAATCATCAACGGACAATGGACAATCATCAATGGACAATGGATAGTCATCAATGGACAATGGATAATAGACAATAATTAATGGACAATAATCATTGGACAATACACTATCATCAATTGACAATCATTTCAATGGACAATGGACAATAGACAATAGACAATGGAAAATTAAAAATCATCAATGGACAATGGACAATCATCAATGGACAATCAATACTTGACAGTCATCAATGGACAATAAACAGTCATCAATATACAATCATCAATGGACAATCATCAATGGACAATGGACAATCATTAATGCACAACGGACAATTATCAATGGACAATGTACAAACATCAATAGAGAATTGATAATTAACAATGGACAATTGACTATGGACAATCATTAATGGACAATGAACAATCATCAATGGACAATTCATGAATGGGAAAATGGATAATTCATCAATAGACAATAGACAATCATCAATAGACAATCCACAATGGACAATTACCAATGAACAAAAGAGAAATCAACAATGGACAATGATCAATGAACAATGATCAATGGACAATAGACAATCATTAATGGACAATCAGCAATGAACAATCTTTATTGGACAATTAATCAACCATGAACGGACAATGGACAATCATTAATGGTCAATAATCAATGGAAAAAACAATCATCAATTGACAATCATCAACGGACAATAGAAATAGACAATGAACAATGGACAATGGAAAATTAGAAAAGGAAAATCGACTACAGACAATGGACAATCAACAATAAACAATTATCAATGGACAATGGAAAAGCATCAATGGACAATCATCAATGGACAATCGACAATGTAAAATCATCAATAGACAATGGACAAACATCAACAATCGACAATGGACAATTGACTATGGACAATCAATAATGGACAATAGACAATGATCAATGGACTATGGACAATCAGCAATGAACAATCATTATTGGACACTTAACAATCATGAATGGACAATGGACAATCATCATTGGACAATCTACAACGGACAATGGAAAATCAGCAATAAATAATCACCATTTGACAATTAACAATCATCAATGGACAATGGACAATCAACAATGGAAATTCATCAATAGACCTTGAACAATGGACAGTCATCAATGGACAATGGACAATTGGCAATGGACAATGAACATTCTGCCATGGACAATGAACAATCATCAATATACAATCGACAATCGACAATAGACAATGAACAATCATCAATGGATAATGGGCAAACATCAATGGACAATGGACAATCGGCAAAAGACAATGAACAATCTGCAATGGACAATGAACAATCAACAATGGACAATCATCAATGGACAATGGACAAACATCAATAGACAATCGACAATGAACAATGGACAATTGACTATGGACAATCAATAATGGGCACTAGACAATCATCAATGGACTATGGACAATCATCAATGGACAATTCATCAATAGACAATTCATTAATAGGAAAATTGACAATTCATCAATAGACAATGGACAATCATCAATGGAGAATCAACAATGGACAATAGACAAATCAACAATGGACAATGTTTAATGGACAATGTAGAATCATCAATGGACAATCCATAATGGACAATTATCAATGGATAAAAGACAATCACCATTTGGCAATCTACAATATACAATGGAAAATCAGCAATGAATAATCACCATTGGACAATTAACAATCATCAACGGACAATGGACAATCATCAATGGACAATGGATAGTCATCAATGGACAATGGATAATAGACAATAATTAATGGACAATAATCATTGGACAATAAACTATCATCAATTGACAATCATTTCAATGGACAATGGACAATAGACAATAGACAATGGAAAATTAAAAATCATCAATGGACAATGGACAATCATCAATGGACAATCAATAATTGACAGTCATCAATGGACAATAAACAGTCATCAATATACAATCATCAATGGACAATCATCAATGGACAATGGACAATCATCAATGCACAACGGACAATTATCAATGGACAATGTACAAACATCAATAGAGAATCGATAATTAACAATGGACAATTGACTATGGACAATCATTAATGGACAATGAACAATCATCAATGGACAATTCATGATGGACAATTACCAATGAACAAAAGAGAAATCAACAATGGACAATGATCAATGAACAATGATCAATGGACAATAGACAATCATTAATGGACAATCAGCAATGAACAATCTTTATTGGACAATTAATCAATCATGAACGGACAATGGACAATCATTAATGGACAATAATCAATGGAAAAAACAATCATCAATTGACAATCATCAATGGACAATAGACAATAGACAATGAACAATGGACAATGGAAAATTAGAAATGGACAATCGACTACAGACAATGGACAATGAACAATAAACAATTATCAATGGACAATGGAAAATCATCAATGGACAATCATCAATGGACAATCGACAATGTAAAATCATCAATAGACAATGGACAAACATCAACAATCGACAATGGACAATTGACTATGGACAATCAATAATGGACAATAGACAATGATCAATGGACTATGGACAATCAGCAATGAACAATCATTATTGGACACTTAACAATCATGAATGGACAATGGACGATCATCAATGGACAATGGACAATCATTAATGGGCAATAATCAATGGACAATAAACAATCATCAATTGACAATCATCAATGGACAATGGACAAACGACAATAGACAATGAACAATGGACAATGGAAAATGGAAAATCATCAATGGCTAATCGACTACCAACAATGGACAATCAACAATAAACAATCATCAATAGACAATGGACAATCATCAATGAACAATGCACAATCATCAATTGACAATCATCAATGGACAATGGACAATCATCAATGGACAATGGACTATTGGCAATGAACATTCTTCAATGGGCAATAAACAATCAACAATAGACAATCATTAATGGAAAATGGACAATCATTAATCGACAATCATCAATGCACAATGGATAATCATCAATGGACAATCATCAACAGACAAATGGGCAAACATCAATGGACAATAGAATATGGACAATCATCAATGGACAATTCATCAATGGACAATCAACAATTGACAATCATCAATGGACAGTAATCAATGGACAATCATTATTGGACAATGGACAATAGACAATGGACACTGGAAAATTATCAGTGGACAATGGACAATCATAAATGGACAAAACAATGGACAGCCATCAATGGACAAGGACAGTCATCAATGGACAATCATCAATGGACAATGGACAATCATCAATTGACAATCATCAATGGACAATGGACAATCATCAATGGACAATGGACTATTGGCAATGAACATTCTTCAATGGGCAATAAACAATCAACAATAGACAATCATTAATGGACAATGGACAATCATTAATCGACAATCATCAATGCACAATGGATAATCATCAATGGACAATCATCAACAGACAAATGGGCAAACATCAATGGACAATAGAATATGGACAATCATCAATGGACAATTCATCAATGGACAATCAACAATTGACAATCATCAATGGACAGTAATCAATGGACAATCATTATTGGACAATGGACAATAGACAATAGACAATGGACACTGGAAAATCATCAGTGGACAATGGACAATCATAAATGGACAAACAACAATGGACAGCCATCAATGGACAAGGACAGTCATCAATGGACAATCATCAATGGACAATGGACAATCATCAATTGACAATCATCAATGGACAATGGACAATCATCAATGGACAATGGACTATTGGCAATGAACATTCTTCAATGGGCAATAAACAATAATCAATAGACAATCATTAATGGACAATGGAAAATCATGAATCGACAATCATCACTGCACAATGGATAATCATCAATGGACATTAATCAACGGACAAATGGGCAAACATCAATGTACAATGGACAATAGAATATGGACAATCATCAATGGACAATTCATCAATGGACAATGGACAATCAACAATGGACAATTATCAATGGACAGTAATCAATGGACAATCATTATTGAACAATGGACAATAGACAATAGACAATGGACAATGGAAAATCATCAGTGGACAATGGACAATCATAAATGGACAAACAACAATGGACAGCCATCAATGGACAAGGACAGTCATCAATGGACAATCATCAATTTACAATCATCAATGGACAATGGAAAATCATCAAAGCACAATGGACAATCATCAATGGACAATGGACAAACATCAGTAGACAATCATCAATGGACAATGGACAATCATCAATGGACAATGGACTATTGGCAATGAATATTCTTCAATGGGCAATAAACAATAATCAATAGACAATCATTAATGGACAATGGAAAATCATGAATCGACAATCATCACTGCACAATGGATAATCATCAATGGACATTAATCAACGGACAAATGGGCAAACATCAATGTACAATGGACAATAGAATATGGACAATCATCAATGGACAATTCATCAATGGACAATGGACAATCAACAATGGACAATTATCAATGGACAGTAATCAATGGACAATCATTATTGAACAATGGACAATAGACAATAGACAATGGACAATGGAAAATCATCAGTGGACAATGGACAATCATAAATGGACAAACAACAATGGACAGCCATCAATGGACAAGGACAGTCATCAATGGACAATCATCAATTTACAATCATCAATGGACAATGGAAAATCATCAAAGCACAATGGACAATCATCAATGGACAATGGACAAACATCAGTAGACAATCGACAATGAACAATTGACTATGTAAAATCAATAATGGAAAATAGACAATCATCAATGGACTATGGACAATCTCCAATGGACAATGGAAAATCAGCAATGAATAATAGATCATTGGACAATTAACAATGATAATCAATGGACAATCAATGGACAATCATCAATGGAGAATAGATAGTCATCAATGCACAATGGATAATGGACAATCATTATTGGACAATAATCAATGGACAATAAACAATTATCAATTGACAATCATCAATGGACAACGGACAATGGAAAAACATCAATGGACAATGGACAATCATCAATAGACAACCATCAATGGAGAGTCATCAATGGACAATCATCATTGGACAATGGACAATCATCAATAGACAATCGACAATGAACAATTGACTATGGACAATCAATAATAGACAATAGACAATCCTCAATGGACTATGGACAATCTACAATGGACAATGGAAAATGGAAAATGGAAAATCAGTAATGAATAATGATCATTGGACAATTAACGATCATAAATTGACAATCATCAATGGACAATGGACAATAGACAATGGAAAATCATCAATAGACAATGGACAATCATCAATGGACAATCGACAATGGACAACCATCAATGGACAATCAATAATGGACAGTCATCAAAGGACAATCATCAATGGACAATGGACAAACATCAATTTTAGACAATCAACAATGAACAATGGACAATTGACTATGGACAATCAATAATGGGCAATAGACAATCATCCATAGACTATGGACGATCATCAATGGACAATTCATCAATGGACAATTCATCAATGGGAAAATGGATAATTTATCAACAGACAGTGGACAATCTACAAGGGACCATCCACAATGCAAAATTAACAATGGACAATAGACAAATCAACTATGGACAATGATCAATGGGCAATGTACAATCATCAATGGACAATTATCAATGGACAACAGACGATCATAAATGGATAATCTACAAGGGACAATGGACAATCAGCAATGAACAATCATCATTGGACAATTAACAATCATCAATGGACAATGGACAATCATCAATGGACAATGGATAGTCATCAATGGACAATTGACAATCATTAATGGACAATAATCAATGGACAATAAACAAACAATTGACAATCATCAATGGACAATTGACAATGGACAATAGACAATGAATAATGGACCATGGTAAATCATCAATGGACAATCAGCAATACACAACCATCAATGGACAGTGGACAATCATCAATGGACAATGAACAGTCATCAATGGACAATCGACAAGGGAAAATCATCAATGGACATGGACAATCATCAATGGACAATCGACAATGGACAGTCATCAATGGACAATCATCAATGGACAAACATCAATAGACAATCAACAATGAACAATGGACAATTGACTATGGACAATCAATAATGGGCAATAGACAATCATCCATAGACTATGGACAATCATCAATGGACAATTCATCAATGGGAAAATGGATCATTTATCACCAGACAGTGGACAATCTACAAGGGACCATCCACAATGGAAAACTAACAACGAACAATAGACAAATCAACTATGGACAATGATCAATAGGCAATGTACAATCATCAATTGACAATTATCAATGGACAATAGACGATCATAAATGGACAATCTACAAGGGACAATCAGAAATGATCAATCATCATTGGACAATTAACAATCATCAATGGACAATGGACAGACATCAATGGACAATTGATAGTCATCAATGGACAATGGACAATCATTAATGGACAATAATCAATGGACAATAAACAAACAATTGACAATCATCAATGGACAATTGACAATGGACAATAGACAATGAATAATGGACCATGGTAAATCATCAATGGACAATCAGCAATACACAATCATCAATGGATAATGAACAACCATCAATGGACAATCGACAAGGGGAAATCATCAATGGACATGGACAATCATCAATGGACAAAGCTGTAAAAATCAAGATAGGTTGCGCTGGGTGTATATCAATATGTGTATTAGGTCAAAAGTGTGTATATATATATATATATATATATATATATATATATATATACACAACATATAATCATAAAATATATATTTATTTAGGAATATTTAATTCATATAGTCACAGTCTAAAAAGCGTTAATATATATGGAACACAATATAAATCACAGAATAAAAATATCAAGGTGTTAATATATCACATATCATTTGCACATCCACTCACTCAATCGTACCCGGACCATCCAATGTGTGCAAAAAATGTTGTGGTAAAAATAAAGATAAAAAGTAAAGTTGAATGGGACAGTGATACAAAATCTCTGTGTAAGAACAGTTCCTATTGATTGTGTAAAAGTTCCTGCTGTCTTGTATAAGTATCGAAAGGTTATAGTTCTTTAGTGCAGATCCTTTTTAACCTATTTTGGTTCCTGGAAGTAGAAACTACGTCCATGAACCATGCGCGCTACTGCGCGCTCCCGCGGCCGATCGCGCGCATGCACGTGCACTCCCGGCCGCGGATTCGGGAGCCAGGGAATCAATGCTATGGCGCCCGATCACTGATTCCTCTCCCCCGCTGAAAAAGCGACAGCTTCTCTCGGAAGCTGCGCCTTTTCTGGCCGTTCCCTCCCCGATGCGTCACTCTAAGTGTGTGTTACGCTTAGAGTGACGTCATGTAAACAAACTCACGGCCGCCATCTTGTGGCCAAAAAGTAATACTACAACTTAAAATAAAAATAAATTAAAATGAACACACATTTACATTATAAATCTATTGTTTACCCCCCACCCTCCCAAAACTACCCAAATAAAATGTTTACTATAAAAAAAAAAAACATTACAATAAAAAAAAAAAAAAAACATGTAAATATTTACCTAAGGGTCTAAACTTTTTAAATATCAATGTAAAGATGAAATATTTCTATATTTTTTTTATTTTAAACTTGTTAATAGTGATAGATGCAAAATGGAAAAAATGCACCTTTATTTCCAAATAAAATATTGTCGCCATACATTGTGATAGGGACATAATTTTAATGGTGTAATAACTGGGACATATGGGCAAATACAATACGTGAGTTTTAATTATGGAGGCATGTATTATTTTAAAACTATAATGGCTGAAAACTGAGAAATAATGAATTTTTCCATTTTTTTCTTATTCTTCCTGTTAAAATGCATTTGCAGTAAAGTGGCTCTTAGCAAAATGTACCCCCCAAAGAAAGCCTAATTGGTGGTGGAAAAAACAACATATAGATCAGTTCATTGTGATAAGTAGTGATAAAGTTATAGGCTAATGAATGGGAGGTGAACATTTCTCACGTGAAAACCACGGAACCTGAATGGGTTAAATATATCACAGCGTCAAAAGTTCTGTTCTATAAAAAGTATTTAGCATAAATCACAATTGGATCTCAAGTTTAGGTGGATACTCCGTAACAGATTACCTCCGTGGTGCCAGTGAGTTGTATGTGTCGCTTAGCATATACTCACACTCCCAACTAGGTATCCGGTGGTTGTTCAATCAGTAGATCACTCGACAGGTCAGAGCTCCGGCCGGTAGCTCAATGGCCTGTATCTGTAGTATCAGCTCTCTCCTCCCGTGTAGTTTCGCTTTGCGCTTGGATGACGGCAAGTAGTACTTCTGGGTGGCGGCTGGTTCACTTCCTGGTGATGTCACCTGCGTCTCACGACTTTGGTTGCTAAGTTGCTAAGTTACCGTTGTTATGCGGTGTTTGCTTAGGAGCGTACTTAGATGTTCCCAGACAATTGTAGCATCTTTATTGTTGCAACTCCTGGCGTGGGATGCATAAAAGTGGGCTAACGCGTTTCAGCGGTCTCGGACACCTTTCTCAAAGCCAATTCTTTGTGAACTGTCCGCCACGATGCTGATATAGTGTCCTAATCCCTCCTCTCATTCTGATAGTTCCTCCTGGGTCATAGAGGGAGAATGAATTCATTTAATGCTGCGTTATGTGGAATATAAGACATATTGTTGCAAATGATTTCTTACTGTATAAAAATTATATATAAGAACGAGAATTAATAGTCAAATGAAGGAAAGAATATAAAAAATGTTCTTTTAATACTGAAAAATGTATACAAATATATAAATATATAAAAGGCTGAGGAGGCTTGAATTCATTTAGATTTCATACCAATTCTGACTTTTAGAACTCAGACCAGTGACAGGCATCTCCTCGCGTGGATGAGCATACGTGCACACATGGAATATCCGACACATTGGATGGTTTTCATTCCACCACATTCAATCCAATGAAAGATGACCAGCACCGACTGTTTCTTAAGAAAGCAGGATTTTATTCACTCCAGACATCCGTGAATAAACATAGCTCCAGACTATTCACTTGACAAAGAACGGTGTTCCCGTTCGAAACGGCGTCCGTTGTGTGGGCGGACCTGGCTGCAGGGGGGACATCTCCTACTGCCATGTAGGACCCCTTCCTTCTGCATGCATCTAAGAGCTTATTATACTAGAGCTATAATTACATCTTGAATATCACTGGATGTCTGGAGCTATGTTTATTCACGGATGTCTGGAGTGAATAAAATCCTGCTTTCTTAAGAAACAGCCGGTGCTGGTCATCTTTCATTGGATTGTATCAAGTTGGTGTCAGCCGCACCGACTAGACCTTGCACGGCTTACGGGCGGTTTTGGTGTGCTGTCTGAGAAGACTAATATTCCACCACATTCATTCATAAAAAAACAAACAGTTCAAATTCCGCATTTAATCCCCCAGGGTTCATGGTGTCTAGAGTAAATATCCAATAGCTCTCTCTGCTGGACATCCTAGCTATGTAATCGCCTCCCCTGGGGTCCCTATCCACTATCTCTAAACTCATGAATTTAGTGTCCCTGATTGTACAATTATGTTTATCTCTATAATGTCTGGATAGGGGGTGTCTCCCCCCCCTTTCTTCATATTTTTGAAATGTTCCCCCATCCTTTCTTTAAGTGGTCTTTTCGTCCTTCCTACATACAGTTTGCCACATGGGCACATAATACAATAAATCACCCCCCTAGTATCACAGGTGATAAGTCCATAGATCTTTTTTTAGATTTTACTTGTAGTAATTTCAACTATTTTGTTATAACTTTTAGTTTCCCTACAGCTTATACACCTGCCACACCTCACAAAGCCCTCCCCCAGCTTGTTACATAGTTACATAGTTATTTTGGTTGAAAAAAGACATACGTCCATCGAGTTCAACCAGTATAAAGTACAACACCAGCCTGCTCCCTCACATATCCCTGTTGATCCAGAGGAAGGCGAAAAAACCCTTACAAGGCATGGTCCAATTAGCCCCCAAAGGGAAAAATTCCTTCCCGACTCCAGATGGCAATCAGATAAAATCCCTGGATCAACATCATTGTTGGAGTTCTTCTTTGTATTGGTGGCTGTTGCTATTTTCAAACCTACTGTGGTTGCCTTCCTAAATACAAAGGATGGTTTTTCTGGAACAATCATATGTAATATTGTATCTTTCTTGAGTATATTCCAATGTTTTCTTATAATATTCTGAACTTTATAGTTTTGTGCATGGAATCCCAGGCTGATGCGCATCTCATGTTCTTCTACTGTTATTCTCTGGTTCTTTTTCAAAAGTTCCTCCCTTTCCACTTTCCCAATATCTTGCATAACTTTCCTAATCTTCTCCTCCTAGTAGCCCTTTTCTATGAATTTTCCTGTGAGTTTAGTGGCCTCCTGTTCATATTGTTGTATCTCTGTGCAGTTCCTCCGAATTCTTGTCATCTGGCCTTTTGGGATATTGTCTAGCCATGGAGGAAAATGGCAACTTGTTGTCAATATGTAACCATTTACATCTGTGGGTTTACTGTAGGTTCTTGTTTTTATAACATTATTCTCAATATATATTTCTAAATCCAAAAAGTGTATATTATTAGAACTTTTTTCACCTGTAAAAATCAATCCCGGATTATTCATGTTAACAGAGGCTAGAAATGTGTCCAATGAGTCTGTGTCTCCTCTCCAAATAAACATGATATCATCTATAAATCTACACCAGAGGACCAGGTTGTCCCCGGGGCCCTCCACTCCAAATATATGGTGGAATTCCCAGTGGGCCATGAATAAATTTGCATACCCCGGGGCGAACCTGGTCCCCATGGCTGTCCCGCTCACCTGTAGGAAATGGTCATCATTATAAGTGAAGTTGTTATGTGTTAAAATAAACCTGATGGAGTCCAGTATAAATTCTCGTTGTTCCTCTGGCAAAGTTTTATCCAATTCCAGGAAGTGCCGTACAGATTTCAATCCTGCCTCATGGTTGATTATTGTATACAGTGATGTTATATGATGGGTCCCAAGGATCCAGCCCTCTTCCCACTTCACTTCCTTCAGGATATTGATAACATGTCGGGTGTCTTCCAAAAAGGCTGGTGTCGTTTGTACATATGGCTGAAGGAATGTGTCAACATATCTGGAGAGATTTGATGTGCAAGAGCCAATTCCCGATATAATCAGCCTCCCTGGGGGTTTCTCCATGGTTTTATGAATTTTGGGGAGATGGTACATTGTTGGGGTCCTCGGGAATTTAATATTGATAAATTCAAATTCATTCTTTTCTAGGATACCCTTAGTATAAGCCTCTTCAGACAGTGACTTCAATTCCTTCCCATAAATATTACCAGGATCTCCTCTTAATTTAATATATGTATTCCGATCACTTAGAAGTCTCATAGGCTCTTTTTCATAGTCTTCTGTGTCTTGAATTACTTTGCTTCCTCCTTTGTCTGCTGGGCGGATAGTCAGTTGGTTGTTCTTTTGTAAATCCTTTAGGGCCTTTATTTCCATCGGTGTTAAATTATTATAATTATATTTTGTTGGTGCTCTTAATTTCCTTATGTCTTTCTCCACCAGATCCTCAAATAATCTCATCTCTATGCTCATTTCCTGTATAGGGTTAAATCGTGATTTACTTTTTAAGGTGGTATGTCGATAGGTTTCTGTTGTTTCTTTTTCTTTCATTTTGTTTTTCAAAAAGTATTTCTTAAGACATAGCCTTCTTGTGTATTTTTTGATGTCAATATATGTCTCGAATTTGTTTAACCTCTTCGTTGGAGCAAATTTTAGACCTTTTGCTAGTAAGCTACATTCTGCTTCTTTAAGATTATATTTACTCAGGTTGAAAATACTTAACTCCCTATCTGTTCTCCCTAATGTATGTGATGTCCCCTCTTGAACCCCCTCGGTTCCTTCCTCCTTCCTCTTTCTCCTCCCCCCTCCACCTCTCTTCCCCCTCCTCCTCCTAAAAAAATATTTGTCTAGGGTGTTTGTTCTTAGGCTCTTTCTTCCTCCTTGGATCCTACTTCGTGATCGTGTGTTGTTAGACACGTGTTCACTCGTCATTTCTGTGGCTCTTCTATTTCGTACTCTTTTATCAGTATTGGGTTGTTGAGGTGTTCTTTTCTTTCTGGTAAGAGGGGAAAATCTGTTATGTGTTGGGATATTGTAGATTGTGTCATTTTTTCTTATTCTGTTGTTCTTTCCCATTCCCTTCTGTATTCCATCCGTCTTTCGGTTTGGCTCCTCTTTTTATCCAGTATTGATCCATTGTGGAGGTTTTTATCATGTCGTTTCTATGACTATTAAGTGTAGATTCCTTCTTCGATTGTTTACTTGATGCATCTCCCTGCTTCATTCGTGGTTTGTTCATATCATTATTTGCATTTACAGGGTCCCTTTTGGTTGTTGTTACCTTTGTTTTTCCATATCTTCTATCCTCCCCATTGTTTGTTCCATTCATACTGGTTGGTATGGTAGTCTCCCAAATCCCTGATAATGTTACATTAGTATTTACATTTTCTTCGCTCACATTACTTTCATCTAGGTCACTGGCTGGTTCCCAAATATGGTGTTCAGCAACTAGGTAGGGTCCCGTTACATCCACAGTTTCCAAAGTTTGTAAAGAGATATATGGTGTCTCATGGGTGCTCCAGTTGTGTTCCTCATTTATCTCATTGTTGGTATTGGAGTGTATGTTCAAGGATTGAATTGGGATTGAGTCCCTTAGACATTTTCTTTTTTTCTTTTCAATAATTTCTTTCTCCAAATCTACAAGTCTGTTTTTGACACTTTTCTCCAGTTCCTGGTATTCTCGTAAATGCCTGTATTGCACTATGTCCAATCTGAGTTTTTTCACATCACTGCCTATTGATAAGCATTGACCTCTTCTTATATCCCTTATGAATGTCATCACTTGTAATGAGAATTCGTGGAACATTTTATCCCATTCTTCCTGGATTTCTGGAGTGGTAAGGTCCGCTGCCAGTTGTTTGTAAATTGTGAGCCCCACAGGACTTATATCCCATAGGAGGTGTTGATCTAAAGTTGCCACCTCCCACGTATTTTTTGTTCCCTTTGTGAGGAGTTTCTCCAGATATCTGACATCGCTAATCATATCTTCCAGATGTACACCTTTGTTTTCCGTTTGTTGGTCGTTATTATTAAAAAGGATTTGATTATGGTCTCTCTGTTGGATCTAAAGGACCAGATATCATCGTTGGTTCCCACAGCAGCCATCATTCCGTGGGTGAATAATAAAATAAAGCAGAATTAATTTGGAGGGCGCTCGTGGGTGTTCCCTATGGTTTCGCCCGCTGCTAACCAGTTAGAGGTGGGTTCCCACTTCCCCACACTTAAAGGATAAAGCTGTAAAAATCAAGATAGGTTGCGCTGGTTCTATATCAATATGTGTATTAGGTCAAAAGTGTATATATATATATATACACAACATATAATCATAAAATATATATTTATTTAGGAATATTTAATTCATATAGTCACAGTCTAAAAAGCGTTAATATATATGGGACACAATATAAATCACAGAATAAAAATATCAAGGTGCTAATATATCACATATCATTTGCACATCCACTCACTCAATCGTACCCGGACCATCCAATGTGTGCAAAAAATTTTGTGGTAAAAATAAAGATAAAAAGTATCAAGTTGAATGGGACAGCGATACAAAATCTCCGTGTAAGAACAG